>NW_016107527.1:2728916-2732044 GCF_001604975.1 Cebus imitator | reverse complement strand
TCGGCCTCCCAAAGTGCTGGGATTACAGGCTTGAGCCACTGCGCCCGGCCTTAAAACGCTTTTCAAAAGAAAATCCAAATCAGGAAAATGGGCTAGCAGGAAAGAAGCATTATGCACATGGTATCAAGACTAAATCCATTCACTTTTGTCTTTACCATCTTCAGTCTCTAGGAGAGAGAACAGACTGACTCCTGTCAAAAGGTAACAATTCAGCACAAGCTCTCCACCTTAAGGAGAAGCACTGTGGAGAAAGAAGTTGCTGATTTTGTTCCTTATCTACTAATTGTGTGATATTGAACAGGAATTGTATGCGTTGAAAAGATAATGAATATACATCTGATGATAAATATACACTGATGAAAAGATACTGAATACACATCTTTCTCTCAAAGAGCTTATATTCTTTGCGGTAGGGTTAAAGTCAAGTCACATAGCATGCTCAATATTTTGTGGCTAAAAACTGCAAGAACACATACATCTATATAAATCTATATCAATACAAATTTTGGACAAACTTTGTTTGTCCAAGAGTCCCCTGACAACCCAGAAAGACTAAATTCAGTCAAACCATTAACTTCAAATATCTTTTCATAAAATGATCACTTTAAATGAGTACTTAGTATCTGTGGCACAGAAATGACTGGCCATCTAAACAACTAGTTTATGAAAAGAGGTCTCATACAGATGTGATGGTGACAGACTTGAAAGTCTATGTTTCATTAAGTACCTGCCTACTCATCTTGAATAGTTCATTTGGGAGTTCAAATGAGGGCAAGACCACATTTGGGGGATGACGGTGGGGAGAAGGCAGTGACTAAGAGTGAGCAAGAACTGAGCGATACACTCCAGACAAGAGAACAGACTGGACGATGGCATATGTCTGCCAGGGTGGAAAAATATGAACAGCATTAGCAGAGAGAAGGACAGTTAAAACAGTCCCCTTCCTGCTCCCCACCCCAACAGTAGTGAGTGAACAGGTTTTTAACCTAAGGCCAACTTAAGCAAGGCCATCCTGTGATTACCTGGGGTCTGTCATGCACTTGGAAGCAGTCCCCAGCACTAGATCTAGACCACTACAGATGAAAAAATGTTGGCACCACACTGGAGCATGTTTATATTTTAATTAGGCCAACAACAGAGGACACTAACAACTGTTTTTAGGCAGGGGGTTGAGATTAAGATGAAAACCCAGTGTTTCCTAAGATGCCCCGCACCTCCTCTATTGTTCAGTGCTATATGACCATTTCTGTTTCCAGAACAACATTTCACCAAGTTAAAAAGCCTGGGATTGTAAAAGAAAAATTGGGGGTGATGGTGGGGAGTTGCATCGTAGTGGCACATTGTCACTCCAGAACTCTCAAGAACTCAAGAATTACAGCTTTTCTGTTGAAGTCACTTGGAATCTGTTGATGAAAATCATCAAAGTAGATTTTTCTGGACTACATTTTTATAGAAAGACTAAAGTAATTGAGCTTGAAAAAACAGTTTTATAAAGAGCATGCAAATAAAACAATCAAGAGTCCAGCTGGGTGCAGTGGCTCACACTTGTAGTCCCAGCACTTTGGGAGGCCAAGGTGGGAGATCACTTGAGGTCAGGAGTTCGAGACTAGCCTGGCCAACATGGTAAAACCCCATTCTCTACTAAAAATACAAAAATTAGCTAGGCATGGTGGTGCATGCCTGTAATCCCAGCTACTCAGAAGGCTGAAGCAGGAGAACTGCTTGAATCCAGGAGGTGAAGGTTGCAGTAAGCTGAGATTGTACCACTGCACTCCAGCCTGGGCAATACAGTGAGACTCTGTCTCAAAATAATAATAAAAAACAATCAGAGTCCATTCAGTATTATTTTCAGAGGCCAAAATTAATAAGAAGGTATACAGGTATTGATCGACTTACAACCTATGCAACTTACAACCAACGACCATTCGACTTTATGACCACAATCGCTAGCCACGACTGCTCCGTGTCTGGCAGCGCAAACGTTGCCCAGCTGGGCGTACGACAGTGCGGACCAGCTTCCAGCAGCACTACCATCTCCGCGTGCATATAGCCTACTCAACTTACGACCAAATCGTGTTACAACCGGTCTGTCGGAACCAATCGTGGTCGTAAGTCGAGCACTAGCTGTACTTTTTTCTTTTTTTTTTTTTTTGGAGACAGAATTTTGCTCTTGTTGCCCACGCTGGAGTGCAGTGGTGCAATCTTGGCTCATTGCAACCTCTGCCTCCTGGGTTCAAGCGATTCTCCTGCCTCAGCCTCCCTAGTACCTGGGCTTACAGGGATTACAGGCATGCACTACCACACCTGGCTAATTTTGTATTTTTAGTAGAGATGGGGTTTTGCCATGTTGGTCAGGCTGGTTTCCAACTCCTGCCCTCTGATGATCTGCCAGCCTCGGCCTCCAAAAGTGCTAGGATTACAGGCTTGAGCCACCCCACCCACCTAAGAAGGAATACTTTCATTATCCAAGAAGAGTTTTTGAACCTAGACAAAAGATTTGACGAATCTGTTAATACAAATTTTAAGTGTTCCATAAATTTTTTTTTGAGACTGATGAAAGTATCTAGTATAGCCAATTATGGAAATTTTGTTTCTTACATAAATTTGAGATACTGGTTCTCAGCAGTCAGAGTTTTTACTAGTTATGTACTCACATTTTTCAGCTTCATTATGTCTTTTCTACTAAAACTGTGAGAAAATTAAACTATTAATAGCTTCTTTTTTTTCCCCCCCCCAAGACAGGGTCTCACTCTGTCACCCAGGTTGGAGTGCAATGGGTGTGATCTCGACTCAATGAAACCTTTGCAGCCTGGGTTCAAGCAATTCTCATGCCTCAGCCTCCTGAGTAGCTGGGATTACAGGTGCGCCCACCACGTTCAGCCCATCTTTTTGTATTTTTAGTAGAAACACGGTTTCACCATGTTGGCCATGCTGGTTTTGAACTCCTGACCTCAAATGATCCACCCACCTCAGCCTCCCAAAGTGCTAAGATTACAGATGTGAGCCACTGCACCAAGCCTGAACTATTAATATCTTCTATAGGCCAGGCACAATGGCTGACACCTGTAATCCCAGTGCTTGGGGAAGCCAAGGCAGGCAGATTGAGTCCAGGAGTTCAAGACCAGCCT
>NW_016107527.1:2712904-2728363 GCF_001604975.1 Cebus imitator | reverse complement strand
TGTGTGTGTGTGTGTGTGTATATATATACACACACACACATATATATGTATATATACACATCAAATCTTCTATACATGCAGAAATCTAAAATCAAATTTCAGCACAATTTATTGTAAAGGTTTTTTTTGGTTTGTTTTGGGGAAGCCATTTACAGAGTCATAGCAACATAAACATAATGGTTGCTTTTCTTGCAATAACATTGATTTCAAATAATGGGCAGCTGCTCCTAAGCCCCTCCTACAAACAGTGGAAGAATCTAAATCTCTAGAATCCTATCACAGCGCATAACTATTCAATACTCCCTCTAAAAGCACACAACAGCCATCAATACATTTTGATAACACCCCCAAATCTACTAGTATAGTTAGTATGCTAACTAATGCTCTAAAGACGGGTTATAAAAGTTCATTCCACAAAGACACACCAACAACCGACAGAGCCATAGTGGTCATTCACAGGTTTAAGATTCCTTTCTCTGAGTATATTAGATTTTCTGTATCCATCAATATGCCAGTCTGTTACATTAGAGATGACAGAAATGGAAGAATTCCAGCCTTCCAGAAAAATCAGAGACCATAGGAAAGATTTATGAAAAGGAGGCTACTCATTCCACCAGATCGCAGAGCCAGACTTGGAGCACACTCAGACCCCAAAGCCAACGCTATTAGTTTGGTGAAAAGTGAAGACTCTCTTCCTACTCTATTCAACCTACCTTCACCTAAGCATTCTTCCTACTACACTACTGAGTCTTACTCCCTCTTTCCATGTATTAGACAATTACCAGAATAAAACACCACTCACCCGGCACTGTTGAAGAGTTATTTTCTCTTTTTCTAGATACCTAAGGTTTTAGGCATTTGGAGAGAAGGATTCATCACTTTATAAATAGTGTATTGGCCAGGTGTAGTGGCTGACACCTGTAATCCCAGCACTTTGGTAGGCTGAGATGGATGGATCACCTGAGGTCAGGAGTTCGAGGCCAGCTTGGTCAACATGGTGAGACCCTCGTCTCTACTAAAAATACAAAAATTAGCTGGGCATGGTGGTGTGTACCTGTAATCCCAGGTACTTGAAAGGCTGAGGCAGGAGAATCTGTAGAACCTGGGAGGCGGAGGTTGCAGTCAACCGAGGTCACCACTGTACTCCAGCCTGGGTGACAGAGTGAGACTCTTAAAAAAAAAATAGCGTATTGACAGGAGTCAACATGGAACCAGCCCTAAATCTTATTGGATAAAAGTTTGTCTGTGAATTAGAATGGTCTATCACAAGCTTGCCTAATCTGTGGCCCGTGGACTGCATGCAGCCCAGGACAGCTCGGAATGTAGCCAAACACAAATTTGTAAACTTCCTTAAAACATTATGTAATATTTTTGCAATTATTACTTTTTTAGCTCATCAGCTATCATTAATGTTAGTGTATTTTATGTATGGCCCAAGACAATTTTTCCAATGAGGCCCAGTGAAGCTAGAAGATTGGGCACCCCTGATTTATTATATAGAAGCTATTCCCTTTATTACCCAACAGGCCCTCTTCACTGGGTATGTAAAAGAGGGTGATAACCAAAAAATGCTGCTCAAGGATTATGTGATGCAGTTATGCCTTCAGAAGCTGTATGTCCCTGGGCCCTGAATTCCCATTTGTATTTCAGCTTTTACCATTAAAGCTGCTTTGTCAGGGCTTGGCTCTAGGAACTCCGACCACTACAGATACCACTTCTGTTCTACGGCAGAGGAGGAGAGGAATCATTCAGAGAACCTCAAGTGATCCCTAAGACTGAAGAGTTTTATTCTGAAAATTGTAGCAATTTAGAAACTGTTTGTTGTTGTTTTTGAGACGGAGTCCTGCTCTGTCGCCCAAGCTGGAGTGCAGTGGCACAATCTCAGCTCACTGCAACCTCCACCTCCAATTCTCCTGCCTCACCCACCAGAATAGCTGGGACCACAGGCGTGCACCGCCACACCTGGCTAATTTTTGTATTTTTAGTAGAGATGGGGTTTCGCCATGTTGCCCAGGCTGGTCTTGAACCCCTGACTTCAGGTGATCCACCCGCCTTGGCCTCCCAAAGTGCTGGGATTACAGGTGTGAGCCACTGCACCTGGCCTATTTAGAAACTGTTTTGAGGATGCTGTTCCTTCTTCCCAAATTATCATGAATCAGGACATCATGAATGGTTGAAACTACATGTTAACCTACTTCTATTATGCTTAACTGTTTCATAGAAATTCAGCCAGAATTAGGCCAGCAGCATTATTAGGAACACCCACTATGCATAAACATAGACATTTTAAAAGAACATAGGTTATGAAAATGTTTTGATACATGTGAAACAGCTACCTACTATTATTAAGCAAATTAGTACTACTTTTTGGACTACAGAGGCACAGCAGACCAGAAATAACACTTCCTTTTGCTAAACTATGTTTAGCTCTAACTTACATGGGATTGGCAGATAAGTATTATCAATAATGTCAGGTTGACCATGACATTTTTAGCAAGCAGGTCAGTGTTTTAAAGTGAGGGGAATAAGCCTTTTTTCAATTAAAGAAATGCTTGAGCTCTACCAAGACTAAGAAAAAAAAAAATCCAATGCAAATTCTACATTAGTGCCCAGTTTAATGACTTGAGGAAGCCCTTCTTTAGGTCTGGGAGAGCTGGAGGCACAGATGAAGAGGTTGGTGACACTTCCCTATGTTCAAAAAAGGCTACCTTTGCTAGTACTTAACTTGATGAAAGTGGTCTCCATTTCAAACAAATACCTTCAAGGACTTAACCCTGAGCCCCAGAGTATATGTATGAAAAGGGTGGACTGACTGTTGATTCTAAGTATAAAAATGCTAGTGAAGATTTAACTGGAGTAATATTTCCTATTAGTATCGGTGTTCATCAGAGCTCTGGTTTTAGGTTTTGAGATTCAACGTTCCCAGCAAAGCTTTACTTCACTGCATGATTTTGTATAATTCAAGACTTTTCAGGAGTATATATACAGCATTAGAACAGACCATCTGTAGAAGACAGCCCCTGGCTCATGGAGCTTAAAAGCTAATTAGGGCAGCGGCAAGTCCTGTGGAAGAGTAGTGGTTAGGCTCTTTTTGGGAAACAGGGTCTTGCTCTGCTGGCCAGGCTGGAGTACAATGGCATGATCTCACCTCGCTGCAACCTCTGCCTCCCAGGTTCAAGCAGTTCTCATCCCTCAGCCTTCTGAGTAGCTGGGATTACAGGCATACGCCACCACGCCTGGCTAGTTTTTCTATTTAGTATTTTTAGTAGAGACGGGGTTTTGCCAGGTTGGCCAGGCTGGTCTCAAACACTTGACCTTAGGTGATCCACCCACCTCGACCTCCCAAAGTGCTGGGATTACAGGCATTAGCCACTGTGCCCGGCCTGTAGTGGTCAGTTCTTAAGACTGATCTGTGAATGCCCCTCTTGCATCTATGTCTGGATTCCACCCAGGACAGAGTCATTCTACTTCTCCCCTTAGCAGTCTATCCCATTTTGCTGCCAGATCACTCTCAAGCTTGAATACATCTAAAATCTAAATGTTCTTTGTTCAGAGTTTCTTTCTTGCGTTGCAACTTCTCAACCTTGCATTTGAAGTGTTGCATATTTTTCTATTACCATGACTTATTCTATGCTATCCCTAAGCTGCAGCCAAATCTACCACAGCCCCAAGTCTTGCTCTATTTGGGATGCCTGGTCCTTTCCCAGTCATCCAAATCCAACTCCAAATGACTCACAGTAGATCTTAATTCCAGAACACTTGACCACACTTTTCACTTACTTTATTTCCCTTTCCATCGATCACTTGTCCAATCTTCCCCTACAGAATGTTTCTTAGGAGCTGAGACTGCATCTCTTCATCCCCTGTTCAAACTATCATATATGCAAATACATTCAAAAGAATCCATTCTGATTACCTACTTGTAAAAACACTGTCATCTTTTACTACATAAGCACAGTAACCAGCTACTCTACAGGGGAATTAGTTGTGGGCCTGTCTACAAGCCCAGCTGTCGAAACTGAGAATGCTTCCCCACAGGAATAACTAACTGGGGAGGTAGGTCAAATAAACAAAACATTTAGAAACAAAGGATCTGAGCTCGAAAGGATCTGCCAGCTTCTGTGACCTTGGAATAGGTTACTTCTGCTACCTAATTTCTTCCTATACAAATGCTAATACTTATTTACTCTACAGAGCAGAAAAAGATAAAATGGGAAATATTTACTATATAAAGCCACCTTAAAAGAATAACTGCTCTCTCTGCTCTTAGAACCTTCTTTCCTAGAACAATCTGTTCTAAAGTAGGGACTTACTGAGAACTTCAGTACAAGAACAGCCAGATGGGAGCGCCACATAGCTTTTTTGGGGTCAAACTGCAGTTACTCTTCTACTTCCATTTGTACTCTATATAAACATTTCATCCTCAAATAAAACATATATTTAAATCTTCTAACCAGGATCTAGGTGTTCTTCATCCAGTAGAGGGAAACATTTCTCACTTATTAACTAGAGAGGTGGGTTCAAGCTGGTTTTCTAGCCTGTCCTTGGAAGTCTGGCAATGCAATTTCAACACAGTGAAGACAAATTCGTAGAGAAGCAGTAGGATGTCCAGGAAAGCTAATAGAGTTTATTCCATAGTCATCATGTAATAGAAAGAACCACACAACCACAGAAATGAAGATTCTGAAGAGCTAAACCAGATGTTAAAGTTGGCCGTGCATTTCACTTAAGAGAATTCCAGAGTCTTCCCTCAGATCATATCCTCTAATAGGATAACTCACTTCGATTCTCAACTACAGGTTATCAGATTTACAAAGTTTTTCACAATGGATTTCTCTAATATATTCTCCGAAACTTGCTCCCTACTTCACCTTACCTAATGACACCGTCTCTTGACTCAACCAGAGGCTGTGAATTCAGCATTTATTACAGTAGAAACAACATCCAAGAATAAAAATAATCATTTATTTTTATTGCTCAAGTAATTCCTAAAGCTTCTATCAGACTTTGCTCTACCATAAGCACAATACAGATCATCATTTCAATTTCCTTCTATCACTCATATTTTCCCTTACAGTCCAGTATTTTTACAAAGCCTGAATTCCAAGTTTACATGATGGCAATACTTCAGTTGCCACTTTCAGAAAAACTTCCAAACTTAGCCTCACAAAAATCTCACTCATTCAACAAACAGAGCTCACCACCAGGAGTACGGACTGGACCCTGAATCCTGACTCTACCACTTCTTAATTGTGTCATTTGGGCAAGTACTTACACACTGCAACTATCTTCTCACCTACAAAATGGGAATAACCTTGCTACCTCCCAGTGTTAAAAGAAGTAAAAGTATAAAATTTTCTCCTGGCAGTGCCTGGCACATTGTAAGCACTCAATTAAGAATATCATTATACAATACTGAGGACGCCAGACAAGACCCTTGACCTATCTTGATTCCTTCTGGCTATCATTTCTTTTATATTTCAAGTTTACTACTTTGCCTCAACATGGCCTTTCGGCTAAGGCTTTATCTTTATTTTTACAGAACACACTTAATCTTGTTGCCTTGTTCATTAGGTAAAAGTTAATAACCTTTCCCTTTGCAGTTTCTAGCTCTCCTAAGCAGACCCATCTCAAAGGCTGGGACCATGTTTCTCTGGGCCCTCCTTTGGGATTCAGGTCTAACACATAAAGGCCATGAGTGAGCACAGAGCAAACCATCTAAAGGGCTTGGTTTCTTTTCAAAAAAAAATAAAGGCAAAACAAGGGTTTAAAGAGCAAATTTCGAGCACTTTTTGTTAACATCTTTCAAGAACTAAGCCATTGAGTGTATATCATACTCATCACAACTACAGGGACTAGCAGTAAGGAAGCCATTAAACTCCCATCTCCAGCTTTAGCCTAGTATTTTATACACGGTTGGTTATGGAACTCAAGAATGTTAATTTTTTTCCCTGTGTAATTATCTCAAGAGTGGCAACACTAAAAGGCTACTATTGCCCTAAGCAAACTTAAACAGTGAGCCATTTTAAATAAATATCACTGAAATAAGTAAAAATCGCTCTCCAGGGAAATCCCAAGGGTCTCATTCTCAGCCCAATGCACATTGGTAAATTACACAAGAAGGACTGCTCTTACAACGAGAAAGGCTGCTCCTTTCCAGATGTCAAGCCAAACAGCCAAGTAAAGAAGCCTTTACACACAAGTTGAGAGCTGGAGATTACTGTCTGAAAATGGCAGCTTTACCCATCTCTAGTCCATCGTCTCCCGTCTGGCATTCCACATTTTTCACTAACCATCATTCTGCAGTCCGAAAACTCTAAGAAGGGGAGGGCGTTTTTAAAATGAAGCATAATTATGCCAACAGCTGGCGGGTTCATGGACCCCCAAGAATTGCCAAGACTAGACTAAGGGGTCATCATTTCGAAGCACGAGGACTGTCTGCTACTGCACAAACATGCTTCGATCGAATCCGAGACCGCAAGTCCCGCATTCCGTAGGGGAAAATCCGTTTCCTTCCTGTGACATGGAAGCAAAGTATGTAAAAGAGGCACGAGGGCTCTGCTGCAACACTCACGCCATTTCCACCCTCCTCTAGCTGAACACTCGAGGTTTATCCGGCTTTCAACTCAATTCGCATGTTAAGATGGTGACTCCCGCTAGGCGAGACTTACACGGCCCGGGACCTTCCCAGGGGCCAGGCGCCTTCTCGCGTGCCCAGATGGAGAACGTGGGGCTGGGCGAGCCCCTTTGTCTCCTCTATCAGCCCAGAGAAAGGAAAGAAGGAGGGAGGGAGGGAGGGCGGAAGGGGGCTAATCCCTCCCAGCCCCGCAGCCCGCGCCCGGGCGGGGACCCCGGGAGGGAAGGACCCGGGCCCCGGACCCGGCGCCCCGGAGGGCAGCGTGCGCGCCGGGCGCCCTACCTCGTCCTCCTGCTCGCTCCGGAAGCACAGGCACGCCGCCCGCTTCTTGAAGCCCTCGCGGTCGTAGGTCCGCGTCTGGTTGGGCTTGAACTTCATCATAGAGGCGGGCTCCTGCTGTCGCTGCTGCTCCGGCCGCCGCCGCGAGGACCCGGGCGCCGCCACCCCGCCGGGAAGTGGGGGCGAGGGTGAGTCGGGCGCAGGGGAGCCGGGCGCGCTGGTGGGTGCGGGAGGCGCGGCGAGGCCGGTCGGTCCCGGGGCGGGCGGCTGCACTGACGCGGGCGGGACGGGGCGCGAGCGCGGGTCACTGGAGCCCAGGTGCCGAGATGAAGGCGCCGCCTCTGCAGGGACGTCCGCCGCTCTCCATGGAGCTCGCCTCCCGCTCGCCTCCGCTCCCTCCGGCCGCAGCCGCCAGGGGAAGGGCGGCTCGAGGCTGGCGCCACGCGGAGACAGTTAGGAAGACCCACTCTCAGTGAGCAGCAGCGCCGCGGCGGCCGCGCGCCGCCCCCCTCGGCTCGTATTTAAGTTGAACCCGCACGCGCCCCGCCCCCGCCCCCCACGCGCGCCACCGCGCCTGCGTGCCGAGACCGTTGCGACGGGGCTGGCGGGGAAGGCAGAGGCGGGGCCTCCACCGCCCCGTGGGCGGGGCCGCGCGCTCTCCAGGGCTCGAGTTCTGCGAGGCCTCGGGTCTGGCGCTCGAGCCAGTGTGGGATGACTGTGTCCCGGAAACAGGCCGGTGAATGGAAAGAAGCCAAGGTCCCCTCCCTCCCTCCCTGCATATACCCTCGACTTTGCCAATAAGGACCCTAAATACCAGCTCCACTACAGGGGATGTAACTACATACATCCTCACCAAAGTTGCACCCTGGTCAGGAAAAGCCGGAGGACGTTGCAGCGATTGTAGACTCCGCGGTGACTGTGTACATACGTCCAAAATTCGCCCGTGTAGCGCAGGGAGAGACGAGAGTGAAGGCCTGGAAAGGTTAAGACGTTGTGTGTGTGTTTTTCCTTTGTTTTCACAAATGAGGAGTAGGCAAATTTCCTTTTTTTTTTTTTGTATTTGGATTTTTAATCTTTGGTTGGGCATAGCTTGTATTTTTCAAAGAGTCAACTCAAGTTTAAACATTTCTTTGAAGCTGTCTATAACATCTCCACTTTGTCCCACCTTCCGGAAAGTATTTATTAATACTGGCAATGGCTAATAGTTGCGAAGCGGTTTTCATGTGGATCTCATGCTAAGTAACAGCACAGCTGGATGCTGTGCTATCTGGAGCTTACAGTCCCTTCAGGACTTGGAACAGACAACCTCTACACTTCAGAGTGTTAGAAGGGCTAAGATATGAGCCAGGAGGCCTGGTCTTAAGGTACCACGAGAGAAACCCAAACCCAGGCCATCCACGCCTTCCACAGAGGTCCAGGTTGCTTGGGTCCTGACTTGATTGGTTGGTTTTTCACCCCTGGAGGATCTGTTGTATGCCAGGCACTGGCATCTAACAAAACCAGCCATCCCCTGTCTCTCCAGGAGTGTAGGCACCTGAGAACAAACCATCAAATATTAAATGATCACACGTGTACATGTAAATCTACCAATGTAATGGGGTCTAAGATAGTAGAGGGTTTCAGACAGATTTGACCAGATCCGCAGTCAGAAAAAGGTTCTTGGGGCAGCAAGGCAGGAGCTGAGGGCTGAAGGAAGTGGAGCTAAATTCACCAAGAGCTTTCAAGGCAAAGGGAACTGGGATTTCTGCAGAGCCCAGAGTAGGAGGGAGTGAGGTGAGTTCTCAGAAATGAAAGAAAAGGCCAGTGTGGCTGCAGAGCAAAGGGAAGCTGGTTTCGCCTTTGGCAGAGGGGGCTGGGGACCATTGGAGAGCTCAGAGTAGGCACTGGTCTTTCCTTTCTAGTCTCCAACCTCCTTTAGATTTGGGACTGCTGCATCTAACTCATCTTCTTACTCCCAGAGCCCAGCAGATGTAAGTTTGTAAAATGAGTTAGTGTTGAATAAATGACTTAAGGAATGCAGCTTCACCACAATTAGAAATTTTATCAAGACTCTGCAGAGATGTTTTCTAAGCCATTGATTTCTTATTGAAGGCATTTGAAATTTAACAATGTCCAGGATTTACAAACATAGGCAGAACACATCTAGCTAGGAACTCTACTGTGGCTAATATGTGATTATTATTTCTGGATAATTGGTTCACATTAATAAAGTTATTAATCGTGTCTCAGTTGCACAGTCTGGAGTGCAATGGTGCTGTCTCAGCTCACTGCAACCTCCACCTCCTGGGCTCAAGGGATTCTCCTTCCTTAGCCTCCCAAGTAGTTGGAGCCACCACAGGTGCATGTCACCATCCCTGGCTAATGAATGGATTTTTTAGTAGAGATGGGGTTTCACCATGTTGCCCAGACTGGTCTTGAGAGGCTACCTGCCCTCTCAGCTTCCCAAAGTTCTGGAATTATAGACATGAGCCACCACACCGGCCTTACTATGGTCTTTTTAAATTACAAGAGATTCTATTTCCTCTCTTTAAAACCCTTCAAAGATTTGGCTTCTAGTTTGCTCAATAAATTCAAGTTGGCTGAATATTTGTTCACTCAAGTCTTTCCCATTTATTAATTACATGAGGGAATGCATGAATCAGAATTAACTGAGAAGAAAAAGGGAAGATGCTTGGAATGAAATCACAGAAGGGAAGAAAACAGCCCCACCAAGGCAGTGAGTATGAGCCACTTGCTTCAGCTTCCTGGCCACTGGACCTGGTTTAAAAATCTTGGCTTCAGCAGGGAGCAGTGGCTCATGCCTGTAATCCCAGCACTTTGGGAGGCCAGGGTGGGCGAATCATGAGGTCAAGAGATCAAGTCCATCCCGGCCAACATTGTGAAACCCTGTGTCTACTAAAAATACAAAAATTAGCTGGACGTGGTGGCGCACGGCAGTAGTCCTAGCTACTTGAAAGGCTGAGGCAGAAGAATGGCTTGAACCCAGGGGCTGGAGGTTGCAGTGAGCTGAGACACTGCACTCCAGCCTAGCGATAGAGCGAGACTCCATCTCAAAACAAAACAAAACAACAAAAAAATCTTGGCTTCAGGTCTCACATGTACCAATTACTCCATATATATATATATATATATATATATTACTAATTACTACTATTTACATTTGCTTCACCTCTAATCCACGGCTTTTCTCACCTCTTAGATGAGTATAGTATGATTTATGGCATCTTGCACAAGGCTTAACAGAGATACCAGAGTGAGCCTGAAAGTGCTTTGAAACTCTAAAACATTTAAAAAAACATAAGATGTTATTAACAAGGAAATTTCTATTGGAGATCTCTCTTCCCTCTCTTCCTTTTCCTCAAAGTGTGGAAGAGTAATTGAGAGGACTATGGATTTTAACACTGTGGAGGGAAGGATCTTAGATTCTTCAATGAATTAAACTGAATAATACTTTCATAATATAAATAACCACCTCTCTCCCATACTTATTTATTTATTTGGTTGGTTTTTGCAATTATTGGGGAGAGATCTAACAGAAAAGGAAACTTGTCTGACTAAAATGAGAAAATAGGCCGGGTTGGGTGGCTCACGCCTATAATCCCAACACTTTGGAAGGCTGAGGCAGGTGGATCACCTGAGGTCAGGAGTTTGAGACCAGCCTGGCCAACGTGGCAAAACCCCATCTGTACTAAAAATACAAAAATTAGCTGGGCGTGGTGGCGTGCACCTGTAATTCCAGCTACTTGGGAGGCTGAGGGAGGAAAATTGTTCGAACTGGAGCCAGAGGTTGCAGTGAGCCAAGATTGCACCATTGCACTCCAGCTTGGGCCACAGAGCAAGATGCTGTCTCAAAAATAAATAAATAAATAAACAAACAAATAAAAGAATAGCAAAAGACCAAATTACAATGCTATGCATTTTCCTATATCAGTTCCTCAGTATCAGGATGCACTGCCCCAGCTCAACGCTCCCTGCTTAGTATTTCACATATAAGATACATCTGAAATGCGCTTAGGCACTGTTCAAAGCTTAGATCATATCCAGCCAGATCACCGCTGAGATAGACACAGGTTTGTTTTTCCTCCTCGGGTCCAGTAAAGACCGGGCTACACTGGCTGGTTCACTTGGAGATCAGAGTCCAATTTCAGATTAATCTTTGTTTAGTTCACTTACCACAATATTGTCTTACCTAGAACTCGTTTTATACAGAGCTATTTCTTATGCTGTTTTCATATATTTCAACCTTTCCAGAAGGGAAACAGTTTAACATTGGCTTAACTGGATACTTTCCCCCCCCACCACCCCTTCCAAGGTATTTTAACAATGTAGCAGGGTATCTTGGAGGAGGTATGATCCTGAGCAAGGCAGGACACTTGTTGCTTTCTCTTGTAACGACTCAGAATATTAACATACAGTAACATTTTAAGATAAAACTGTGACAATGACAAAAGTCTCTTCCTATGTCTTTCTAATGATCATAATGGCTATTCTTTATTGAGTGTTAGCCAGTGCTGGGTGCTTTGCATGATCTCATTTGACTGATCCCAGCATTAGCCTTATGAGGCAGCTACTATTTATTATCCGTGTTTACAGACTAAGAAACAGGGCAGCCTTCTCTCTATCCTGCCCACATTTTTACCTCCTGCATTGTATTACTGTGAGCTTGTCCTGTTGCTTCTATTACATGGTAATTATCAGTTTGTATGTGTTAGATACTAACCCAGGAGTTTCTTTAATTTTAAAATGAAAAGGGAGCTTTGTTTTTTAAGGGGAGATCCAGAAAATAAGCTCATAAAGTGAGATATGGAAGTAGAAGTCTTAATTACAATTTCATTTAATCTAAAGTGATTTTTTTTTATCTTTTACAAAGGAACGAAGTAAGCAAACTGAAAATTAAAAAGCATTAAATTAAAAAGCTTTACAACTCTAAAAAGGATTGATCAATCTGACCAGAATTTGCAAAACTTTAAAAGCAGACCTTTTGGTTTGACTGTTTTTAAACTTCTCTTTCATTGAAATAAAGAAATGATTTTCAGGTTTACAACTTGTTACCTATTTTCTCAGTTCCCATTTACTGCAGAGCATTTGCTTCGCAAGCATCATGTTTACATGTAGTTCTCCATGGCTAATGAATATGTTTATTAGAAGTACATTTCTTCTTTGCTTCTTTATCATTCAGGGAGAGGTATATGCCAAGTAGTTATCTCCTTGCAAAGGCATGACTTGACATTTTCACAGACTTCTTCAGGACAGCATTTTCAACTCTTGCTTCATCTGGAAATGGCTGTTTTTGCTATGTAACAATTTTTTATTTGAGGATAAAGGCTAAAATTGGACAATGTTGCCCATAAGAGACATGCTAATTATCACAATAAATGGACATTGGTTTTTGGGGGTTTTGTTTGTTTGTTTGTTTGTTTGTTTGTTTTGGAGACAGGGTCTCACTCTGTCACCCAGGCTGGATGGAGTGCAGTGGTCTCGATCATGGCTCACTGCAACATCTGCCTCCCAGGTTCAAGCGATCCTCCCATCATCTCAGTGTCTGGGTAGCTGGGACTACAGACGTGCACCAGCATACCTGGCTAATTTTTGTATTTTTGGTAGCGATGGAGCTTCAGCATGTTGCCCAGGCTGGTCTCAAACTCCTGGGCTCAAGTGATCCTCCTTCCTCAGCCTCTCAAAGTTCTGGGATTACAGCTGTGAGCCACTATGCCCAGCCAGGACCTTGTTTTGATGCAGATTGAAACAAACTTTTTTCTGGAGACACAATCTCACTCTATTACCCACGCTGGAGTGCAATGGCATGATCTTGGTTCACTGCAAACTTTGCCTCCGAGGCTCAAGCGATTCTCCTACCTCAGCCTCCCAAGTAGCTGAGATTATGGGCACATGACACCACGTCCAGCTAATTTTTGTATTTTTAGTGGAGACGGGATTTCACCATGTTGACTAAGCTGGTGTCAAATTACTGGCCTCAAGTGATCCACCTGCCTCAGTCTCCCAAAGTGCTGGGATTACAGGTATGAGCCACCACACGCAACCCCAAACAACAAAACTTTTATTTATTAATTATTTTTACCAGGCTATTTTAAATAACTATTTTAAATAAATGATTATTTATTTAAAAATAAAATAATATTTTATTTATTAATTATTAATTAATTTCACTTTTTTGCCAGGCTGGAGTGCAGTGGTGTGATCTCAGCTCACTGCAACCTCCGCCTCCTATATTCAAGCGATTCTCCTGCCTCAGTCTCCTGAGTAGCTGGGAATACAGGCACGCACCACCACGCCTGGCTAATTTTTGTATTTTTGGTAAAGACGGGGTTTCACCATGTTGGCCAGGATGGTTTTGATCTCTTGACTTAGTGATCCGCCTGCCTCAGCCTCCCAAAATGCTGAGATTACATGTGTGCGCCATCGTACCTGGTACCAACAAACTTTTAAACCAATTTTTAATATGACTAATTTTTCTTAATAGGCAGTAAATATTTTTAGGAGGACATTTATAAGGACTATTAGGGAATGTGAACACTGAATATGTGATGATATTAACCATCTATTGTTGCTTTTGGGGCAGCGTGATAATATTCAAAAAAAGGACTCCTTATCTTTTAAACATATATAGTAAAATATTTGCAGCTGCAATACTACAATGGCTGGAATTTCCTTAAAAAAAAAATCTCGGTAGGAATGTGAAGGAAACTAGATTGGCCATTAGTTGATTTATTGTCAAAGTTGAGATATGGTTGCATTCCATTTTTTTTTTTTTGTATTTTTAAAAATTTTCTGTAAGTTTTAGAAATATTAAAACATTAAGTTGTAAGCCACTAGGAAAATTGGGGAGAGGAAGAATGAGAGAAGAGGCTATTTCATATTTTTTGTAGATAATGGACATGAATCTCCGCTCTGCTGGAATACCAGTTGTGTACACTTGTTATATCAGAGCCTGGAATGGCTGTTTGGAAATTTGTTTGATCAGAAATAGAAAAGAGCAATATAAGTTCATTAGTTTGGTTCTGGATATCTGAGTTGACCTCTTTCTCCCTTCTACCTAAAAGCTGAAAGGACAGCCAAGCGCCATCCCTCACCCCTGTTATCCCAGCACTTTGGGAGGCAGAGGTGAGTGGATCACCTGAGGTTAGGAGTTCGAGATCAGCCTGGCCAACATGGTGAAAACCTATTGCTACTAAAAATACAAAAATTAGCTCGGTGGTGGTGGGCACCTGTAATCCCGATACTCGGGAGGCTGAGGCAGGAGAATCGTTTGAACCTGGGAGGCAGAGGTTGCAGTGAGCCAGGGTCGTGCCACTGCACTTCAGCCTGGGTGACAGAAGGAGACTCTCTTAAAAAAAAAAAAACTGAAAGGAACATCTTCACTGGCAGGTATAAAAAAATTGAACCTAGATTTTACAGATGTGCTGTGTGTGTATACATATCTATGTTTGTTTGTTTGTTTTCTCATAGCTTCTGGTTCACTGGCTCAGAATAACCATAGCTCTTGTTACAGTCATTTTGTTACCACGTTGGGCCTGGCCAGCCTCAGGAAATGGAAACTCTTCGACTTTTTTTTTTTCCTCCTTTCACCTGCCCCAAGGTAGGACTCTAATCTTTCCCCACTTTCCTGATTGTGGTTCCTAAGGCCCTCATTCCAGAGAGGGTCCCGCCCCATACCCTGAGGGAAGGAATGCTAATACCCTGAAGCTTCCATAAACACCCTGGGTTCAGAGAGCTTCCAGATAGCTGAACACATGGAGGTTCTTAGAGGGTGGTGTACACAAAGAGGGCACGGAAGCTCTGTGCTCCTTCCCTGGCCACTGCTCCTGGCATATCTCTTCATTTGTATGCCTTCTAATATCCTTCATAATAAACCAGTAAACATGTTTCCCTGAGTTCTATGATCTGCTCCAGCAAATTAGTCGAACCCAAAGAGAGGGTCATGGAAACCCCATGCTGGTCAGTCAGAAGTTCCAGAGGCCTGGCCCTGTGACTAGTGGGAGACGGGGTGCAGTCTTGGGGGCTGAGCCCTCCATTGTGGGATCTGACGCTATTTCTAAGTAGATAGTGCTGGAATTGAATTCAAGGACACTTAGCTGGTGTCTGCTGCAGAATTGTGTGTTAAGGGGCTTCTATCACCTGCTCATAGAAGTCTTCTGTATTTATGATTGTGTGACAGCAGAAGAAAAACACAATTTGAGGATTTTCTGAAACATATGTGCATTGTTTTTGTAGTTTAAAAAAATACTATCACCGGGGCAGTGGCTCATGCCTGCAATCCCAGCACTTTGGGAGACCAAGGTGAGTGGATCACCTGACGTCAAGATTTCGAGACCAGCCTGGCCAACGTGGTGAAATCTTGTCTCTACTAAACAAATATAAAAATTAGCCAGGCGTGGTGGTGCACACCTGTAGTCCCAGCTACTTGGGAGGCTGAGGCAGGAGAATCGCTTGAACCTGGGAGGCAGAGGTTGCAGCGAGCTAAGATGGCACAATCTCACTCCAGCCTGGGTGACAGAGTGAGACTCCATCTAAAAAAAAAAAAA
>NW_016107527.1:2708982-2710209 GCF_001604975.1 Cebus imitator | reverse complement strand
GTTGCAGTGAGCCGAGATCACATCATTGCACTCCAGCCTGGGTGACAGAGCAAAACTCCGCCTCAAAAAAAAAAACAAAAAACAAAACAAAAAAAAAGAAATATATTATTGGTCGGGCACGGTGGCTCATGCCTGTAATTCTAGCACTTTGGGCGGCCGAGGTGGATGGATCATGAGGTCAGGAGCTCAAGACCATCTCCTGGCTAACGCGGTGAATCCCCGTCTCTACTAAAAATACAGAAAATTAGCCGGGCATAGTGGCACGCACCTGTAATCACATCTACTCCGGAGGCTGAGGAGGGAGAATCGCTTGAACCCAGTAGGCGGAGGTTGCAGTGAGCTGAGATCACACGACTGCACTCCAGCTTGGGTGACAGAGAGACTCTGTCTCAAAAAAGAAAAAGAAAAAGAAAAAGAAATATATTATTCTTGGGAAACTTCAGGGTATTTCCTGCTTTTGTCTATAATTCAGTGATATTGTACCTGTTTTTCTTGGAAGGGAAAACCAGTGCCTAAAATACTTTTGAACTACTGCTGCCTATACTTTCTTTAAAAAAGAGGTCTTATTTTTTCATTGCTGGTGGTGGGAGCTTTTAAAAGGTTGAAATCCATATTATTATCCCAAAATATGTTTAGTTAAAAACTAAATGCCTACTAGTAGAAAAAAGGTCATATAAATTATGATATATATACTTCAAGGAGTTCTATGTAGCTATAAATAACAATGCTTACATAGTTTCTAATAGCAAGGCAAGAGCTTGTTACAAAGTTAGATTTCTAAGTATTAAAAGTTATATCAGCTGGATCAACATGGCCAAACCCAAATGTCATCTCTAAAAAAACATACAGAAATTATCTGGGCATGGTGGCATATGCCTGTAGTCAGTCTTAGTTACTCTGGAGGCTGAGGTGGGAGGATCCCTTGAACCCAGGAGGCAGTAGCCTGATTGTGCCACTGCACTCCTGCACTCCAGCCTGGGTGACAGAGTGAGTGAGACTCTGCCTCAAAAAAAAAAAAAAAAAAAAAAAAAAAAGATTGTGAATACAATACAGTCCCAGCTATATAAAGAACTTAGTAGCAGAATTGACAAAATAGTTAATAGTTTTTATTTTTGGGTTAGCTATAGATTTTTTTCTTTACTCTTTCCTGTATTTCTCAAAATTTCATCATGTGTATGTTCATTTCTATTAGAATACAGTCTGTGTGTGTGTGTGTGTGTGTGTGTG
>NW_016107527.1:2688569-2708255 GCF_001604975.1 Cebus imitator | reverse complement strand
AAAAAAAAAGAAAAGGAAAGGAAAGAATAGAAACACTTAAATTTTCAAAAATAATAATTAAAAATATATAATATTCTGTGAGGAACTGGTGTAGAGCCAATTAGTTCACTCCAGACCACACAAGTTTAAGTTAAACCAGAGCTCAGCCTATTAGTCTACAAAGTAGGAAGTGGTGAAGTGACTAGCTTTGTGGTTAACATCATTTAACCTCAGCCACTATAGACATAGATCCCTTGAAAGCCCACCACGATTGACCCACCCCTTCATCTTCACTATCTCTTCCCTTTCCAACTTCCTATTTTACTGCTATACTTCCTTGAGGGCCCAAATCAATGGACAGAAAGGGAGGGGGGAAAAAATGAAGCAGGTCAAACTTAAAGGCATAGAAAAGATTCTCTATTCCTTACTTCTATCTCTGCAGGCAGGAGAGGTCTTTTGGACAAGTTCTGAGAAATAGAACTATTTCATGTGGTTGGGAGCTCAACTACTTCAGCCAAGGGAGCTTGTGACCCAATTGTGGGAGTGGAGTTGTGTTCCCTTTTATTTCTTAAAGTGATTTTTAAAAAGGCACTGGAGCATGTAACCATTTCTTTTTTCTTTCTTTTTTTGAACAACTAAAATTTTATGATCATGATTAATAGCACCTATAATATTTTGGGAACCTGATCAAGGCCTGAAGCAGCTTTCCCGGCCTACAATTGTTGTACTATCGTATTCAATACAGGTTTATTGGGCGAAGGCTAGCTAGGGACACAGGGCATATTTGGCGGCCCTCATAAAATCTCTATTAGATCCCAAAGGACACCTGAAATATTTTTAAAAATAAAAATGGCATTTTGTGATGTAAACAATAATTTCTCAATCTCATTTAAAATGTTGGGGAGGAAAACTGTCTCTAGCCTTTGCTGTTTATTTTGTAACATACAATTTGTGCCATTATAAGACAAGCCCCCTAAGTACTACTTGCGGAGAAGGAAAATAAATATTTGCAAGCTGGGAAAGAACAACAATAACAGATGCATGTCCAGGGTATAACTCCCTGGGGCTCCACAAAGGCTTGCAGACGAGGTCTTGACATAAGTTTCTAGGCAAGGTAGGGAAAGAAGGAGACGGACCCAAGCAGAAGTGATCATGTTCAAAGGCATCACTGTGTGAAAGAGAACCTTCAGGAGAATGCAGGCTGCTTAACTGAACATAGCTGAAGGCAAGGCTAGAGAAGCAGGCTTCCGCTACATCACAGCCTCAGGAATTTGACTCCATTGTAGACAAAGAGTATCAAAGTGACCTCAGAAAGAGCTTTCCCATGGCAGTGCAGCTCTTTTAAAAATGTTTTTTGATTTGAATAACTTTAGGTAGGACAGATCATCTCCAGGTCCATACAGCCTCCTTCTTGGCCATAGTAAACCCTATTACTTCACACATTTGAGTGCCTAGCAGTGAAAGCATTTGAGATCTTCTCAAGAACTCACTGGGTAGATGGAGAACCATGGAAAGACTGGCGTAGGCCAGAGGCATGATCAGATTTGCAATGTAGAGAGATCATTCAGGCAGCGAGGTGGAAAACAGACTTTGTGACAGTTGGCAGCACAACAAGAAGGAAGGGCTAGTCAGAAAGATATTAGGATGATAGTGTCGTAACTAGGACCTGGAACTGATCATATGTGGAAGATGAAGAAGAAGGAGGTCTTAAGGGCTTCTGAGTTCTTGCTCTTGTGAAAGGAGTCACTGGTTGGATTTCACCAAGATGGGGGCTTTGCAAAAGACATAGGTTGGAGGCAAGGAAGAGATTTTGAGTTCAGTTCAGTGATGTTAGACCAGGTGATTCTGATGGCCCTGTGGGCTTTTTCTCTAGCTATCCGGTGGGTTAGAGATACAGATCCATGGATATTTCTCTTCTCCTCTGGACCAGATCCAAGCCAGGTTGTTGGAGGTGTTTCTGTTAGCACTGTTTGTCCACTAGTTTCTTTGGCTATATCCCAAGGAAAAACTAGACTTCTGTTCTCACTTATTCCCACCTACTTCAGTTCTCAATTTGTATCCATCCTGCAGGAGTTTATTATTATAATTATTATTTTGAGACAGAGTCTGACTCTGTCACCCAAGTTGGAGAGCGGTGGCACGATCTTGTCTCACCTCAACCTCCGCCTCCCGGGTTCAAACTATTCTCCTGCCTCAGATTCCCAAGTAGCTGAGATTACAGGCACATACCACCACGACCGGCAAATTTTTGTATTTTTACTAGAGACAAGGTTTTGCTATATTGCCCAGGCTGGTCTCAAACTCCTGACCTCAAGTGATCTGCCCACCTTGGCCTCTCAAAGTGCTGGGATTACAGACGTGAGCCACCACGCCAGGCTGCATCCTGCAGGAGTTTAGAAAAGAAGTGTAATGATGTTTCATCTGCTTGTTACTGTTCTTTCTCTTTCCCATCCTTCAACCAACTGCCCATGATTGTTTGCACTATTATTGTTAGGAGATAATTGTGCCTGCATGGTTTACCACCCAGCAGCGTGTGCTGAGATCAGTGGGCTGCATGTGAACATGAGCTGCCATCAGCATGAGGTGGCAGACACCCAATCTTGGCTGTGAGCACACCTGGCACAGAAAGCTTCCCTGTCACATGAAGACCAGCTGACTTCTCTGTAATAAGCCTGCTGGAGGTGGTGGAACTCAGACTGTGCTGCCTGTAGGTTTGGAACTAATGGCAAAACCATTCTTAGAAACTTGGCAGAACACATGCAGAGAAACAGCTACTTTTCAGTCCATAAAGCATTTGCATTGCCTTCAGGAATTTGAAGTTTTCTACTCTGGACCTGAGAGGGGTTTGGGCACCAGAAATAAAATCTACTTCAAGCATGCCTCTAAATGATGAAATTCTTGATGTAACTGTCATTTTGAGCCGTTTGAAAGAGTAAAACAAATAACCAGGAAGTGCATAGGATGAGAGACCTCCACAAGGGGTGAGAGCCCTTTGGTATCCCTCCAAGGAATTTCAGGCAAGTCAGTGATGCACTGGGTAATTCACACACTACCCTTTCATGCAGTGTTAGGAAATATTCAGATTGGCCGGTTGTGGTGACTCATGCCTGTAATCCCAGCACTTTGGGAGACCAAGGTGGGCAGATCATGAGGTCAAGAGATGGAGACCGTCCTGGCCAACATGGTGAAATTCCATCTCTACTAAAAAATACAAAAATTAGCTGGGTGTCGTGGTGCACACCTATGGTCCCAGCTACTTGGGAGGCTGAGGTAGGAGAATTACTTGAACCTGGGAGGCGGAGGTTGCAGTGAGCCGAGATTGTGCCACTGCACTACAGGAAGACTCTGTCTCAAAAAAAAAAAAAAAAAAAGGAACCTGGGCGAGGTGGCTCATGCCTGTAATCCCAGCACTCTGGGAGGCCGAGGCCAGCAGATCACCTGAGGTCAGGAGTTCAAGACCGGCCTGACCAACATGATGAAACCCCATCTTTATTTTTTATTTTATTTTATTTTTTAAGACAGGGTTTCACCATGTTGGTCAGGCCGGTCTTGAACTCCTGACCTCAGGTGATCCACCCACCTTGGCCTCCAAAGTGCTTGGATTACAGGTGTGACCCACCACGCCCACCCCCCCTACCCCACCATCTTTATTAAAAAAAAAAAAAAAGAAAGAAAATATTCAGATTAAGAGCAAAAAAAACTCACGGAAACACGTTTGCATAAATTTGCATTTTGTGCTTGTTATTAAATTATTACAACATTTGTTGAGACAAGTCAGAAAAAAAAAAAAAAGAGTTTAAAAATGCCCATAATCCCACTATCCCTAAATCTTCTCTGCTATCATTTGAATGTGTTCCCCAAAGTCCATGGGTTAGAAACTTGATGGTGATGGGGCCTAATGGGAGGAATTTGGTCATGGGGGTGGATCCGACACAAATAGATTAACGCCATTATTGCATTATTGCGGGAGTGGGTTCCTTATAAAAGGATGGATTTGGCCTCCTCTTGCTCTCTTTCTTATTATCCCTCTCTCTCCCCACCCCTCCTCCTCTCTCTCCCCACCCCTCCTCCTCTCTCTGTTGCCTTTCTGCCATGTGATGTCTTTTGTGCGTTATGATGCAGCAAGAAGGTCCTTGCCAGATACCGGCAAACTGTGAGCCAATACATTTCTGCTTATTGTAAATTACCCAGTGTGTGATATTCTGTTATAGTAACACAGAATGGACTAAGACAGTCTCAAAATCCTTTTCTGCCTGTACAAATAGAAACCGTTGTTTGTAATATAAACTTAAGATGATGTTGTACATTTGAGGATTTTGTTTCTTATTTAAATTGAGGTATAACTTATGTGAAATAAAATGTACAGATGCTAAGTGACCATTTTGATGAATTCTGATAAATGTCCACCTACTCTGTACCTCCCACCCCCCACAAGCCATATGGCAAGAATATCATCTTAGAGCATTTCCACCACTCCAGAAAGTTCCCTTTCTTCTTTCCAAATCAGCCTCTGCTCTACCCACTTTCCCTCCATTCTCCCTGGCAACCATTGTTTGGATTTCTATCACTGCAGATTGGCTTTGCTGGATCTTGAACATCATATAAATAGAAACATACAGTTACATAGAGTTTTGTAATCTGTTTTTTAAAACTAGTAACATATGTGAACAATTTCCATTTCAATAGTATTTATCCACAGCATCACTTTCAATGGAAAAATAATACGCTTTTGACGCATGCACTGAACCACATTTGTTTCTTTAGCCAGTTCCTATTGATGGAAATTCTGATTTCCTTTATTCTCTCCTTCCCTCTCTAACCTTCCTTCCTTCCATCTTATTACAAATAACCCTGTTATTAATATATAATATAATATATAGGTAAGCCTTTACACATAAAGCTTGTTTTTGTAGTTTACATTCCTAGAAGTGAAATTGCTGTGTCAAAAAAATGCACTTTTGTTTTGAGATGGAATTTGACTCTGTCACCCAAGCTGGTGTGCAGTGGCGAAATCTTGGCTCACTGCAACCTCCACGTCTCAGGCTTAAGCAATCCTTGTGCCTCAGCCTCCCGAGTAGCTGGGATTATAGGCACATGCCACCAGGCCCGGCTAATTTTTTGCATTTTTAGTAGAGATGGGGTTTCACCATGTTGGCCAGGCTGGTCTCGAACTCATGACCTCATGTGATCCACCCACCTTGGCTTCCCAAAGTGCTGGAATTACAGGCATGAGCTGCTGTGTCTGGCCAAAAATGCACTTTTAAAGGGATTTTGCCAAATGACCTCTAGAAAGACTGTCGTAGTTTATTTCTTAATATTATCAAAACACCATTTAAGCTTGTTTTCACACACCATGACCAACACTGAGAATAGGGGTGGGGTGGGGAGTCTTTGATCTTAGTCAATTTCATTGTTTATAACCTGCTATCTGATTTTAATCTGTATTATCAGATTATTAATGAGGTTAAACATTTTTTCTTCTGAGGAAAATTTTATTTTCTCATTTTACAGTGGAAATAAATGGTCTTTTATTAAAAAAAAAAATTACCAAATGATCTATAAACTGTTCATGGAAAAAACTGATCCTATTAAGAATAGGAGGATAAAAAATAAACAATGTAAAAAACCACAAGCTGAACTTTCTGTCTCTGTTATTTTTAGCCAATGGCCTTATTGTATAATCTTGATTTTTGAGTACTGTTTGTTTTTTAGGCAATGCTTTTATTTTCAATTACTTCTAGAAAGGTTTTGCTTCTGCTTTAGGGGAAAAATAAATTCAGTTTTGGATGACCAGGTTTTTAAATAAAAATGTATCCACTGAGGACATCTTTAAAATAAACATACCTTTGATATTTTAAGAAAGATTAAAGGAGAGCTGAGTAGCCAGTGTTCAGGCAGCAGCTTGCTTTTGGCCTTGTAATCCAGCAACAAAGTTACTAAGTGAGGTTTGAAAGCATTCCAGTCTTAAATCCTTGGCTAGGCTGATATCATCTTTTTAGTACATGGTCATTTAATTTCAAACTGTAGTTATCATCAACAGCAACATGTATATATATATATATAATGCAGTCTATATTGTCTAATTTTTTTTTTTTTTTAAGACAGGGTCTCACTCCTGTTGCCCAGGCTGGAGTGTAGTGGCATGATCACAGCTCACTGCAGCCTTGGCTGCCCAGGCTCAGGTGATTCTCCCACCTCAGCCTCCCAAGTAGCTAGGACTATAGGTGTGGGACACCACGCTCCACTAATTTTTTGTATTTTTAGTAGAGATGGGGTTTCACCGTATTATCCAGGGTGGTCTCAATCTCCTGATCTCGAGATCCACCTGCCTCAGCCTCCCAAAGTGCTGAGATTACAGGCGTGAGCCACTGTGCCAGGCCTGTCTAACATTTTTAAGAGAATTATTGGCATTTTAGTTGTAGCTCAGTTGAACTTGAGCTAGCTCAGTTCCTTATTTGTAGATTGTGGGCATTGATTAAATACCTCAAAAGTCCCTTTGAGATCTAAAACTCTTAAGATTTAAAAATTTATCATTGTTATAGTAAATGTTAGTAATATTTTTATTATAATAGATGTTAGCAAAAAGGAAAGAGTGCTTTGATGAGTTCTTCTTTGGAATTCCATAGAGCCATTTAGAGATTCCATAAGCATGTCGGCCATAGGGTAGAATTCAGGTTCTGGAGTTACAGACGGTTCTGGGTCTGAAACCCAGCTTCACCACTTACTTACTGTGTGGCCTTCAGCTGGTTACTCAACCTTTCAGTTTCGGTTTCCTTATTTGTAAAGTGGAGACTTGCAAACACTATTTTGTAGGGTTATTGTAAAAAATTAATGTAAAGCACTGAAATAATTGCCTGAAACATAGGAAATACCCACTACGTGGTAGCTGCTATTATTGTTGTTATCAACACAGTCAGGAATATATAGAATCAGGCCGGGCGAGGTGGCTCATGCCTGTAATGCTAGCACTTCGGGAGGCCAAGGCAGGCAGATCACTTGAGCTAAGGAGTTCGAGACCAGCCTGGCCAACATGGTGAAACCCTGTCTTTACTAAGAATACAAAAATTGGCTGGGTGTGGTGGCACGTACCTGTAATCCCAGCTACTCGGGATGCTGAGGCAGGAGAATCGCTTGAACCTGGGAGGCGGAGGTTGCTGTGAGTCGAGATCGCGTCACTGCACTCCAGCCTGGGTGACAGAGCAAAAGTTCATCACACACACACAAAAAATATATAGAATCAAAAAGAAGCAGCCATCACTCTATTATTCATTAACCTATTCTAATTTATATTTGAAACTTTTACTCTTTTACCCTTTTTGATAATCTAAACTTTTATTTAGATTATCAAAATACAGTGAATCTGATTTTCTCATCCTGTCTGGAAGGATATATTAATAGAAAACTTTGTCTTCTCCTTGCAGATTCTTCCTTCTAACTAAACTGCCCTCTCAAGCTAGTAGGTTTTTTGTTTTGTTTTGTTTTTGAGAAACAGGTGTTGTTCTATTGCCCAGGCTGGAGCACAATGGAGCACATCATAAATTATTGCAGCCTCAAACTGTTGTGCTTAAGTCATCCTCCTGCCTCAACCTGGCAAATAGCTTGGATTTCAGATGTGCACCGCTGTGCCTGGCTATTTTTATTTGTAGAGATGGGGTCTTGCTATGTTGCCCAGGCTGGTCTTAAACTCCTAGCCTCAAGTCATCCTCCTGCCTTGGCCTTACATAATGCTGAGATTATAGGCGTGAACCACTATGGCCAGCCAAAGTACGTGGTCCTTAAAACTACTCACACAGTGATGGTCCAGCCAGTCTGGAGCCGCTTGTGGCCTGAATGCACTCATTTCCCAGACCACGGTTTTTCTGAGTCCCTTTACAATGACAATGGAGATCACCACTTTGCAAGTCTCCAGAGGGGATGCAATTGCTCCTTACTGCTTATTCCTAGAGAGACCTGTATGAACCACTCGTATGTAGCCCTGACAGTCCTTTGCAATCCTTCCAAAAATCCCTCTCTGATAATATGTGCCTCAACCTGGAACATCCCCTCTTGTACAGGACCTTGCTGATTGTTATCTCCAGCTCTCCCTTCACTCTTCCTGGTTATTATTATTATTTTTTCTTTTTCTTTTTTTTTTTTTTTTTTTTTTTTTTTTTTTTTTTTTTTTTGAGATGGAGCCTTGCTCTGTCACTAGGCTGGAGTGCAGTGGCGTGATCTTAGCTCACTGCAACCTCCACCTCCCAGGTTCAAGTGATTCTCCTGCCTCAGCTTCCTGAGCAGCTGGGACTATAGGCACGTGCCACCATACCCAGCTAAGTGTTGTAATTTTTAGTAGAGACAGGGTTTTACTCCATTGGCCAGGATGGTCTCAATCTCTTCACCTTGTGATCCACCCGCCTCGGCCTCTGGAAGTACTGGGATTACAGGTGTGAGCCATTGTGCCCGTCCTAATCTTCCTTAAGAGCAATAGCACCTGTGCATTATGGTTGGTTATGTATGGGCCTGTCTCTCTTGCTGGCCCTAGATGAGAAGCTTAGTAAATGTGTACTCAGTGGATACATGAATGCATGAAAAAGACAATTCTCAACCTTAATAGTGATGTTCAGCCAGGCATGATGGGTCAGGCCTGTAATCCCAGCACTTTGGAGGAGGAAGGTGGGCGGATCACCTGAGGTCTGGAGTTTGAGACCATCCTGGCCAACATGGTGAAACCCTGTCTCTTCTAAAAATATAAAAATTAGCTGGGCGTGGTGACATGCGCCTATAATCTTAGCCACTTGGGAGGCTGAGGCAGGAGAATCGCTTGAATCCAGGAGGCAGAGGCGGCAGTGAGCTGAGATTGTGCCATTGCACTCCAGCCTGAGTGACAGAGCGAAACTCTGTAAAAAAAAAAAAAAAAAAAAAATTGTGATGTTCAGGAATGGCCCAAGACAAAGTTTTCTGAGATTTCAGAAATACCTTCCTTTAATTACTTCAAACAGTAGAATCTGCCCTACTTCCCCCACCAGAAGGGTTCCATTATGTCTGCATTTCTATGCCATGTATTCTGTCTAGAGTGCTACATATATTATCTATTCTTCACTACAACCCTGGGGGCTGGTATTATCTTTCCATTTTATCTCTGAGGATCTTTGAAGCTCAGAGAGATAAAAGCAACTAGCCGAAGACTTGGTATTAGCAAACATTTGGATTCCAGATGTGTCTCACTCCAAAGCCTGGTACTCTTTCTACCATACTACATTATCTCCAGAAAGAGGACTGGCACATGGTGAGGCCTGTTATCTAGACGTACAGTCTCCACAGTTGTACATAGGTGGAACCACAACACTTTTACTAATAGGTGGTACTGTCATGGGGCATGGGAGAAAGTGGATGGTGGAGTGTGTCTTGAATGCAGCAGAAGAGCTGCAAATGTCATCACCAGGTTGTCATTGATATTTAACTTTCTTTACATTCACGGGATTGCTCCGTAATAAACAATTAAACCTACCTGGGAGGAGCAGGCCTCAGTAGTGATTCATTTACATCTTATATCACTCATCAGTCCAAGCCCAAATGATATAGGTTTGAATATTGAGTTTAAGGAAGAGCAAACAAAAGTCCTGAGGAACTGGGAGGAAGAAGATCCAGTTAAAAGAAAGGTGGGTGAGGCTGGGTGTGGTGGCACACACCTGCAATCTCAACTACTCAGGAGGCTGAGGCAGAATTGCCTGAACCCAGGAGGTAGAGATTGCATTGAGCTGAGATCGGCCCACTGCACTCCAGCCCGGGCAACGGAGTGAGACTCGGTCTCAAAAATAAATAAATACATACATAAATAAAAGGTGGGTAGACCCCAGAGACAAAAAGTTTTGCTCAGTGTCAGAATGAAAAGAGAAAGGAATAATTTATGAGTTAATTCTAGGTGTTCAGTTTAAATGCTGAGTGAGTGAGATCAAAGAGCTTGCAGAAGGATAACAGGTGGGAGACATACAACCAAGGTAACTTGAAAATACTCTTTTCAGGCCAGGCGTGGTGGCTCTCATGCCTGTAATTCTAGCACATTGGGAGGCCGAGGTGTGTGGATCACCTGAGGTCAGGAGTTCAAGACCAGCCTGACCAACATGATGAAACCCATCTCCACTTAAAATACAAAATCAGCCAGGCGTGATGGCACATGCTTATAATCTTAGCTACGCTAGAGGCTGAGGCTTGAACCCAGTAGGCGGTTGCAGTGAGCTGAGATCGCACCACTGTACTCTAGCCTGGGCAACAAGAGCGAAACTCCATCTCAGAAAAAAAGAAAAAAAAATACTCTTCTCTTACCATCAAGAAGTAGGATACTTACTTTTCTTGGATACTGTTCTACTATCTCAAACTTATGCTTGGGCTTTTTTTCTGATGAGTTCAGATAGGCACTAAAAATCTTTCTCAACAGTGATACACATTATTTATGATTCTAACTTTACAACTCATACTCTGAGAGTAGCAACTTCCATCTTCACCTGGAGTAAACATGAAAGAAAGGCTCAGTAGAGTTCCTGGATGCCTTACACAGGAGCCATTACTGTAAAATGAAACGTCAAATATATGTTTAAAAGAAAGAAGGAGAGGCCAGGCATGGTCCACGTGGTTCATACCATTTCTCCCAGCACTTTGGGAGGCCCAGGAGGGTGGGTTGCTTGACCTCACAAATTCGAGACCAGCCTGGGTGACATGGTGAAACCCCATCTGTACAAAAAATACAAAAATTATAGGGCATAGTGGTGCATGCCTGTAGTCCTAGCTATGCAGGAGGCTGAGGTGGGAGGGTGGCTTGAGCCCAGCGGGGGTGAGGTTGCAGTGAACTGAGACGGCACTACTGTTCTCCAGCCTGGGTGATAGAGCCAGACCTTGTCTCAAAAATAAAATAGAATAAAATTAAAGTCTTAAAAATAATTATAATAAAAATATTGGGGGCTGTATTCAAAGTGCAACTTGAATCTATGCTCTAGGGTTGGGATGAGGGGCGGGTGGGAAGGCACAGGGCAAGGCTGTAACATCTTTCCAAGCATTTAGTATAAAAATCATCCCAGATTTTTGCTAGTATCTGCTAGTAAGATGTATATTACTAGTACACTTATGTGTGTACATACATATATATAGTGTGTATATAGTATATCCATATATTTCCAGTATATGTATGTATGTGTATACATTATACATTATATAGTATAAAGCATATGTTATATAGTAATATATAGTATACATTAATATAATGTATACACACACACATATACTAGTAATATATATACTATATATAGTATATATACACTGTATATAGCATATATACTAAATATATATATGTATTTTAAATTCAGACAATTTGTATTATTGTCTGGTATTACTGGTATTATTCTCCTAGACATGTGTTATTCACAGAAATGTGCTAAAGTATCTTTTTAATTTTTCTTTTGGAGCTAAATTTTATTTCTTATTTGCTTATTTTCAGACAGGGTTTTGCTCTGTCACCCAGGCTAGAGTGCAGTGTCATGATCATGGCTCACTGCAGCCTTGATCTCCTAGGTTCAGGCGATCCTCCCACCTCAGTGCCCCCTTCTCCCCGCCAGCAGCTAGAACTACAAGTGCATGCCACTCTGCCAAGCTAATATAAAACATTTTCACTTTTTGTAAAGATGGAGTCTTGCTATGTTGCCCAGACTGGGCTTGAACTCCTGGCCTCAAATGATCCTCCCATCTTGGCCTCCCAAAGTGCCGAGATTACAGATATGAGCCACTGCACCCAGCCTTGGAGCCAAATTTTAATTATTTATGAGTCATATTTTAAATAGATTGCTATTTTAAGAAATGAAAAGAAGAATTTTAGTGTTTTGTTTATTTATTTTGAGACAAGGTCTCACTGTGTCACCCAGACTGGAGTGCAGCAGCATGACCACAACTCACTGCAGCCTTGACCTCTTCAGATGTCTCGCCCAGGAGTTCAAGACCAGCCTAGGCAATATAGTGAGACACTGTTTCTACAAAATGTAGAAAAAAATTAGCCAGGTGTGGCGGCTTGTGCCTGTGGTCCCATCCACTCTGTGGGAGGATTACTTGGGCCTGGGAGGTCGAGGTTGCAGTGAGCTGCGATTACACCTCTGCACTCCAGCCTCAGCGACAGAGCGAGACCCCGTCTAAAAATAAGTCAATAAATCACCCAATCTGTGATATTCTTTTATAGCAGCAAGAAAAACAAAGATAATCTGGTAGATGCATGTTTTGGTATTTTTAGGAGGTTTACACCTGTATAATATAGATTTTTTTTTCTTATTCTAAAATAACTTATTAGTAGAAGTTAAGTAAAAGCAAAAAGATGCCATCGTTTTCATTTTTTAGTAGGTTCAGTGAAATATTTGTGGAAAGATAGAAACACCTTATTGAGTCTTTCTTAATATTGTCCAAGTTTTTAAGTTTTTTGACAGAAAGATCAAGATAAAAACAAGGTTATTATTTAGTTTGTATTTATGAGGAGCGGTAATTTTTTGTCATAAAGGAGTTAATAACTGAGTTTAGTGGTGTGAGGCTCTAAGCAAAAGCGTTTTTAAAATCAGAAATTGCCTGATGGGAGAACAATGCATATCATTAGATGCAATTGCTGCATAAATGGTCCTTTTGTTTTAGAGAGTGCAGTTTATAGTGATTGAAAAAAAATCCCATGTGTCATTTTCATTGTTTGCTCCATTTTTTTGCTTTCTATGTAATTTAATTTCACAGAAAGGAAAGAATAAAAACTATTTTCAGGTGCATCATTGTATCTTTTACAGATTCTTGAATTTCTTTAAGTGTTCTCCAGTGGGTATATATATATACATATACATATATATATATATATATATATATATTTGTTTAAAAGTGAGAGTCAAAGAAGGAGAATAACGTGTCTTTTGGAAGCAACCTCTGATTTGATTAAATGTTACGTTCTTTAAAATGGTAAAAATGGCTTTCAATCACATTTTGGGTTTATTTCTAGCCACTTGCCAAAGCAAGCCTTATTGAAATTAGGAGACATAATTATATTTCATATTTCCTAGGGCTGTTTTTTCAAAACCATAAAAACACAGATATATTGCAGTCTGCCACACAAACATTAAAAAAAGCAACATAGGGCCGGGCACGGTGGCTCACTCTTATAATCCCAGCACTTTGCGGGGCCAAGACCAGTAAATCAATTTAGGTTGGGAGTTTGAGACCAGCCTGGTCAACACAGTGAAACCGCATCTCTACTAAAAATACAAAAAATTAACTGGGCCTGGTGGCATGTGCCTATAATCCCAGCTACTCGGGAGGCTGAGGCACAAGGGTTGCTTAAACCTGGGACGTGGAGGTTGCAGTGAGCCAAGATTTCGCCACTGCACCCCAGCCTGGTGACAGAGTGAGACTAGGCCTGGTGGCTCACACCTGTAATCCCAGCACTTTGGGAGGCCAAGGTAGGCAGATTACAAGATTGAGATTGAGATCATCATGGCCAATATGGTAAACCCTGTCTCTACTAAAAATAGAAAAATTAACCTGACATGGTCACCCATGCCTCCTTAGTCCTAGCTATTTGGGAGGCTGAGGCAAGAGAATTGCTTGAACCCGGGAGGCAGAGAGGTTGCAGTGAGCTGAGATCACGCCACTGCGCTCAAGCCTGGCGACAGAGTGAGACTCCGTCTAAAAAAAAAAGAAAGACTTAGCTAAAGTAACATTCAAAGGATCTAAGGGAAAAGACAAGGAAAATACTTTGCATGGAGTTTAACCATAAACCCATAGATAAGGGGAACAGAACTGTTGGAAACAGATGCTTGGTGCTGAAAAGAAAAATTAGCACTGAGAACAAAGCTCTTTCAGCAACACAATTTTTACCTCCTGGACTGCAGGAGGGGTACCCTCGCTGGCCATCTTGCTATGAGAGTATGATGAACAAAGGAAAACAGACATATTTATCCCTTACACATTTGGGGTCCTCCTTACTGCTGTGTCTAATCCTCTGTTGGCTGGAGCCAGACCTCACAATCTAAACTATAACCCAATTGGCTAACAACTTAAAACTTTTCTAAACAGGTAAAAACAATGGAGAGCTGGGACATGCCTGTGAACACATCCAGCACAGATATGTTGGTTAAAGTACAAGGACATAGAATGTACTACGTGCCTGTAAGCATAGCATGTCTAACAGCTACATAGGATAGGGCTTAACAAAGAGTTATTAGCACACTTATGATATATTCTTTAATAAGAAAGGAAACTTTAAAAAGGAACTTTTTTACTTCTCACAAGAACTATTTGCCTTTAAGCTTAATTAGTTTATTATTATTACTATTATTTTGACTGCCAACTTCTTTATTTTTATTATTTAAAAATTTTTAATTTTTTTTTTTTTTGGGACGGAGTTTCACTTCAGTTGCCCAGGCTGCAGTTCAATGGCATGATCTCGGTTCACTGCAAGCTCTGCCTCCTGGGTTCAAGTGATTCTCCTGCCTCGGCCTCCCAAGTAGCTGGGATTACAGGTGTGCACCACCATGCCCAGCTGATGTATTTTTCGTAGAGGCGGGGTTTCTTCATGTTGGCCTTGAACTCCCAACTTGAGGTGATCTACCGGCCTCGGCCTCCCAAAGTGCTGAGATTACAGGTGTGAGCCATGGCGCCCAGCCTAAAAGTTTTTAATTTTTATGGGTTCATAGTAGATATATGTATTTATGAGGTACCTGAGATTTTTTTTTTCTCCAGACAGAGTCTCACTCTGTTGCCACTCCCCAGAGTGCAGTGGCACAATCTCAGCTCACTGCAGTCTCTATCTCCTGAGTTCAAGTAATTCTCCTGCCTCAGCCTCCTCAGCAACTGGAATTACAGGTGCACACCACCACACCTACTTCATTTTTGTATTTTTAGTAGAGACAGGTTTCACCGTGTTGGCCAGGCTGGTGTCAAACTCCCAACCTCAAGTGATCTGCCCACCTTGGCCTCCCAAAGTGCTGGGATTACAGGCATGAGCCACCACACCTGGCCTAGGGTACATGAGATATTTTGATACAGGCATACAAAGTGCAATAATCACATCAGGGTAAATGGGGTATCCATCATCTCAAGTATTTATTATTTCTTTGCTTTCTTTTTTTTCTTGAGATGGAGTTTCAATGTTTTTGTCCAGGCTGGAGTGCAGTGACACGATCTTGGCTCACTGCAACCTCTGCCTCCCGGGTTCAAGCGATTCTTCTGCCTCAGCCTCCTGAGTAGCTGGGACTATAGGCACATGCCACCAAGCCTGGATAATTTTTGTATTTTCAGTAGAGCTGGGATTTTACCATATTGGCCAGGCTGCTCTCGAACTCCTGACCTCGTGATCTGCCCACCTTGGCCTCCCAAAGTGCTGGGATTACAGGCATGAGCCACTGCACCTGCATTTATCATTTCTTTGTGTTACAAGAAATCCAATTATAACCTTTTAGTTATTTTATTTATTTTTTATTTTGAGTCAGGGTCTCACTCTGTTGCCCAGGCTGAAGTGCAGTGGTGAGATCTTGACTCACTGCAACCTCTGCTTCCTGGGTTCCAGCAATTCTCCCACCTCAGTGTCTTGAGTAGCTGGGTCTACAGAAATGCACCACCACACCCAGCTAATTTTTTATTTTTTTTTCATAGAAATAGGGTTTCACTATGTTGGCCAGGCTGGTCTCAAACTCCTGACCTCAGGTGATCTGCCTGCCTCAGCCTCCCAAAGTGCTAGGATTAAAGGCATAAGCCACCGCACCCACTCCTTCTAGTTATTTAAAAATGTACAAAAATTATTGTTGACTGTAATCACCCTGTGGTGCCATCAAATAGTAGATCTTATTCATTCTATCCAACTATGTTTTTGAAACCCTTTCCCTCTCCACCACTACTTTTCCCAGCCTCAGGCAACCATCATTCTACCCTCTATCTTCATGACTTCAATTGTTTTCATTTTTAGCTTCCACAAATGGCTGAGGACATGCAAAGTTTGTCTTTCTGTCCTTGGCTTATTTCATTTAACACAATGTCCTGAAGGTCCATCCATGTTGTTGCAAATGGCCTGATCTCATTCTTCTTTATGGCTGAATAGTACTCCATTGTGTATATGTATCACATGTTCTTTATTCATTCTCTGTTAATGGATACTTAGGTTGCTTCTGAATCTTGGCTATTGTGAATAATGCTGAAATAAACATGGGAGTGTTGATATCTCTTCAATACATGGATTTTCTTTCTTTTGAGTATATTCCTAGCACTGGGATTGCTGGGTCATGTGGTAGCTCTATTTTTAGTTTTTGGAGGAAGCTCTGTACTGTTTTTCATAGTGGCTGTACTAACTTACATCTCCATCAACAATGTACAAGTGTTCCCTTTTTTCTATATATTTGTCAGGGTTCATTATTGCCTGTGTTTTGGATAAAAGCCATTTTAACTGGGGTGGTTGTTTTAATTTTTGCAATTGGGGGGCTACTACCTAAAACCACACAAGACAGAAGAAAATATTTAAAAGATGTTTTCTGATCATAGATCTCTGAATCTCAGTATATTAGCTTTTAATGATTAGAAAGTGATTCTGTAACACGCACACACAAACACAAAATAAAAAAAGAAAAGAGAAAAAAAAAGAAAGTGATTCTGTGAAGATTCAGAATCATGTGAGCCATTGGGATGAAGGGACTAGTTTAGTTACATGAGCAAGGCAGATTAGGAGAAAAGGAAACGGTATTTTTTGGGGAAAATGGAGCTACAAAGGTATAAATTACAGAGAAGTGTGTACATTTGTTTGTTCATCCATTCATTCATTCAAAAGCTATTGGACATCTACTCTGTGCCAGGCACCTTGCTTGATGTTGGACTGTGATAAGCCTACAAGAATCTCAACAGAACTAATATACCTAAGCATATTACTACATATTTTATAGATCCCATTTCATTCCATTTTAATATGAATGTCCTATGCACAAAATTTAGTTTTATTTGGATGCAATTAGAAATCATCATTATTTTATTCAATTAGATAAATGTGTATGATCTTATAATTTTGGTCTATAATAAAAAACAATATATTTAGCTTTTATTTCAGGAGTAGTATGTGTGATGATGTCAAATTCAAATCTAATTTCCCATTCAAATAGAGGGTGAGCTGGGGATATATATCTTATAATTCCAAAATTGGGGATTCTTATAAGAAAACTGGTCCTGAGAGAGAAACATTTCTCTCCTTTTTCTCTCTCAGCAGAGCTAATGAATGAGCAAATGGGGATTTAATATCATCCAATCTAGACATTAAGATTCAGACTTTAAAAATAGCCTCCTAGGCCCAGCACAGTGGCCCATGCCTATAATCTCAGCATTTTGGGAGGCGTGGCAGGCAGATCACTTGAGCCCAGGAGTTCAAGACCAGCTTAAAAAGCATAGGGAAACTCCATCTCTTAAAAAAAAAAAAAAGTTTCATGACTGTTATTGAGATCATTTTGCTCTAGAATATTGTGTTCAACAGTCTTAGTATAAACGCCTACATTGTACATTTAGAGTTTCCACTGACTGCATTTTATTTTGTGTGGAAATTTGATTAGTAGAATCTGTGTTGGCTCACTGGAATCTGTAGAAAATATGAAAACTGTAGCAGCCCAATTCACTTTACTGACTTTTATTTGATAAAATGAACATTCCAAGATCCTGGTATGTAACTTGTTGGCCTTATAACATTTACAAAAAAGTCTATGGATCTGGCCAGCAGCAGTGGTTTATACCTGTAATCCTAGCACTATGGGAGGCCAAGGCGGGCAGATCACCTGAGATCAGGGGTTGGAGAACAGCCTGGCTAAGAAGGTGAAACCCTGTCTCCACTAAAAAATACAAAAAAATTAGCGAGGCTTGGTGGCGTGAACCTGTAATCCTACCTACTCGAGAGGCTGGGTCACGAGAATAGCTTGAATTTGGGAGGCAGAGGTTGCGGTGAGCCAGCATCACGCCACTGCATTCCAGCCTGGGAGATGGGAGGTAGAGCCAGATTCTGTTGCAAAAAAAAAAAAAGCCTTTCTGGTGGTGACAACCTACCCACGAGAACATGCCTCTCGCAAAGGATCTCCTTCATCCCTCTCCAGAAGAGAAGAAGAGGAAACACAAGAAGAAACACCTGGTGCAGAGCCCCAATTCCTACTTCATGGATGTGAAATACCCAGGATGCTATAAAATCACCACAGTCTTTATCCATGCACAAATGGTAGTTTTCTACCACTGTCCTCTGCCAGGCTACAGGAGGAAAAGCAAGGCTTACAGAAGGATGTTCTTGCAGGAGGAAACAGCACTAAAAGCACTCTGAATCAAGATGAGTGGGAAACCATCCCAATAAACACATTTTGGATTTAAAAAAAAAGAGAGAAAAGAAAAAGAAAAAGAAAAAGAAAAAAATATATAGATTTAATAGTCTTTAAAACTAATACTATTCTATTAAGCAGAATGATCCATGTTGGAAACAATTTTTCATGGATCTCTCACATTTCTGCATATCTCATGAGCAGAGAGTCACTGGTACATTTGTTCCAGACTATCTTTTCAAGGATATTTGTATGCTGAACAGCCTTGGAAGACAGAGGTAATAATTCCTTCTGGAGCAACAGGACACACTTATTGTTGGCTCATTTTAAAAGTGCAGGTTTCTCGATCTCTCTCTTTTTTTTTTTTTTTTTGTCCTGATAAAGTGGATGTGTTGTATGAAATAGCCAACAAGTCTTCATTTTGAAATTACACACTTTTATTTTTATGTATTTATTTTTGAGATGAAGTCTTGTTCTGTTACCCAGGCTAGAGTGCAGTGGCTCAATCTCAGCTTCCTGTGACCTCTGCCTCCTGGGTTCAAGCAATTCTCTTGCCTCAGCCTCCTGAGTAGCTGGGGTTACAGGCGCCTGCCACAGTGCCAGGCTAATTTTTTTATTTTTAATAGAGACGGGGTTTCATCATCTTGGCCAGGCTGGTCTTGAACTCCTGATCTCATGATCCATATGCCTTGGCCTCCCAAAGTGCTGGGATTACAGGTATGAGCCACCACACCTGGCTTTGCTTCATCTCTTATAATGCAAACCACTGCATGTGCTGTTGTCACCTGGTCCTTTTCCTGTCACCATGGAGGGTTTGAGACTCTGGAAGCAAATGCAAAAAGTGATGAAATTCTGGTTACTGGTATTAACATGAATAATAAAAATCCCTTATATCTGATCCAGGAGTGTCATGTCTTCAATCAGAATTCCTAATGGTTGGTTAACTTGTTAAGTTGCAAGTAGGGTAAAATCTTAGATCCTTTACAGTTCTTGATTGTCATTACCATAATTTTTTTTTTTTTTTTTGGAGACAGAGTCACTCTTGTTGCCCAGGCTGGAGTGCAGTGGCACCATCTCAGCTCACTGCAATCTCCTGGTTCAAGCGATTCTCCTGACTCAGCCTCCTGAGTAGATGAGATTACAGGCACCCGCCACCATGCCTGGCTAAATTTTGTATTTTTAGTAGAGACAGGGTTTCACCATGTTGGGCAAGCTGGTCTCGAACTCCTGACTTCAGGTGATCCACCTGCCTCAGCCTCCCAAAGTGCTGGGATTATAGGCGTGAGCCACCACACCCAGGAGTCAGTACTATAATTGATAGTCAACTTTTTTTCATCATGTGTACATGTAACTAATATGACCTTGCTAGATGTATAACTAGTAAAAGAAAGGAAAGTGA
>NW_016107527.1:2683852-2687929 GCF_001604975.1 Cebus imitator | reverse complement strand
TTGAGTTTCGCTCTTTTTGCCTGGGCTGGAGTACAATGGCATGATCTCAGCTCACTACAACCTCTGCCTCCTGTGTTCAAGGGATTCTCCTGCCTCAGCCTCCCAAGCAGCTGGGATTATAGGTGCCCGGCATCATGCCTGGCTAATTTTTTGTATTTTTAGTAGAGATGGGGTTTTACCATGTTGGCCAGGCTGCCTTGAACTCCTGATCTCAGGTGATCCACCTGCCTTGGCCTCCCAAAATGCTGAGATTACAGGCATGGGCCACCCTACCCAGCCGGAAGATTTCTTGTAATTCAAGTGTCTTCCAAGATGCTTGTTAAAGATGACTAGTATGTTTTCTTTTCTTGTTAGATAGAAGTATTATATTTTATTTAAAAATCTTTTTAAAATATTTATTTTATTTTATTTTTGAGACAGAGTCTTGTGCTGTTGCCAGGGTGGAATGCAGTGGTGCAATCTCAACGCATTGCAACCTCTGCTTTCCAGGTTCAAGTGATCCTCCTGCCTCAGTCTCCTGAGTAGCTGGGATTACAGGCCCTTGCCACCATGCCTGGCTAATTTTTTTGTATTTTTAGTAGAGATTGGGTTTCACCATGTTGGCCAGGCTGGTCTTCAACTCCTGATCTCAAGTGATTCACCCACCTCGGCCTCCCAAAGTGCTGGGATTACAGGAGTAAGCCACCATGCCCAACCTATTTTTTTGTTTTTGAGACAGGGTCTTGCTATGTTGCCTAGGCTAGTCTCTCCCTCTTTTTTTCTTTTTTCTGAGATGGAGTTTTGCTCTTTTTGTCCAGGCTGGAGTACAATGGTGTGATCTCAGTTCACTGCAGCCTCCACCTCCTAGGTTCAAGTGACTCTCCTGTCTCAGCCCCCCAAGTAGCTGGGATTACAAGCATACCCACCACGCCCAGCTAATCTTGTATTTTTAGTAGAGACAGGGTTTCACTACGTTGGCCAGGCTGGTCTTGAACTCCTGACCTCAGGTGATCCACCCACCTTGGCCTCCCAGAGTGCTAGGATTACAAGCGTGAGCCACCACACCCGGCTGGTTCCACTTGTGTAAACTTTGAGCAAATTATTTAACTTGTCTAAGTCTCAGTTTCCTTATCTTTAAATGGACATTATAACGATATCCCCTTATCACTAAAAATGGCTGTGATGATGAAATGAGATAATGGCACGGGGCAAGGCACATAGTAAGCTCTCATTAAGTGGTAATTTAATTTTATTATTATTAGATACCTTTTTTTTTGTCTCCATGTTGGGCAGGCTGGTCTAGGATTACAGGCGTGAGCCACTGCACCCGGCCTTTTTAATTTTTTTACGGAGACCGCAGATACTTGTTAAACATATGCCTGATGACTGGGCATGGTGGCTCGCACCTATAATCCCAGCACTTTGGGAGGCTGAGAGGCAGGAGGATTGCCTGAGCCCAGGTGTTCAAAACCAGCCTGGGCAACATAGCAAAAGCCAGTCTCTGAAACAAAAGAAAAAAAAAGAAAGAAAAAAGAAAAAGAAAGTCTAAGAACCAAGGATAATTATAATAGTAAACATTTATAAAAGACTTACTATGACCAGGCCTATGCTAAGAACTTTACAAACAGTAATCCGTTTAATTCTTTTTTTTTTTTTTTTTTTTTTTTGAGACGGAGTTTCGCTCTTGTTACCCAGGCTGGAGTGCAATGGCGCGATCTCGGCTCACCGCAACCTCCGCCTCCCGGGTTCAGGCAATTCTCCTGCCCCAGCCTCCTGAGTAGCTGGGATTACAGGCACGCGCCACCATGCCCAGCTAATTTTTTGTATTTTTAGTAGAGACGGGGTTTCACCGTGTTGACCAGGATGGTCTCGATCTCTTGACCTCGTGATCCACCCGCCTCGGCCTCCCAAAGTGCTGGGATTACAGGCTTGAGCCACTGCGCCCGGCCCGTTTAATTCTTACAGCACCACTATGAGGTGAGTGCCAATATTATACCCAATTTATAGATGAGGAAATGAGGAACAGGAGGATTAAGTAACCCAAGGTTACACAGCCAATAATGGTAAAGCTGGGAGTTAAACCCAGGATTCTGAATCTAAATCCATTTCTTTTTCTTTCCTTTTCCTTTCTTCTTTTTAGACAGGGCCTCGCAGTGTTGCCCAGCATGGAATGCAGTGGTGTAATCACTACTCATTGCAGCCTCCACCTCCTAGGCTCAAGAAATCCTCCCACCTCAGCCTCCTGAGTAGCTGGGACTGCAGGAGTGCACCACCATGCTTGGCTAATTTTTTTTTTTTCTTTTCTTCTTTTCCTATCGCTTTGAGCAAAACCAGCTAATGTTTTTTAATGATCTATAGAGATGGTGTCTCACTGTGTTGCTCAGGTTGGTCTTGAACTCCTGGGAGATCGTCCTGCCACAGCCTCTCTAAGTACTGGGGTTACAGGTGTGAGCCACTACGACCAGCCACAGATTTAAGTTGAGTAAATGCTCTACATTTGAATAGTGGTCCATCTATGTGGATTGACAGATGCCTTTTTTGTTTGTTTTTAAAAATGAGGGCCAACTGCTTGGGAGGCTGTGGTGGGAAGATCGCTTGAGCCCAGGAGGTTGAGGCTCCAGTGAGCCATGATTTCATCACTGCACTTCAGTATGGGCAACAGAGTGAGACTCTGTCTCAAAATAAAATAAGATGAGGATGCTCTGTAGATGGAGCTCACTTTCTTTTTCTCTTTCTTTTTCTTTTTTCTTTGAGTCAGAGCCTTGCTCTGTCGCCCAGGCTGGACTGCAGTAGCACGATCCTTGGCTCACTGCAACCTCCGACTCCCAGGTTCAAGCAATTCTCCTGCCTCAGCCTCCTGAGTAGCTGGGACTACAGATGCACACTGCCATGCCTGGCTAATTTTTATATTTTAGTAGAGACGGGGTTTCACTGTGTTGCTCAGGCTAGTCTCCGACTCCTGAGCTCAGGCAATCCACCTGCCTTGGCCTACCAAAGTGCTGGGATTACAGGTGTGAGCCACTGCGCCCGGCCAATGAGCTCACTTTCAGCACTACCTGTCTGGTTATGATATAATGAGTGGTCCCATTTGGACTTCCTGGCTGTCCAAATTTATCAGTCTGTTTCCAATCTATTCCTTCAACTAAACACAAGCCAATTTCATCTTGGAAAACTAGCTTGCACTCTTTAGAATTCTCTAGGGGGGTTCTTCCATATTATATTTTAATTTGTTTTATGTTATCAGTGACCATATAAAAGGCTTTTAAGGTCTAATCAACTAGTTTTCTCCCTTGAAACTACTAGAAGAGGTAAGTGAATTACCGTCTAGCATGGACAACACAAATAGCTTTTTTTCCCTTGCATTTTAACAACGATGAAAATGTGATTGCATTATGGTCTACAGGAAAGGACAGTTAACAGACAATTATGAGTCCTGCTTCAGCTGTTCCCTAGCTGTGGGATCTTGGCAAGTTATCTTAGCTTTCTGAGCATTAGATTTCTTGTTTATAAAATAGAAATTATGACCTTGCCAGTTGTTATGAGGATTGTGTGAGATACATGTAGGCAATCAACACATGTGGACATAAAGCTAGTGTAGCTAATTTAGATAAGGGGGTCAGGGAAGGTTCCATCAATTTAATTTTCTATCTGTAGCCATCACCCCAAATACTGAAGGCAATTTCAGAGATTTCAGGTAATAAGGGGATAGGGAAAGAATTAGACTCTTAGACTCAGAAAATCTCTAGCCTACATCTATTTAGAATTTTACAACTTACATTAAAGGTAATATACTCACTTTGTGCTGTGTAGATCTTGCAAAGTTCTCTGGCCGAATGCAATCAGTTTCACTCGGACAAGACTAAGGACTATTCAAATAATGTGAATATAAAATATTATACAAATTTTTTCAACTTATGGTCCATTTATACAAAGACTCATTGCCATAGGAGAAGCATCTCAATTATTTTCTAGGCTGGGTGCGGTGGCTCATGCCTGTAATCTCAGCACTTTGGGAGGCCCAGGCAGGCGGATCATGAGGTCAGGAGTTCGAGAGCAGCCTGGCCTATGTGGTAAAACCGCTGTCTCTACTAAAAATAC
>NW_016107527.1:2678765-2683548 GCF_001604975.1 Cebus imitator | reverse complement strand
GGGTTTCACCATGTTGGCCAGGATGGTCTCGATCCTTGACCATTGTGATCCGCCTGTCTTGGCCTCCCAGAGTGCTGGGATTACCGGCATGAGCCACTGCACCCAGCCAAATTCTCTCTCTCTCTCGAAGTTTTTTATAACCCTTCCTCCTGTTGGATTTGGGTCCCCTCCTATAGGTTTCCATATCTGCAGTTTCCAAAGACATCTGGGATGTATGGTTCTGTCATGTATATGGGGCTCTCCCCAACAGATTATTAATTTGCTATGGATGAGAACTCTTCATGTTCCTGACAATCCTCACCCTCCTGCCCCTCAAACTCACAGCTGTGCCACTGCAATCTGCTCTGGGATCCTGGGATGAATTCCTTCATGTCCTTCCCCTTCCTTTTTATGTCAGCCCAGTTTCCCAAGTCACCTCTCATCCTTTAGACTCTGATGTCCACATGATCTTGTATATCTCCTTTTCTGATCCCATGTCTAACTTCTTTTTTTTTTTTTAATTTTTGAGACAAAGTCTCAATCTGTTGCCTAGGCTAGAGTGCAATAGCACAATCTCGGCTCACTGCAACCTCTGCCTCCCACGTTTGAACGATTCTCCTGCCTCGGTCTCCTGAGTAGCTGTGTCTACAGGTGTGTACCACCATGCCTGGCTAAGTTTTGCATTTTTATTGGAGATGGAATTTTACTATGTTGGCCAGGCTGGTCTCAAACTCTTGACCTCTCTTGATCCCCTGATCTCGGCCTCCCGAAGTGTTGATTACGGGTGTGAGCCACCGCACCAGCCCCCTCCCCAGCTTCTGCAACACTTCCACAGGGACCTCAGCTGTATTCTTCCAAAAGCCTCACTTCCTCACTTCTCTGAATGCTCTCTTCACCTGCTTGCTAGACCTGGCTCTCCTGAGCACACTGTTACCTTGCCGTAGATGGCTGTTTTCTCTTCCACACTCCTCAGACCAGGGCCCTGCAAATGGGGTGAGTGTTCTTGTTCCTGCGTCCAGGACATTTTCCCTCCCACTCCACAGCTCCCACTACCACCTCTGACTGTCACATCATCAAACTCTACTGAGTTGCGGTCCTCTAACACGTCCTCCTTCCCACACACGCCCTCATTCCTTCAAGGTTCCTTTTACCCTCTCAGTTTCTGTCAACCTTCTTGATGATTGTTTTATCCTTACAGGTGATTGCTTTCAATATAGTATCTAGTCATAGTGTCTCTTAGGCTTCCCCTCTTCAAATGGCCTTGCACCCTTCCATGCCTCGTGCCACTCATGCCCAAGGTCAATCCTTAGACTTGATCATTACTAATAGCTGCAACCTGTCCATCAGCTCAAGCTCAAGGGCAGGCTATTATTGTTACCATTATCAATTTACAGAATTTTTTTTTTCGTATTTTTTTTAGTAGAGATGGGATTTCACCATGTTGGTCAGGCTGGTCTTGAACTCCTGACCTTGTGATCCACACGTCTCAGCCTCCCAAAGTGCAGGGATTACAGGTGTGAGCCACTGTGCCCTAATTTACAGAATTAAAAATTTATTTATTTATTTATTTATTTCTGAGATGGAGTCTCAGTCTGTCACCCAGGCTGGAGGGCAGTGGTGTAATTTTGGCTCACTGCAACCTCCGCCTCCCGGGTTCAAGTGATTCTCCTGCCTCAGCCTCCTACAGGTGCCCACCACTACACCCAGCTAATTTTTGTATTTTTAGTAGAGATGGGGTTTCACCATATTGGCCAGGTGGATCTCAAACTCCTGACCCCGTGATCCGCCCGCCTCGGCCTCCCAAAGTGCTGAGATTACAGGCGTGAGCCACCACACCTGGCTACAGAATTTGCTGAATGAGACCACTCACTCATGGGACTAGCACAGGCAAATCAGTTACATTCTTTCAGCCCCGTTTGCTCTATTCAGGGGCTGTTCTGTGGGCTGGTTGAGATCAGGTATTTGTGGCAGGAGATGGAAAAAGCTGCGAGAAGCACTGGACAATGAAGAGATTACGGGTGCTGAAATTAAGCCAGGAGGAAAGAGGTAAAGCCTGGGGCAGAAAGGAGTGTAGAACAATAATCCATGCTGGAGAGAAAGGACCGCCGATCTGCACAGCAGAAGGTGGGCCCCTGGTGAAGGAACAGTAAATTAGATTACGAACTCGACACCTGCAGGGTCAGCAAGGGTGGAATAGGGAGATTAAAGGCAGCCCCAGGGATCCAGGGAGAAGAAAAGGTGCCAGGGCACAGAGTAGGGGCTGAATAAATATTTGTTAAAAAAATATATATATGACTCCAGGCTTAGAGTTTTTTATTGTTTACGCAATCTATTTTGGGTCAAGATGGGCAAGGGTGTCACATTTTAGGCGGGTATGGGGATGGGGAAGGGTGAGGCATGTTTTTTGCTTTCGTGCTTATTAGAATGGCTGGAGGTCTGGGAAGATGTATTGGAAGAGGGCTTCAGATTTTTCAGGCTTCAAGCAGCTTTGTATCAGCAATGTGTGAACTGGATTTCAGCAGCCTCATCTTTGTACCTAGGTTGGGGGTGGGTGGTACAGTAGTGATGTGGTAGTCCTCGAAAGTTCGTTCTTGAAACCCTCCCTCAGCAGTCCTTACATTGCCTGAATCTGGATCCCTGCCGACTCGGAAGCCAAGAAAACTTTAGCTTTTCTGCCGTGCCCTCCCTTTTGCTATGACAGTTGAGGCCAAGATCTAGTTTAGAATGAAGAGATGTGTGAACAGAGGTGTGAGTCAGGGATTTCTCTCTCTCTCTTTTTCATGCCAGACGGGTAATGTACCAATGTTGTAACAAGGTTTGTGTTGGTACGTTTCACACATGCATGTGAACACAATCATCACGCTCATGAACTACAAAAGGAGTTCTTAGTTTTATTTTTCAGTAGAGATGACTGGGCATCAGTCATCAGAAGGCCTATCTTTATTTTTTTATGTTTTGAGACAAAGTCTCGTTCTGTTACGTGGGCTGGAGTGCAGTGGCATGATCTCGGCTCACTGCAACCTCCACCTCCCAGGTTCAAGCCACTCTCTTGCCTCAGCCTCCTGAGTAGCTGGGATCCACCATGACTGGGTAATTTTTATATTTATGTATTTTTTAGTAGAGATGGGGTTTCACCATGTTGTCCAGGCTGGTTTTGAACTCCTGATCTCAAGTGATCTGCCTACCTTGGCCTCCCAAAGTGTTGGGATTACAGGCGAGAGCCACTACACCTGGCCAGAAGGTTGTCATTATAATGTGCCCTTACCATCTTCCCCTCTTGAGAAAATCTTGTCATGGACTCTGGTTCAGTGAGCTACAGTCATTTGACCCCAGAGGAGAGCTGAAAACATGTTTTTCCTCGAGGCTCTGGTAGTTATCAGGAGTTAACAGTTTCCTCGGTTGTCTGGTGTTTGGTTCTCATACCCAGAGGTGTACCCAAGGATTCCTCGGAACTGTTACTTTGAGCCCTATTTCTATTGATTTCAATGCAGAGCTATACAGCCTGATTATTTACAAGTTATTCAACTTGACAATTTTGAAATATTTCCTAAATAATTATCTGTTTGTGAATTTAGGTTGATATTACACAACTTTCAACATACTTTTAAAAACTACTCTGTGATATCTGTTAGCTCTGTTTTGCCTTTTAAACTTGCCCAGGGTCACAGATTTAGTAAGTGGCAAGGCTGAGATTAAAAGCTTTGAAGGGGCTGAGTAGGGTGGCTCACACCTGTAATCCCAGCACTTTGGAAGGCTGAGGCGGGCAGATCACTTGAGGTTATGAATTTGAGACCAGCCTGGCCAACATGGTGAAGCCCCGTCTCTACTAAAAAAAAATATGTATAAAAATTTGCCAGGCATGGTGATGGATGCCTATAGTTGCAGCTACTCAGGAGCAATTCTGCTGAGGCTGCCGAATTGCTTGAATCTGGGAGGCAGAGGTTGCAGTGAGCCAAGATCACGCCACTGCACTCCAGCCTGGGTGACAGAGCGAGACTCCATCTCAAGAAAAAAAAAAGCCTTTTAGGGTTTGGACTTGAATTGTGATTCTGTTGCTCAGAAGCTGGGTACATTTCTTAGCCTCTGTAAAAAAAAAAAAAAAAAAAAAAAATCTGATTTTTGAATACCTGCCAGCTTCCAGGAACTAGACTAAGAAATTTTCTTATCTGTAAATTGGGAAAAAGAATCTTAAAGATGATGTGTAGGCATGCATGTAACATCCTTAGGGCAGAAGCTGAAATATCATAGGCATCCAATAATGTTAGTCCTTGTGATTGTCATTTGTCATCTTGTCTGCCAAGAAATATGACTCGCCACAGCACTATCCTTGCCATTTCCATTTAAAATGGTGCTCTTCTGAAGAAAATTTGTAAACATGTCACTAATGCTCTCTTTTCTTAAAAAAGTTTAAAATAAATAAATTTCATCGAAATTTATTTAAAACTTTTAATTTTAGAATGATTTTAGATTTACAGCAAAGTTACAGGATAGTACAGCGAGTTCCCCTGTGTCCTTTATCCACATCTCACATGATGATGGTACATTTGTCACAACCCAGAAGCCAACATTGGTACATTACTATTAACTAAACCCCAGACTTTATTCAGATTTCACTAATGTCCTTTTTCTGTTCCAGGATTCAATCCGCGTTGAATTTGGCATATGCTCCATTCTGCATTTGGCAGTCACTGTTCTGTTAGCTTTCTAGTCACCTCTGCTCATCGACAGGCCCCAGGAACCACTAGCTATGCTTACATTTTGGCATTTGCAGCCTGCTGCCCTTCACTTTTTTTTTTTTTTTTTT
>NW_016107527.1:2648506-2677864 GCF_001604975.1 Cebus imitator | reverse complement strand
GGATTCTTTCTTTTTTCTGAGATGTTTTGCTCTTATTGCTGAGGCTGGATGGAGTGCAATGATGAGATCTCAGATCATTGCAACCTCTGCCTCCTGGGTTCAAGTGATTCTCCTGCCTCAGTCTCCTGAGTAGCTGGGCTTACAGGTGCCCACCACCACGCCTAGCTAATTTTTGTAGATTTAGTAGAGTCAGGGTTTCACCATGTTGGCCAGGCTGGAGTGCAGTGTTGCAATCTTGGCTCACTGCAGCCTCGACCTCCTGGGCTGAAGTGATCCTCCTAACTCAGCTTCCTGAGTAGCTGAGACTACAGGTGCACACCACGCTGCCTAGCTAATTTTTTGTATTTTTTTGCAGAGAAGGGGTTTTGTCATATTGCACAGGCTGGTCTCAAACTCCTGGACTCAAGTGATCCTCCTTCTTCAGCCTCCCAAAGTGGTAAGATTACCAGCCTGAGCCACTGCACCCGGCTAGTGTCCCTACTTTTTGAATCCTCTCATTATCTCAAATGTTACTCAGTTTGCTAAATGGGATTTGCTGACTCAGAGACTGCTGCTTAATTACTGCAGCAGTTTAAATGCTCCTTTCAAAGACACTTTGCTAGTTTCCTTCTTTTATAGAAAATTTTGGAAAGTACATGGTACAAAGGGAGACTCTGAAATGCCAAATTCTAAAGTTTTCTTCTCAGTCCTCCCCCACCCTTTATTTTGGTGTTTCTTATTCCTAGAGCTGCCTCCATACTGCCTGCAAAGAGGGGAAGGCCCATGCATCTGCCACCAGCTGGAGAGGGCAGAGCTGATGGCTGTGATCTGGAACATGCGATTTTGAGGATTCAAATCATTTTCAGTGGGCTGTGCTTGGGTCATGTGACCTAATCAGGAAATTTCATGCAATCTGACATTTCCTCTCAGAGTTGCTTAGGAACCTAAGGAAGGCTCTGGCTCTGATTGGCAGGATGGTAATAAATTAGTTGGTCCCCGGCCTAGCCATCTGGCTTAAGTAAATTAAGAGTATAACCCATATGGGATTTGTCTAAAATAGCGATTCTCATTTTTTTCCCTCCTCTCATTTTTTCTCTCTCTTCATCTGGGTCTTTAAGTGGGTTTAACTTTGCACAGAATTACCGAGCTGACTTTACCCTCTGCTTTTTTGTATCTCTCACTCCTCTCTCCATTCAGGCAGCAAAACTCAGTCTCCTGTAACCCACTAATGAGGCCCTCTTTAATGGTTGATAATCTTAAACATCTTATTTTGAGAATTGCCTGCTTTGAGGTGAGCGTGTCTGACTCAGTGCAGCCTCCACCCTCTTTGTCCACCTTCCTTTAGTCTCTCTCCATCTCAGGCCCAATCGACTCTGGGATTAGAGTTTCACCCATTCTCTTTTTATTTTTTTTGAGATGGAGTCTCCCTCTGTTGCCCAGACTGGAGTGCAGGGGTGTGATCTTGGCTCACCGCAACCTCTGCCTCCCAGGTTCGAGTGATTCTCTTGCCTCAGCCTTCTAAGTAGCTGGGATTTCAGGCACGTACCTGGCTAATTTTTGTATTTTTAGTAGAGACGGGGTTTCACCATGTTGGCCAGGCTGGTCTCTAACTCCTGGCCTCCAGTGATCTGTCTGCCTTGGTTTTCCAAAGTGCTGGGATTACAGGTGTGAGTTACCACACCTTAACCTAAATAAATTATTTTTATCCTACCATTCTTCTGCTCACAAATCTGCCCTGCTTATGGGATGAGCCAAATGTTTCTACCTCAAATTCCTCCATCAAGTTCTGACCTGCCTTTAACTCTCACCTCCTTCCTATAGCTTGACCCCCACTGGAGACAGTCTGAGCTCTTCCCTTCCTCTGGAAACCTAACTTGTCCTGCCCCACTTATTTTAGTGTTTAAAGATTACACTCTGAAGCCAGGCACAGTGGCTCACACCTGTAATCCCAGCACTTTGGGAGGCTAAGGTGGGCAGATTGCTTGAGCCCAGGAGTTCCAGACCAGTGTGGGCAACATAGTGAGACTTTATGTCTACTAAAAATAAAAAATTAGCTGGGTGTAATGATGCATCCCCTGTGGTCTCAGCTGTTTGGGAGGCTGAGGTGGGAGGATCACTTGAGCTTGAAAGGTTGAAGCTGCACTGAGCCAAGATTGTGCCACTGCACTCCAGCCTGAGCAACAGAGCAAGACCCTGTGTCAAAAAAAAAAAAAAAAAAAGATTACACTCTGATCTATATCTTTGTTGAGCTGTTTGGTGTTTCTAAGTGTAAGCTGCTGCAAAGCAGTCATACTTTCATGCTTAGCACATTCCTGGGCACCTGTAGGTGTTCACTACATACTCAGAGAATGAATGAATGACTCTATCATGGTTATGCTTCCAGTGGGTGAGACAAATAGTTAACAAGACAAATAAGTAAAATATATAGTAGATGAGGTGCTGATAACTGCTATGAAAAGAATTAAGCACAGGAGGAAAGGGTGTTGCAAATGCAAAAGAAAAAAAGGATGGTCAGGAAAGGCTTCCAGGGGAGTCACATTTGAGTAAAGATGTCATAGTGGTGAGTCTGAATTCTGAAAGGCAGTTTTAGTTATTAAAAAACAAACAAAAGGCCGGGTGAGGTGGCTCACGCCTGTAATCCTAGCACTTTGGGAGGCCGAGGCGGGCAGATCACGACGTTAGGAGATCAAGACCATCCTGGCTAACACGGTGAAACCCCGTCTCTACCAAAAATACAAAAAATTAGCCAGGCGTGCTGGCATGTGCCTGTAGTCCTAGCTACTGGGGGCATTGGTGGGGAGTAGGGGAGGGCGCGGAGACAAGAGAATCGCACAAACCCAGGAGGCAGAGGTTTCAGTGAGCTGAGATCTTGCCACTGCACTCTAGCCTGGCAACAGAGCAAGACACCATCTTAAAACAAAACAAAACAGCAGGGCGCGGTGGCTCACGCCTGTAATCCCAGCACTTTGGGAGGCTGAGGTGGGTGGATCACCTGAGGTCAGGAGTTCAAGACCAGCCTGATCAATATGGTGAAACCCCATCTTTAAAAAACAAAACAAAACAAACAAACAACAAACCAGACTTTGCAGTGCATAGCCCTGTACCATGCACATATTGGTTGAATGTACTTGCAGTGGCATATGTCATGTTGTTACCAAAGACACACAGAATAATTCAAATGATGTTATTTTTGGTACAAGTTATGTTTCAAGGAAGAACAAAACCGTCCATTTAAATTCCATCTCACACGGCAGACAATATGAAAAAAAAACTAATAACAAAAGAAATAGCTTGTGACACAGAATTTCTTTGGAATGGATGTGGCTAGAGAAAGTAGAAAGACAGGCTGGGCCAGTGGCTCATGCCTGTAATCCCAGCACTTTGGGAGGCTGAGGTGGGGGGATCAGAAGGTCAGGAGATCGAGACCATCCCAGCTAACATGGTGAAACCTCATCTCTTAAAAAAAAAAAAAAAGAAAGACATTAAAGACATGCCGAAGTGAGAATTAAATGGAATGCAAGGCTGGGCACAGAGTCTTAGGCCTGTAATCCTAACACTCTGGGAGGCTGAGGCAGGTGGATCACCTGAGGTCAGGAGTTCAAAACCAGCCTGGTCAACATGATGAAACCTCATTTCTACTAAAAATACAAAAATTAGTTGGGCGTGGTAGTGGGTGCCTGTAATTTCAGCTACTTGGGAGGCTGAGGCAGGAGAATTGCTTGAACCTCGGAGGTGGAGGTTACAGTGAGCTGAGGTCACGCCATTGTACTCCAGCCTGGGCAACAGAGCAAGCCTCCATCTCACAAAGAAAAATACGTTAATTTAAAAATAAATAAATAAATAAATGGAATGTAACATCAAAAGTTAGATCTCTCTTTTGAGCCTTTGCGGAGGACCAGGGCAGCTGAGCTGGAACTTAATCCAGCTCAGGTCATTCCAGAGATGCCCTAAAGATGCTGGAGAAAGGCCAGGAGCGGTGGCTCATGCCTGTAATCCCAGCATTTTGGGAGGCCAAGGCAGGGGGGGTCACCTGAGGTCAGTTAGAGACTAGACTGACTAACATGGAGAAACTCTGTCTCTACTAAAAATACAAAATAAGCCGGGCATGGTGGTGCATCCCTGTAATCCCAGCTACTCAAGAGGCTGAGACAGGAGAATCACTTGAACCCCGGAGGTGGAGGTTGTGGTGAACCGAGATTTGGCCATTGCACTCCAACCTGGGCAACAAAAGCAAGATTCCGTCTCAAAAAAAAACACACACACACAAAAACGGATGCTGAAGAAGGAGGGTTATCCCTGGTCTGCTGGGATAATGGGGCTACAGTTTATCCAAGAGGAGTACCCCGCAGATGGAGAGTCTGTGCCTATGGGCTGCCAGGGAGCTTGGAAAGTTGTGCTTGGGTTTTCAAATGAAGTATCACTTCAATTTGGAAAGTTCGTGAACACTAAATGACAGCAGGAAACTTCAGCGGTTTGTTCTTCTTCACCTATTAATTTAATGGCTAAGAATTTAGCCTAAGGGAATCTTCAGAGTTAACAAATGTAGGATTATGTACTGGGTGTTGGTTTAGGTCAGCATTATTCTACACAATAGCATTTATGCTTTCATAAAAAAATGCTTTAAAAATCCACATAACATAGAAAAATACACATAATGTATTGAGTACAATTTTTACAAATGAAATTTCCTACTGTACATAAATATGACTGTGTAAAAATAAAATTTTATTTATTCATTCATTTATTCTTTGAACTTTATTGAGCACACAGATGTTTCAGATACTGCACAGGGTGCTGAGTATATGAATTTATATGTGTATGTGTGCTAATAGAAAAAAGACTTAGAAGGAAAATACACCAGAATATTAACAATAGTTCTTGATACATGATTGATTTACTGTCATTAAATTTTACTCTCTCTCTTTTTTTTTTGAGATGAAGTCTCGCTCTGTCACCCAGGCTGGAGTTCAGTGGCGTGATCTCGGTTCACTGCACCCATGATCCCAGTTCACTGCAACCTCTGACCTCTTGATTCAAGTGATTCTCCTGCCTCAGCCTCCTGAGTAACTGGGATTATAGGCACGTGCCACCATGCCTAGCTAATTTTTGTATTTTTAGTAGAGTCTGGGTTTCACCATGTTGGCCAGGCTGGCCTTGAACTCCTGACCTCAGGTGATCCACCTGCCTTGGCCTCCCAAAGTGCTGGGATTACAGGCATAGCTACCTCACCTGGTCTTTTACTCTTTATAGTTTCTCTAATTCCTCTAATTTCTATATTTTCTGCAGGGTGTATATATTTCTTTTAGATTAAAAAAAAGAACGTTACTGATAAGGGCACAATTAAATATGGGAATCCCCATATTTAATTAAAGGAAATTAAATTCATTAAAGCACTCTTCCCTGGCTGGGCATCGTGGCTCACAACTGTAATCCTAGCATTTTGGGAGGCCGAAGGAATGAGTTCGGGATTTCAAAACCAGCCTGGCCAACATAGTGAAATCCTGTCTCTATTAAAAATACTAAAAATTACACGGGCCTGGTGGTGCACACCTGTAATCCCAGCTACTTGGGAGGCTGAGGCAGGAGAATCACTTGAACCCAGGGGGCGGAGGTTACAGTGAGCCAAGATGGCACCAGTGCACTCCAGCCTGGGAAACAGAGTGAGACTCTGTCCTGGAAAAAATAAAGTACAAAATTGAGGTGTCTGCAGGGGTTGGCTCCTTCTAATTGCTGTGAGGGAGAATCTCTTCCTTGCTTCCATCCTGGCTTCTGGTGTCTTTGGCTTGTAGGCAGCATCCTCCCTCCCTGTGTCCTTGCATCATCTTCCCTGTGTGTCTACCTCTTTGAGACAGGGTCTCACTCTGTCACACAGGCTGAAGTGCAATGGCTTGATCTTGCCTCACCGCAACCTCTGCCTCCCACACTCAAGCTGTCCTCCCACTTCAGCCTCCCGAGTAGCTGGGATTATAGGCATGTGCCAGCATGCCTGGCCAATTTTTGTATTTTTAGTAGAGACAGCATTTCACCATGTTGGACAGGCTGGTTGTAAACTCCTGACATCAAGTGATTCACCTACCTTGGCCTCCCAAAGTGCTAGGATTATAGGCATGAGCCACCACACCTGACCAGGACCCATTTTAACATGATCACTTGAAAGGACCTATTTCCAAATAAGGCCATAGTCACAGGATTTCAATATCTTTTGGTGAGAAACTGTTCAACTCATAAATGACAGAGAGGAGAGGGAGGGAGAGAGAGAGAGAGAGAGAGAGAAAAGAGAGACAGTGTTGACAGTAGAGGGATGGGGTATGGCCTGGAGAATTTCTAGAATAACTGGAGCATAGCATAGCATGGCATCCTCAGCAGTGTTGAAGGAGGGCAGGGGAGGTGTCTCAGAGGACCTTTATAGGGCCTCTGCATCCTCAGCCAGTGTCAAAGGAGGGCAGGGGAGCTGCTCAGTTTGGACACATGCCAATAATGAAACAAGAGCAATCCCTTTGAAGTGGCTGGAACTTAAGAAACATAATACAAAGCCACCATACTACTTTACTTCTGAAAAAAAAATGAGATGTCACATCTGGGGCAAATCTTCAGATGTAATCTGGTGACTTGGGAAGTATATTGGCTCACAATGGGTCACATCCTACCTTTCTGGTACTGGCTGTGGGACCTTGCTTAATCTCTCTGGGGCACAGTTTCCTCATCTGTAAAATGGGGCCAGTGATTTTTGAACTCACAGAATGTTTGCAAAGATTAGAGAAAATCAGATATGAAAGCATTTGCTCTCAGAAGCTACTCTTAACTCAGGTTACTTCCCCATTCTATCCTTCTGAAAATAAGCTCTCTAGAGAGGGCTTCTGTTTCAGAAAAGAGTTTCTTGTTTTCACTGTAATGTTAAAATAAAATTTCCTTTTAGAAAGATATGATGATGGATATCTAATGCCTTACAGTTAGTTAGATTCTCCTACCTTATTCAGAATGTGACATTAGAGAAAATGGTAAGATAGAAATGTAGCTATGGGCATCCCATATCACTCTAATTAGCAGGGAAGGGGGCCAGGAAAATGGAATTACAGGGACCTTCCTGGAGAGATACAATTTTCAGATGGAGCCTTTGAATAATCCAATGTACAGTAGAAAATCTTCCAGATCCGTAGACCAGGAATCAGTAAATTGGCAAACTGAAAAAAACTCTGGATATGTTTATAATCATGAAGAGTGATATGACAGGCCGGGCACAGTGGCTCACGCCTGTAATTCCTGCACTTTGGGATGCCAGGCTGGAGGATTGCTTGAGTCCAGGGGTTCGAGACCAGTCTGGACAGTATGGCGAAACCCCAAATCTACACACACACACATACACACACACACACACACACAATTAACTGGGCATGGTGGTGCATGCCTGTATTCCCAGCTACTCAGGAGGCTGTGGTGGGGGGATCTCTTGGCACCAGGGTGTGGAGGCTGCAGTGAGCTGAGATCATGCCATTGCATTCCACTCTGGGTGACAGAATAAGACAAAAAAAAATGATATGACATGATATGGATAAGCCTTAAATATTTTTATACAATTTACAGCCTATACTATAGATTCATTTGCCTATTTTTGGTTTAGGCCTCAAGGCTTTTCCTTTCAAGATGTATCTGCTGATTCAGGTTCTACTCTCCCTTCTTTTGCATAGACTGTTTTAATAAAATGCTATCCACATTTCCCAATTTTAAAAAATGTATTTTATTTATTTATTTATTTATTGAGACTGAGTCTTGCTTTATTGTCCAGGCTGGAGTGTGATGGTGCCATCTCAGCTCACTGCAACCTCTGCCTCCCAGGTTCAAGTGATTCTCCCACCTCAGCCTCCCAAGTAGCTGAGATTACAAGTGCCCGCCACCACGCCCGGCTAATTTTTGTAGAGATGGGGTTTTGCCATGTTGGCCAGGCTGGTCTTGAACTCCTGAACTCAAGTGATATGCCCGCCTTGGCCTTCCAAAGTGCTGGGATTACAAGTGTGAGCCACTGGGTCCAGCCCACATTTCCCAGTTTTGAGGGCAGAATCTTAGTAGACTTTTCTGCCCCAAACTTTTAGAGTTGACTAGCTTGCACCTATATGACAATACTTTTAATGATTTATTCTATCAACTTTCCCCAAAATATTCAACTTAATTTTTACAAAAATAACAGCTTTTGTTTTGCATTCCTATTTCATCTCTTACGTAGTATTTAGTTAAGTTGAGAAATGATAGTAACAACAACAATGGTCATCAATGGAAGTGGCACACTCCCCACTGGAACTGGAAAGCATATAGTTCAGCAGGTAGGAACAGAAGCACTCAGACAGGCAAATGAAGACCCTTCCCGCTGCACCCCTTCAGTGTGTATCTGCTGACAAGTCAGTATTTTAGAGAGGAAACAGAGACATATATTAATCGAGTGAGTTGGTTAAGTGAAGAAGGGTTAAAGTGTTTTCACTGCATGATCTGATAATAGAAACCATAATAGTTCAACTGTTGACAGATTTCTGTCTATCTCCTGGTTAGGTTTTTTTTTTTTCTTCTGAGACCGAGTTCCACTCTTGCTGCCCAGGCTGGAGTGCAAAGGCATGATCTCTGCTCACCACAACCTCCCCGTCCCAGGTTCAAGTGGTTCTTTTGCCTCAGCCTCCTAAGTAGCTGGGATTACAGGCGTGTGCCACCATGCCTGGCTAAGTTTCTATTTTTATCAGAGAAAGGGTTTCTCCATATTGGTCAGGCTGATCTCAAACTCCTGACCTCAGGTGATCCACCTGCCTCGGCCTCCCAAAGTGCTGGGATTACAGGTATGAGCCACTGCGGTTGGCTGATTAGGTTTTGTTCTAAGGAGCAAACCTAATGGGTCTTCAATAACAGGTTAAAAATACCAGAATAGGCTGGGCGTGGTGTCTCATGCCTGTAATCCCAGCATTTTGGGAGCCAGAGGCAGGAGGATTAAGCCAGGAGTTCAAGAGCAGCGTGGGCTACACAGTGAGATCCCATCTCTACCAAGAAAATTAATTTGCTGGGTGTGGTAATGCATGTCTGTAGTCCCAACTACTCAGGGGGCTGAGGTGAGAGGATCCCTTGAGCCCAGGAGGTCGAGGCTAAAGTAAGTCATGATCATGCCGCTACACTCCAGCCTGGCTGCAGAGCAAGACCCTATTTCAAAATCAAAAACAAAAACAAAAACAAAAACAAAAACAAAAACAGAATAGTCTTATATTACCCTTTAGGGATCTATCATTATAAGTATGACTAGGTATCATTTTTATATCTAAGGCTCTTTAGTTTTATTCATAATTCACTTATTTATTCAATGATCTAACAAACATTTAGGGAGCGCCTACTTGTACTGCCTGTTGGGATACAACAGTAAATAAGATTTGGGCCTCAGTCTTGGGGAGCTTACACTCTAGTGGGGCAACCAGCTTAGGAAGTGGGCAGTTACTAAGCAGCTGGTTAGCACTAGAAATAAGCCAAGAGAGCAACATTGCGCATTCCACTCTGAGCCCCCTTTTCCTGTCTTGGAAGGCAGAGGGGAGCTGTGGATTCAGTGATTAATGAGCATTTGAGTAGCACCTACGGAGAACTGGGCTTAGTTCTAGACTCTGAGGTTCCAAGGATTAATAATTCACAGCCCTGGCTGGGCGCGGTTGCTTACACCTGTAATCCCAGCACTTTGGGAGGCCAAGGCAGGTGGATCACCTGAGGTTGGGAGTTTGAGACCAGTCTGGCCGACATGAAGAAACCCCATCTCTACTAAAAAAATACAAAATTAGCCAGGCGTGGTGGCACATGCCTATAATCCCAGCTACTCGGGAGGCTGAGGCAGGAGAATTTCTTGAACCTGGGAGGCAGAGGTTGTGGAGAGCCGAGATCTCATCATTGCATCTCCAGCCTGGGCAACAAGAGCGAAACTCCGTCTCAAAAAATATGTATAATAATAATATTTCACAGTCTTGTATTAATGAAATCCATACATGTAATTATAGTGCCCTAAAGTGAGTGTGGTTTTTGGGATAGGTGCGAGTCTTCAGGGAGCACCCAGGATGGTTGGGGGGAAAGGGAAGCTTCCTGCAGGAGATAAAGCTCCTCTAGGCTGCAAGCGTCCTGAGGGAGGGACCTGCTGTGCTGTGCTGCTGTTCCCCAGTTCCTGGGACAATGCCTTGCACACATGTGTGTTCAATCAACATTCAAACGACTGAATGAACTGCAGGATGATTAGGAGTTAATTAGAGGTGGAGAGGCTCTGCTCTGGGCTGGCCCTGTACTATTACAGGTGCTGGGAATACAAAAACGAGTAAGACGTGACCTTTGCCCTGAAGAGGGAATTATAGGAGATTATGATAAATCCTCATTTCTGGCTAAATCCTTATAACATTAGCATGTATAGCATGTATAACACTAGCATGTATAGCATGTAATGTATAACATTACATCCAGATGGTATGTAATGTCATCAGGCAATGTGTATTAATACACTCACAAACCTGAGCATACTTCTTCAATAAGTGGTTCTCCACACCAGGCCATTTACTGCCTATGTCAAACATTTGTTAAATCTACTCTCCTGAGCTTATTCTATGGATTTGGAGGTTAAAGAGGTAGACAGCTGAGCATTGCAAATTCCAGCCCTGATATAAAAAGGCATCATTCAAATGATCTTTTTTACTTGCAACAGGATCTTGCTCTGTTGCTGGAGTGCAATGGTCCAAGGACAGGTACAGCCTGTGACCCCCATGACGGTGGTGCCGGAACAGCTCACTGAAGCCTTGACCTTTCGGGTTCAAGCAATCCTCTTGCCTCGGCACCCTGAGTAGCTGAGATTACGGGTGCACGCCATCACTCCCAGCCTGTTGCCCAGGCTGGTCTTCAAACTCATCTTGGCCTCTCGAGCAGCTGGGACTATAGGCGTGCACCACTATGCCCGGCTAATTTATTTTTATTTTTTGTAGAGATGGAGTCTCCCTACATTGCCCAGGCTGGTCTCCAACTCCTAGGCTCAAGTTATCCTTCTGCCTTGGCCTCCCCAAGTGCTGGGATAACAGGCATGAGGCACTGTGCCCAGCCCAGATGGTCTTAAACTATGGTTGTGTCATGAAACCACTGATACTCAACCCTCGAATGTGGATAATAGAGCTGGTTGGTGGCTGTTAGGTGTAGTTAGCAGCTTTATCTATCTGAGGATCCCCCAAACACATTTTCAAACATCAACTACCCATTTAGACATACCCCTGCCCCATCCCCAGCCTCCAGCCGTGGTGGAAGTGGGGAGTAGCACTTCTCACAGCAACATCAAATAACGATCAAATCCGGGAGTTGCTGGCTGATGGTTTGCTCCAGGTGACCAGAAATTTTAAGATGGTCTCTAGGAACAGAGGAGTTTGAATGAGGTCCCTCAGTTTATCATAGTTGCTCCTGTGTCTCCTCAAACTCTCAATTCTTGAACTACCAAAGGCAGCGGAAGTTGGTTGAGGGACCAGTTGAGCAGACGACACCAGTCAAGGCAGGATGGCATGGATATGTGACTTATATCTATTTAGTGTGAGTAAGTGCCACAATCAGCAAGGCAGGAAACCTGGCATTTATGTAACTTTCCCCCAATGTTATGAAAAGAGAAATTGAGGTAGAAGGAAGTACAAGATCCCACTTTAGGATGCACAGCAAATTAGAGGCTCCCTTCCTTGAGTAATCCACCAGTCAGGTGTGAGTCTTTCCCAGAAAGAGAAAGCCCATCCCCTTTTCTAAATTGGACACCTTCACATGTTTATATTCTTTCTCAAGAAGTTGCTCTGTTTTCCTCCCGAGAGAGCTACACCCCAAATAACTATCATTCCAATTTCTCATTGCCACACATACTCTTGAGAAGCCACACACCCGACCCAAGCAGAAATGCGGCTTTAATAACTTACTCATGTCCCCCCCGCCCCATCCTCCCAGCCCTGCCTAGCTGGAGGGTCACATTCCATTTTATAAATAGCATCAAAGAGAAGTCACTTTGGGGGTAGAGAGCAGTAGTGGAAGCAGAAGTCGGGGACCTCGAAGCAATGACTAATGCAACAGACAAGCTTCTCTTTGTCCATTGTTAAAAGATAATGAATAGATCTCCAGCCTCCTCTTACTACCTCTACAGAAAGAATGAAGCAGCTGCCAGAGAAAGTTCCTTAAAAAAAAAGAAAAAAGAAAAATAAAGAAGTTCCTGCCTTTTGCTCTTTCCTTCTTTTTTTTTTTTTCCTTGAGACAGGGTCTGTCCCAGGCTGGAGGGCAGTGGCGCCAGGACAGCTCACTGAAGCCTCAACCTCCCCGGCTCAAGCGATCCTCTAGCCTCAGCACCCTGAGTAGCTGGGATTATGGGTGCACGCCATCACTCCCAGCTCATTTTTTTGTATTTTGGGTAAAAATGGGGTTTTGCCATGTTGCCCAGGCTGGTCTTGAACTCAGCTCAAGTGATCTGCCCGCTCAGCCTTCCAAAGTGCTGGGATTATGGGCATGAGCCACTGTGCCTTACCTGCCTTTTGCACTTTCACCCACAAGTCATTAAGTCTAGTTATGGATTTTTAGCAAATTGCAACCCCTTACAGATCTGACGTGTTAGCTCTGGTGAGTGTTCTAAGAAATGTCTCAGTGGCCTGTGCATTAGAGGACCTCACATCTAATGCTGGCTCAGATATCAGATAACCACGTGCAACTGTTGGCTGTACGATCTAGGCTTTGGTTTCCTTGTTTGCAAGATGAGTTTGTTGGGCCTAGATGAGGTCACCAAATGGAGGTCTCTGAGCCATATCTTGCCTGAAAGCAAGTATTTTGTCTGTGTGGTGTTACAGTGGTTTTTTTTTTGTTGTTGTTGTTTTTGTTTGAGACAGGGTCTCGCTCTGTAACACAATCTCTGCTCACTGCAACCTCTGCCTCCTGAGCTCAAGTGATCCTCCCACCTCAGCCTCTAGAGTAGCTTGGACTACAGGCGCATGCCACTAAACTGGTTAATTTTTGTACTTTTTGTAGAGATGAGATTTCACCATGTCTCTCAGGCTGGTCTTAAACTCCTGGACTCAAACTATCTGCCCATCTCGGCCTCCCAAAGTGCTAGGATTATAGGTGTGAGCCACTGCACCTGGCCATTTGTTTTTGTTTTTGTTTAAATAAAATCTGAACTAGTGTTCATCCTTTAAAAATGGACTCAACAACAGTAAAACAATCTAATTAAAAAAATGGCCAACAAGCACATCAAAATATGCTTGACATCGTTAATCATTAGAGAAATACAAATCAAAACCATAATGAGATAATACTGTCTCATGCCCGCTAGGATGGCTATTATCCAAAGAACAAAAAACAACAAGTGTTGGTGAGGATGTAGAAAAATTGGAATGCTGTGTACAGTTGGTGTTAATGTGAAATGGTGCAGCTCCTGTGAAAAGCAGTCTGGTGATTCCTAAAACAAAAGGTAAAAATAGAATCACCACATGATCCACAATTCCTCTTCTGGATATACACCCCAAATAATTGAAAGCAGGAACTCAAAAGATATATTATTTATATGCTCATGTTCGTAGCAGCATCATTCACACAGCCAAAGGTACAAGCAACCAAGTGTCTATTGATGGTTGAATGGAAGGAAAATGTGGACTATACATACAATAGAATATTATTCAGCCTTAAAAAGGATGGAGGCTGAGCATGGTGGCTCATGCTTGTACTTTGGGAGGATGAGGTGGGTGGATCCACTTGAGGTCAGGAGTTGGAGACCAGCCTAGGCTGGCAAAACACTGTTTTTACCAAAATACGAAAATTAGCTAGGAGTGATAGAGCATTCCTGTGGTCCTGGCTACTTGGGAGGCTGAGGTGGGAGAATTGCTGAAATTCTGGAAGTTGAAGCTGCAGTAAGTTGAGATTGTGCCAGGGCACTCGGGCACTCCAGCCTGGGTGACAGAGTGAGATCCCTTCTCAAAAAAAAAAAAAAAAAAGGATGGAAATTCAAACACATGCTACGACATGAATGGATCTTGAGGACATTATGCAGAGTGAAATAAGCCAGTCATAAAAAGACAAGTACTGTATGATTCTACTTTCTTTCTTTCTTTTTTTTTAAAATTGCATTTTAGGTTTTGGGGTACATGTGAAGAACATGCAAGATTGTTGCATAGGTACACACGTGGCAGCGTGATTTGCTGTCTTCCTCCCCTTCACGTATATCTCTACTTTCTTTCTTCTGGAGTGCCATGATAAGTTTATGGCTCACTGCAGCAGCCTTGAACTCCTGGCCTCAAGTGATCCTTCTGCCTCAGCCTCCAAAGCAGTTAGGACTATAGGCACTTAACACTATGCCCAGCTTATTATTATTATTTGTAGAGATGGGGTCTTGCTGTGTTTCCCAAGCTGGTCTCAAACCCCTGGGCTCAAGTGGTCCTCCCACCTTGGCCTCCCAAAGTGCTAGGATTACAAGCATGAGCCACTGTGCCTGACCTGATTTCACTTTTATGAAGTACCTAGAATAATTAAAATCAAAACAGAAAATGGAATGCTGCATGCCAGTGACTGGGGAGAGAGAAGAGGGAGAATTATTGCTCAGTGGGTACAGAGTTTCAGTTTTGCAAGATTAAAACATTGCACAGCAATGTGATTGTACTAAACACTTCTCAACTGTACACATAAAAATTGTTAGATGGTAAATTTTTATGTTATGTATGTCTTACCACAATTAAAAATAAAGAGAGGTAACTCATGAAAACCTGAATAGTTGACTTAAACACGATATTAAAACAAATCTGGCATATTGGGCCACATGTACCAGCTGGCAACAGCCCACTTGAGCTGAGTATCTGCTCTATCTAGATGAGTCTATTCTTCACTCTTCTCTCCAGCCCCACCTGGCAGTCTTCTTTCTATGAAATAAACTGTGCAGCTACTGTCAACTTTTGAGTTTGCGACCTTGGGATTCCACTCTCTCCATGGTTCCTTCTAGCATTCATATCTGTGAGTCTCTGAATTCCTGGAACTTTAGTGACTGTAACATTGTAAATAAAACAGTGAAGTGAAGACACAGGTGTTCTTGAAGGGTGTCTAGTTCTCAGTAGGCGGAGACTGGGAGAAGGTTTATTACAGGCCTGCGGTGGCTCGCACTTGTAACCCCAGTATTTGTGAGGCTGAGGTGGGCAGATCCCCTGAGGCCAGCAGTTGAAGACCAGCCTGGCCAACATGTCAAAACTCCATCTGTACTAAAAATACAAAAATTAGCCAGGCGTGGCGGTGTGCACCTATAGTCCTGGCTACTTGGGAGGCTGAGGCAGGAGAATCTCTTGAACCTGGAAGGCGGAGGTTGCCATGAGCCAAGATTGTGCCACTGCACTCCAGCCTGGGTGACAGAGCAAGGCTCTGTTTCAAAAAAAAAAAAAAAAAAAAGAGGTTCCAGACTCAAGGAAGAACACAGCCAGGGAACAAGGTTCATGGAGACACAGACGTTTTCTGGTTTAGCTATGTCTTCCAGTAACCCTGAATATTGTACAGGTGTGTAAGTACAAAGAGGGTCATTCCTCGGATAGCCTCTCAGTATTTCTGCCACCCCCACAATGCCTGGGGACTTTCCTAAGAAAGGGCTACCACAGACGTAGGGCGATTCACTGAAAAAATTTTGTTTTTTGTAAAGGTTGTTTGGGATGGGGGGTGGGATTGTGTGCAGGATGTCAGAATTGAAACTTCTACACATTACTTGCATCAATTCATGAGCTGTACTTTACATACTTGAAGTTAGGTCTTTGGACTGTATTGATCAAATTTATGGGCTAAGTATGGTGGCTCATGCCTATAATCCCAGCAATTTGGGAGGCCTAGGCAGGTGGATCACTTGAGCCAAGGGGTTCAAGACCAGTCTAGGCAACATGGTGAAACCCCATCTCTACAAAAAATACAAAAATTAGTTAGGTATGGTGTCTTACACCTGTAGTCCCAGCTGCTTGGGAGGCTGAGGTGGTAGAATCTCTTGAGCACAGGAGGTCGAGGCTACAGTGAGCTGTGATGGTGCCACTGCACTCCAGCCTGGGTGACAGAGCTAGACTCTGTTTCAAAAAAAAAAAAAAAAAATTATGAGAACTACTTTATGAGTTCATGAAAAATCATATACAAATATATATCTTACAATTTGCCCAAATATCTGGTAACCTTAACCTAGAGGGACTGTTTTAAAAAGCTAGGACTCAGGCTGGGCGTGGTAGCTTGTGCCTGTAATCCCAGCATTTTGAGAGGCTGAGGCAGGCAGATCACTTGAGGCCAGGAGTTTGAGACCAGCCTGGCCAACATGACGAAACCCCATCGCTACTAAAAATACAAAAATTAGCCGGGTGTGGTGGCAGGCGCCTGTAATCCCAGCTACTCGGGAAGCTGAGGCAGGAGAATCGCTTGAACCTGGGAGGTAGAGGTTGCAGTGAGCTGAGATTGTGCCATTTTATTCCAGCCTGGGCAGCAAGAGTGAAACTCCATCTTGAAAAATACATACACACATACATACATACATACATAAAAGGACTCTTTTTTTTTTTTTTTTAATTGAGCTACTGGGTATCAAGTAGTGATCTTATATTTGGCAGGACTAGCAAATGTAATTTATTTATTTATTTGAGACTGAGTCTTGCTCTGTCATGCAGGCTGCAGTGCAGTGGTATAATCTTGACTCACTGCAACCTTTGCTTCCCAGATTGAAGTGATTCTCCTGCCTCAGCCTCCTGAGTAGCTGGGATTACAGGTGTCCACCACTATGCCCGGCTACTTTTTGTATTTTTAGTAGAGATGGGGTTTCACCATGTTGGCCAGGCTGGTCTCAAACTCCTGGCCTCAAGTGATCCGTCCGCCTCTGCCTCCCAAAATGCTGGGATTGCAGAGACTGTGCCAGGCCCAAATGTGGTTACTTTACAAAGATGAAGATGTCTGCATGTCATTTGGGGCAGGTGATATAAGCAAATTCTATGATTGTTTTATGCATATGTACTTTACATATACAGTGATAATAACAGGTAACATTTATTGAGTTCTTCCTATGTGCTAGACACTCTTCTAATTCATTTACATATATTAACCCAGTTTTCTATTCTACTAACTTTATAAAGAGGACACCATTATCCTCATTTTATTTATTTATCTATTTATTTATTTATTTTTGAGACGGAGTCTCACTCTGTCACCCAGGCTGGAGTACAGTGGTGAGATCTCAGCTCACTGCAACCTCTGCCTCCCGGTTCAAGTGATTCTTCTGCTTCAGCCTCCCAAGTAGCTGAGACTACAGGTGTGTGCCACCATGCCTAGCTGATTTTTGTATTTTTAATAGAGATGGGGTTTCACCATGTTGGCCAGGCTGGTCTTGATCTCCTGACTTTGTCATCTGCCTGCCTCGGCCTCCCAAAGTGCCGGGATTATAGGTGTGAGCCACCGTTCCTGGCCCCCGTTATCCCCATTTTATACATGAAGAATTACATGGAGGTTGGGTAACTTGCCCAAAATAACCTGGCTGGAAAGAGGTAAAGCTGGGATGTGAACACAGGCCTGGCTCTAGATTCTATGCTATCTATTGCCTCTGAAAATAAATTAGAAACAAAAACCAACCTAGAAAATGGCAATCCTTGGCAATGATACTAGAGTTAGGAAGTGAGTTGTTTTGTATCTGCACATTCATCCACTGTTTATTGAGTACCTATAATAGTGCACCAGGCACTGTCGTAGGTGTTGGGGAAACAGGTGCACACAGCAGATGAAGTGCCTGCCTTTGGGATGCTCATGTCCTAGTAGATCCACTTCTTTGATTCTAAAGACATTGATCCTCTATTTCAGTGCTTCTCAAACTGTATTAAAGGGCCAGTGTTAAAAATTCAATTAGTCATGAACTGATATTTTAACAAAATACGATAGAAATCAATGGCTAGAAAGATAAAATTTAAAAAATCCCAAAGACATAAAAATAGAAACATCACTTTTCTTTTTCTTTTCTTCTTCTTCTTCTTCTTTTTTTTTTTTGGAGGCAGGGTCTTGCTCTGTCACCTAGGCTGGAGTGCAGTGGCATGATCTCAGCTCACTGTAACCCTTTCCTCCCCGGCTCAAGCCATCCTCTCACTTCAACTTGAGTAGTTGGGACTACAGCTGAGTGCCACCATACCTGGTTAATTTTCGGTAGAGATGGGGGTGCTCACTGTGTTATCCAGGCTGGTCTCAAAATCCTGAGCTCAAGAGATCCTTCTGTCTCGGACTCCCGAAGTGCTGGGATTATAGGCGTAAGCCACCATGCCTAGCCTGAACCTCATTTTTCAAGTATTAGATTCAAATAGACATAAAATTACTTTGTCAATTTTTCCATAACTTTCTAAGGCTTACTTTCAATTTTTGTGCTTATCTCATTATGATCCTAACAGTTCAATTGGCAATAGCCTGAGACCTACACTTTGGGTAGCTACCATTTGCTCTTTCTGCCAACTATTTGGACAGTTAGTGCCCATCATACCGTGTGATCTGAAAATAAGATGAATTGATCCAGCTATATGATAGACCTTTTTCTGTAAAGAGCTAGCTAGTATATATTTTAGGCTCCGAGGCTCAAATGATTTCTGTCACAACTAGTTAACTCTGCCACTGTAGTGAGAAAGCAGTAATATATGGTACCTAGATGAGTGGGTGTGGCTGAGTGTGGTGATGTTCCAGTGTAACCTTATTTATAGTTAATAAATTTGAATTTTATATAATTTCATATATTATAAAATATTATGTCTCTTTTGAGTTTTTCAACCATCTGTAAGTATAAAACAATTATTTTTCTTGAGACGGAGTCTTCCTCTGTCACGCAGGCTGGAGGGCAGTGGCATGATCTTGGCTCACTGCAACCTCCGCCTTCCAGATTCAAGCAATTCTCCTGCCTCAGCCTCCCGAGTAGCTGGGATTACAGGCATGCACCACCAAACCCAGCTAATTTTTGTATTTTTAGTACAGACAGGGTTTTGCCAGTTTGGCCAGGCTGGTGTTGAACTCCTGGCCTCAACTGATCCACGCGCCTTGGCCTCTCAAAGTGCTAGGATTACAGGCACGAGCCATAATGACCCGCCATTTTCACTATATCTTTTCGATGTTTAGATATGCTTAGATACACAAATACTTACCATTATGTTTCAGTAGCCTATGTATGTAGTAGATTATTCCTTCTAGGTTTGTGTAAATGCACTCTATGATGTTCACACAACAAATACTACCCGGCTTTGCATCTTTCTGAAGGTATCCTTGTTGTTAAGTGACACATGATTGAATATGCAGTGCCCAGAATGGGTGAGTCCATAGAGAGTAGATTGGTGGTTGCCAGAGACTGGGAGACATGGAGGGAGAAATGGGAAGTATCTTTTTGGGGTGATGAAAATGTTCTGGAATTTGGCCGGGTGTGGTGGCTCATGCCTATAAACCCATCACTTTGGGAGGCCGAGTTGGGTGGATCAGTTGAGGTCAGGAGTTCAAGACCAGCCTGGCCAATATGATGAAACCCCATCTCTACTAAAAATACAAAAATTAGCTGGGAGTGCTGGCATGTGACTGTAATCCCAGTTACTTGGAAGGCTGAGGCAGAATAATCACATGAATCCAGCAGGCGGAGATTGCAGTGAGCTGAGATCACGCCATTGCACTCCATTCTGGGCAACAGAGTTAGACTCTGTCTCAAAAAGAAAGAGAAAATATTCTGGAATGTAATTGTGGTGATGGATGCATAAATCTTTGTATATACTTAAAACCAGTTAGTTGAGCACTTTAAAAGGATAAACTTCATGGTTAGGGAATTATGTCTCAACAAAATTGTTATTTTTAAAAAATGACCAAAGAATAAACTTTTGCCTGTAAAATTTGACCTGAAAAATTTGACCAATTTTTCCATATAGCATAAATACTAACTGTAGCAGAAAGGCTATAAAAGGCCTCAATTGATCAAAGTATATTTGGGCAAAACATTCATTAATGAATCATACCTTTGTCATGAAATATATGTTCATAAAAATTGATTCAGTGGTAATTACCGTGGCTAAACAAAAACCAAAAATAGAAAAAGCTGAAAACGGGTTCATTGTTTTCCATAGAAAATGGACTAAAAATTTAAATTGGCTTAATGGCATTCGCACCAAAAATTCTTAACCCAAATTAATTAGTATTGGTGTTATTTTACTTAAAATATTTGTATTATAGATGACCAGGCAAAACATTCTTAGCCAAAATGGCAGATAAAACTCATTATGGCTAGACTCACTTCTATAATCCCAGCAATTTGGGAGGCCGAGGTTGGAGGATTGCTTGAGCTTAGGAGTTTGAGATTGGCCTGGGCGATATAGTGAGTCATAATCTACAAAAATGTTTAAAAGTAGCTGAGCATGGTAGCACATACCTGTAGTCCTAGTTACTCAAGAGGCTTGAGGCAAGAGGATCGTGAGAGCTGGGGAGGCAGAGGTTGCAGTGAGCTGAAATCATGCCACTGCACTCCAGCCTGGGTAACAGAATGAGACCTTGTTTCAACAAAACAAAACAAAACAAAACAAAACAAAAACAAAGAAGACCCCCCCCCCCGAACAAATAAAGAAATAAACAAAATGCGTCATGCACTAGGATTCTAAAATTGCTCTAACATCCGTTAATCATTTGTTGTATTCGTTTGCCAGGCTGCCATAACAATATACCACAGGCTACTGTAACAATATACCAGAGGCTCTTTGTCTTGAACAACAGAAATTTATTTCCTGATGGTTGTGGAGGCTGGAATCAAAGGTCAAGGTGTCCATAGGCCTAGTTTCTGCTGAGGCGCCTCTTCTGGGTTTGCAACCATCTTGCTGTGTCCTCACGTGGTCTTCCCTTTGTGTCCTGTGTGTGGGTCCTGATCTCCTCTTCTTCCAGCCAAGTTTTTTTTTTTTTTTTGAGACAGAGTTTTGCTCTTGTTGCCCAGGCTGGAGTACAATGGCACGATCTTGGCTCACTGAAACCTCTGCCTCTTGGGTTCAAGCAGTTCTCCTGTCTCAGCCTCCCAAGTAGCTGGGATTAGTGGCATGCGCCACCACGCCTGGCTGATTTTGTATTTTTAGTAGAGATGGGGTTTCTCTATGTTGGTCAGGCCTCGACCTCCCGAGCTCAGGGTGATCCGTCTGCCTTGGCCTCCCAAAGTGCTGGGATTACAGGCATGAGCCACTGCGACTAGATGGAACTCCTCTTCTTATAAGGACACCAGTGAGGTTGGATTATGACCCACCGTAAAGAGTGTCATTTTAACTTGATCACCTGTTTAAAGACTTTATCTCCAAATAATGTCACACTCTGAAATACTGGGGGTTAGGACTTCAACATATGGATTTGGTGGGATACAATTTAGCCTGTAACATTTGTTTGGTATTGCTAAATTGGAAACCTCAGAATGTATCTAGTGTGGTTACTACCTTCTCTCTTTCAGAAAGAAAAATGAATGGAACATTACACAAGCATGTTTCTCTGATTTTCCACTTTATGTCCTAGGACAGAAGAAAGGTCTGTATTCAAGATGAAAACAAGTTCCTTTCGTATTTGTTATCATGAGGGATGTCTTGTGCTGTGACTAAGAGGCTGCTCATTAGGAATCATGAAAAGCTCGTTTGCATAGTTTAGCAATGATGCAGAATTACTTATAAAAATATGATGAAAAATAGACAGCATGTTTATAAGCCCAAAGCTGGACCACACCCAGACATCGTTTTTAAAAGTGCATCAGGATTAATTCATCTTAGGGCAGTGTCAAGAGTCTTGCTTTAGAAACTTTAAATATCTCTGAAAGTAAGCCAGGATTTGTTTGATAACTAGTATTTGGACTGGGAGCTAGAAAAGTGAGAATGGAAAGCTTCAGAAGTCATAAGAGTCTCTTAGTTTAGCTAGAGAAGTCTAGAGTCCTCCTTAATATGTGGGGGGAGAAGATGTCACAGGGACATCAATTTTGATGAAATCTTAGAGATTTTTGTTTTTAGATGGAGTTTTGGTCTTGTTGCCCAGGTGGGAGTGCAATGGCCCCATCTCTGCTCACTGTAACCTCCGCCTCTTGGGTTCAAGCGATTCTTTTGGCTCAGCCTCCCGGATAGCTGGGAATACAGGCATGCATTACCACGCCCAGCTAATATTTTGTATTTATAGTAGAGACAGGGTTTCATCATGTTGGCTAGGCTGGTCTCCTGAACTCCTGACTTCAGGTGATCACCCGCCTCAGCCTCCCAAAGTGCAGGGATTACAGGCATGAGCCACCAAGGCCAGTTGAAATCTTAGATTGTTTTGTCTCTTGAAAGAGTTTCATTGGTTGGGCCCAGTGGCTCACACCTATAATCCCAGCACTTTGGGAGGTTGAGGTGGGTGGATCACCTGAGGTCAGGAGTTGGAGACCAACATGGCAAAACTCCATCTCTACTAAAAATACAAAAATTAGCTGGGCATGGTGGTGGGTACCTGTAGTCCCAGCTACTTGGGAGGTTGAAGCAGGAGAAACACTTGAACCCAGAAGGCAGAGGTTGCAGTAAGCTGAGATCGTGCCATTGCACTCCAGCCTGGGCGACAGAGCAAGACTCTGTCTCAAAAACAAACAAACAAAAAAACAGTGTCCTATCTAGGAACCAGTGATAAACAGCATTGATTTATTCAATTCATTCATTTTTTTCATTTCTCCTTCTATCATATATGTATTACGTATCTACCATATGTCAGACCTTGTGCTAGGTGATGGGTATTTAATTATAATCACATGGAGGGCACAGTTGGAAGACAGGTCATTAAGACAAGCAATTACCCTACAGTGTGACAGGTCTGGTCTGTGATACAGGAAACTAGAGTGTATTTAGTTGGGCAGGTTCAGAGGGGTAAGGGGAGAGGGGGCCTGGTGGAGAAGACACCATGTATAAGGTCTGCAGGCAAGAAATGTTGATGGAACAGAGACATGTTCAGTTTGGCTGGAGTGTGGAATGCAGGTGGGGAGAGTACAGAGGAGAGGCTGGAAGAGTAGAGCTGGGGTGGGGGTGATAGATAGGGTATGGGAATGCAGGTCTCAAAGAGCCCTATAGAAGCATATTTGCTGGGCACGGTGGCTCACGCTTGTAATCCCAGCACTTTGGGAGGCTGATGCGGGTGGATCCCATGCTCAGGAGTTCGAGACAAACCTGACCAACATGGTGAAACCCCGTCTCTACTAAAAATACAAAAATTAACAGGGCTTGGTGGCATGTGCCTGTAATCCCAGCTACTCAGGTGGCTGAGGCAGGAGAATCATTTGAACCTGAGAGGCAGAGGTTGCAGCAAGCCAAGATTGCGCCACTGCAGTCCTGGACCGCAGACTGGAGAGACTGCAGACAGAGCAAGACTCTGTCTAAAAGAAAAAAAAGAAGAAAAAAGAAAAATAGAAGTATATTCTGAGCGCTCCCTCATTTACTCCTGTACTTCTGGGGTTTTTCTGAGGGGGCTGTGTGCCTGGGGGTGCTCCAGCTAACACTATGAGCTTTAGAGACAGGCTGTCTGGTTTTGAAGCTCCACAGAGCTGTTTCTTAAACTTGTTACTTAATCTCTGTGTCTCTACACACTCCCTCCATCTAGAAAATGTATCTAAAATAGTACCTACCTCAAATGGCTATTGTGAGGATGAAATAAGATGATATACATAAACTACCCTAGAATAATGCCTGCAACATATTAAGTTCTTGAAAAATTATAGCTATTAACAAAATAGTGCATAGCCCATCTTACTAAATACTAGTATCTGCTTTGTTCTAGAATGAAATTACATTGTTTGGTCTGTTGACGATTTCTTGCCTTTCACACCTTGAGTCCTGGGTTTTAAAATAATGGGAGGGGGTGTGCACAGTGGCTTATATCTGTAATTCTAGCACTTTGGGAGGCCCAGGCAGGCGGATTACTTGAGGTCAGAAGTTCGAGACCAGCCTGGCCAACATGGTGAAACTGTCTCTACTAAAAATACAAAAAATTAGCCAGGTGTGGTGATGTGTGGCTATAATCCCGGCTACTTGGGACGCTGAGGCAGGAGAATCACTTGAACCCAGGAGGCAGAGGTTGCGGTGAGCCAAGATCATGCTACTGTACTCCAGCCCGGGTGACAGAGTGAGACTCAGTTTCAAAAAGAAAGAAAGAAAGAAAGAATGGGAGGAATTTGTCCTGAATAGTTTATGACACATGCTCGGAATTATGGTCTCTTGAGTGTTACTACACCATAAACACTTGGAGGCAAGTCCCCAAGACACTTATGAATAGGTGAGTCATGGAGTGGTATGTAAGTACAGACAGCTGTCAGGAACTTCCTCTCGGTCAGTGGCTGTAGGAGCTGGGATGGTCATGAGCAGGACCATTCATTCACTGCCAAAGAAGGCTTAAGGGAGCCAGGCCAATGCTTTTGTGCCTCATAAACCCAGGGGCAAATGTTCCAAATGAACCTCAGCATTTGTAGTCTCAGTGGGAAGCTGAGTTGATGGCTTCTTTGTACTCTATTTTTTTTTTTTGAGATGGAGTCTTGCTCTGTCATCCAGACTGGAGTGCAGTGGTGTGATCATGGCTTACTGCAGCCTCAAACCCCCAGGGTCAAATGATCCTCCTACCTCAGCCTTCCAGCTAGCTGGTACCAGAGGTGCATGCCACGACGTCCAGCTAATTTTGAATTTTTTTGTAGAGACAAGTCTCCCTGTGTTGCCCAGGATAGTCTCAAATTCCTAGCCTCAAGTGATCCTCCTGCCTCAGCTGCCCAAATTTCTGGGATTACAAGTGTGGCTCACTGCACCCAGCCTGTACTCTAACTTTATTTCTTTCCTGGGATGCTAACAATAATTCCCTGATCGAGTAGTGGTTGTAAGGACTAGGTATATGTAATAGTGTCCTAGGCTGGGCAGAGTGGCTCACACCTGTAATCCCAGCACTTTGGGAGGCTGAGGTGAGTGGATCATGAGGTCAGGAGTTCAAGACCAGCCTGACCAACACAGTGAAATGCTGTCTCTACTAAAAATACAAAAATTAGCCAGGAGTGGTGGTGGGCACCTGTAATCCCAGCTACTGGGGAGGCTAAGGCAGGAGAATTGCTTGAACCCAGGAGGCGAAGTTTGCAGTAAGTTGAGATCATGCCACTGCACTACAGCCTGAGAGACAGAGCAAGGTTGTCTCTGGAAAAAAAGAAATAAATAAATGAAAAATTAAGAAAAACCCTTAATCTTGCTCGTAGAAATCAGGTGGAATCTTGCTCTGTCATCCAGGTTGGAGAGCAGTGGTATGATCTTGGCTCACTGCAACCTCCACTTCCAGGTTCAAGTGATTCTCCTGCCTTAGCCTCCTGAGTAGCTGGGACTACAGGCATGCACCACCACACTGGGCTAATTTTTGTATTTTTAGTAGAGTTAGGTTTCACCATATTGGCCAGGCTGGTCTTGAACTCCTGACTCAGGTGATCTGCCTGCCTTGGCCTCCCAAAGTGCTGGGATTACAGGGATGAGCCACCATGCCCGGCCCAAGCTGAGTCTTAAAGGACGAATAACAAGAGTGCACACAGGGCTGGGCAAGGACATTGTCGGCAAAGGAAATTGCAAGCACAAAGTGCTGGAGACTTCCGGCAGCATGTGGCTTTGGGGGAGCCATAAATGGCTCAGTTTTCTTGAACTCAGGATGTTTGGGAGGCTTGGAGGGAGACGAGGATGAAAAAGCAGGCAAATCTTGAAGGATGTGTATATATATTATAGTGAATGTTCAAGCAGTCACAGGGAGGTTACAGAGAATGGAAAGGAATGTTTAAAAAGAACTAGAGCTGAGGTGGAAATTAGAGGGCGAGATTTAGGGAAGAAATGATAAGGGACTGAATAAGGCAGTGTGGAAAGTAGGGAGCAAAAATGACAGATTTGAGAGTTACTTGTGAGGTAGAATTGATAGCACTTCACTGGTTAGATTGACTGGGGGTCATGAGAGAAAGGGTGGTGTCGGAATGGCACCCTAGTTTCTGGCAAGGCCTCTTGGTTGGGTGGTGGTGCTGTGACTCATGTCTCACAGACCTTATAATAGGAGGTTGGAGCACCCTGGCACAATCTCCAACAGAGTTTGATTAACAAATTGCTAAAAAGGAGTTAAACCACTACAACAAGAATAGCAGGCTAGAGAGCTTCCAGCAAATGAGAGACTTAGAACATCCCTTATAGATCCATACTCATCCATTTCACTACAGATGAGTTGAAGATAGGCAATTCTTCTCTAGAGGAGGAGCCTATGGAATTTCAAGAGGGGCAATTTAAGCCTAAAACTTAAAACAAATTTGATCCAACTTCTTTTTGTTTTTGAGACAGTCTTGCTCTGTTGCCTAGGCTGGAGTGCAATGGCACGATCTCAGCTCATTGCAACCTCTGCCTCCTGTGTTTTTAGTAGAGATGGGGTTTCACTATGTTGCCCAGGCTGGTCTTGAAGTCCTGAGCTCAAGCAATCCACTTACTTTGGCCTCCAAAAATGCTGGGATTACAGGCCTGAGCCACCATGCCTGGCTCAGAACTTTCAGTGTCAGTTTTCCTTAATCTCATTTCCTCAGGGAGACCTTCTCTGATCAGTCTCCCATATTATTATCTAAAATCAAGCCAGGTGCAGTGGCTCATAAATGTAATCTAATGCTTTGGGAGGCCAAGGCAGGAGGATCGTTTGAGGCCAAGAGTTTGAGAACAGTCTGGGCAACATAGTGTCTCTAAAAAAATATATAAAAATTAGCTGGGTATGATGATGGGAGTCTGTAGTCTCAACCACTTGCAAAGCAGAGGCAGGAGAATCACTTGAGTCCAGGCATTTGAGGTTGCACTGAGCTATGTTCATGCTACTGTACTTCAGCCTGGGCAATAGAACAAGACATTGCCTAAAAAAGAAAAAAAAAAACTGATCAACCTGCTTAATTGTTTATGGTCTATGTCTCCTTATCTGGATGTAAACTACATGAGGTCAGCATTATGTTGCCTAACTCTTAGTAGGCGCTCTGTAGGTACGTTTTGAATGAATAAATATGCTTTTAGGTGCACAGGCACCTGCCTTGCTAGAGTTCACAAACTTCGTGAAGAAGACAGGTAGTGTGTACCTTCGTGTAACAAATACAACAAATGAAACAGTGCATGTAGAAATATGGTGACTTGACTGGATGCAGTGGCTCACACCTATAATCCCAGCATTTTGGGAGGCTGAGGTGGGCAGATCACTTGAGGTCAGGAATTCGAGACCAGCCTGGTTAACATGGTTAAACTCTGTCTCTACTAAAAATACAAAATTACAGGCGTGGTGGCACATGCCTGCAATATCTACTTGGGAGGCTGAGGCAGGAGCATGGCTTGAATCAGAAAGGCAGAGGTTGCAGTGAGCCGAGATTGTATCATTGCACCTCCAGCCTTGGCAACAAGAATGAAACTCCGTCTCAAAAAAAAAAAAAGAAAGAAAAAAAAGAAATGTGGTGACTTATACCAAAGAAGGGTAATTTAGACTGTGGGTTCCAGGCAGGGCCTTTTTCAACCCAGTAAATTTAAGTGGAGACCTGAAGGATTTCACAACTCCTTTACCCACTGCTAAATAAGAACCAGTTGTCTTGTGCTTTATGCTACCTGGAATCTCCTTCAGTTTTGACTCCTAGGACAAGATCTTTGGTTATTGATGGGATACAGAGGTAATGAACCCTTCTAGTGATTTTAAGGCGCTCAGTACTTTTTAAGCTGTATCATAAATAGTCTATTTTAGATTATAATAAATAATAATGCTTCACTCCAGGCCATTTCACCATCATATTTATTAATGGAACTCAGCATCACAACTGTTCATGCATTCATTTAACTGCCTTAAATGTTAAGCTGATGCCATAATCTACTTGACAAATCCCCTTACTCAGTCTCCTCTTTTATGCCAAGGCAGTTAACCTTCATGCTGTTGCGGTTGTTTATTCTACCACTAAAGCACTGATGAGTTAGAATTTAATTGAAGAGAGTTTTTTCCCTCCTCATGTTCCACAATATTGCTAGTGAAGCACTTTCTCAGATGCATTTTTGGGTTGCTATGCTGATGATCTATTTTTAAAGATGGTCTATTTAGTTATTAATTCAACTCAGTCTTGCCCTTCATATCAAAAATGTCAGTGCCAAATGGCTGATGGATAAATACTTCATTGCTAGGAGCAGAGCCAAATAAACAATCACAGCTTTCCCTTGCCCTGTTTTATAACTCACTGTAACTGTAACTATCTCTCCATATATTTATTTCATTGCTGTGAAAATTGATGTTTGTTGATTCAAAGTCTAGTTAGGGCTCATCGCTAGGGTCAACTGAAAAGGTCTTTGTGTTTGGAGAATCAAATTATAATTTCAACCAGTTTCTTCATCTCTTCAGCAGAAAAATTGGTGTGTGACCAGAATGCACACTACATATTTAGGCTGGAAGGTGGGACTTCATTATTCCAAAGCTGTAGCCGGGCACCAGAGGACGCAAATCAGAGAAGGAATGGATATTGTTGGAGTCCTCTGTTTTCCAGCCCTCTTTCTTTCTGTGTGATATTAGACAAATCTCGCCTCTCTACACTGCAGCGTCTTCCCTGTGCAACCAAGAGGTTGGATTGGAGTGTCTGTGGGCTCTGGAAGGTAGCCAGAAAATTTATTGAGGGGGTTGTGGAAATCATGAAAAACTTATTTGGGAGGGTTGCTGGGGGCTCAATGGGGTAGCTTTTGGCTGCTTTGAAACCAGTGAGTGAGAGAGAATAGAAAATTGTGCTTACTATGTAAACAGTTAATAGCACTATCAATTTCTACCTCATTGCCATATAATGGAGATAAGAATCTCATTATTCAGAGACATGCAAATGTAGCGATTCTAGTCTTTACACACAGCCACTTAATCACCATGCCACTCATGCTATGTAATTTGCTCTGTGAACTCAGGCACATAAAAAATGTCACCCTAATCACTGCCAGTCATGGCACCACTGAAGACAGCACCAGAATAATAGGCATTTGAAAGGGGACATGCTGAGGACTGCACTCTTGCAAGGCAAAAACAGGGAGCCAAACATAATGGCCTCTGATTGGCTTTGCAGAGCAACCGGGTGGAAATTGACATAGCTGCCCCCCAAATGCTGGCAAAGTTTGAAGTTGGCCTTGAAAGATCAGTCTTCAAACTGGACTAGCAGGATTGGAAATGACAGCTCTAGGTGGCTTTAAAGGGAGCCATGTCACTCATTTCAACTATACCAGAAATATAGACCTTTCTTTGGCCTAGATCTGTGCTGTGCTGCCCAAGATGGCAGCCACTAGTCACGTATGGCTACTGAGTCCTTTTTTTTTTTTAAACAGAGTCTCACTCTGTCACCCAGGCTGGAGTGCAGTGGTGCAA
>NW_016107527.1:2644547-2648011 GCF_001604975.1 Cebus imitator | reverse complement strand
AAACATACAAAAATCAGCCAGACATGGTGTCTCATACTAATTAATCCCAGCTACTCAGGTGGCTGAGGCAGGAGAATCGCTTGACCCCAGGAGGTGAGGTTGCAGTGAGCCAAGATGGTGCCACTGCACTCCAGCCTGGGTGACAGAGTGAGACTCTGAGATGCTTGTTCCCTCTAGTTGCTAAGACTCTATCTTGTTTTTCTTGCTCTCTTTACAAACTCAAGTTCCTTTAAAGATTCTTCACATTGATACAAGGAGCCTGCTTCCTCATTGCCATTTGGGTGCAGAGTTCTTCCTATCAATCAGCCCTCTCATCATGCTCATCATACCTTGCTGCCAAGGCTCTCTATGCTGATGACTCGAGGAAAACACGTTCCTCTGGTTGCAAAGAAGGCATTGTTTCTAAAGGCACCTGTCTCAGAGTTCTAGATGGATTATGACCCATGGAGGTCATTGAACTGTAAACCTGACACAGGTTTAACCTTCTGATGGAGCTTGGTTTTTGTCCCAGAAAAGCTATAAAGGAGAAAAACAGCGGCAATAAAGAACAGTGTATGGTGTAAAGAGAAGCAGGAGTGCTGGGTTAGAATCATGTTAGAAGACATGATTGCAAATCCCTGGCTGGCTACTAACTGGCTTAGTTTGATTTGGACAAATCACTGTATTTGAGCCTCATTTTCTCTATCAGATGCCTGTAAAATGAACTCAAAAATGCTTTCTTCAGAAAATTGCTCAAGTATCAAATGAGATAATGTACAAGAAAGTAATTGTGGGATGAGCATTGTGGCTTACACCTATAATCCCAATATTTAGGGAAGCTGGAGTGGGAGGATCGCTTGAGGCCCGGAGTTCAAGAGCAGCCTGGATAACATGGCAAGACCTCATCTCTACAAAAATTAAAAAACCTAGCTGAGCATGGTGGCATGTGATTGTGGTCCCAGCAACTTGGGAGGCTGAGATTAGAAGATCACTTGAGCCCAGGGGGTTGAAGCTACAGTGAACCATACGCCACTTCACTCCAGCCTTCCAGCCTGGAAGACAGCTGAAGACCCTGCCTAATAATAATAAAAAAATAACTTGTGAATTACAAATCTTTGTTTATGGTGGCAGTTTTATGGTAGAGGGGTAAATCCTGTGGATGGATTGTTGTGTTTGGCCAGAAAAGTGTTTTTTGTTTAGTTGAAGGGGAATGCCTCCAGTTTGTCACAGGCTTTATTGCTCCTATCTTAATTCACCTGCCTGGCTGCTGAAGACAGATGTGTTTGTGTACCCTGCAAAAATGAGAAGTGCAATGCGTAGTAACACAACCACTTTACTGAGCGTGGCCTATGTAGTAGACACCATGTACTAGGTATTATGCTGGATGCTGGCTGACATTCCTATCCCTGGAAGCTCTCAGCCAGCACATAAATTATAGCACAAGTAAGTCCAGATGAACAGACACTTACCAAGTACCTGCTATGGGCTGGCCACTGTTCTAAGCTCCTGGGATAAAAATTGTTCTGCTCAGAAAAAATTATCTGGTAATTAGGGAGAAAGAGCAACTAACTATCTTGGGGGAGGCTGTTTAAGAGGAAGTAGGGGTATTCAAGAAAGAAAAGTAAATTTCTGAGCCAAGACTGGGCCATGTGTAAGATAAGGCACTTGTCATGCACTTTCATCCTCTGAAAACAGGTCTCAGAGCTAGATATTGTTATCTTCATTTTGCAAAGGAGGGCTGCTCATGATACCCGCCCAAGGCCACATACAATGGACAAAGCTAGGATGTGAATCCAGGTCCTTCTTAGTGGGCCTAAGCCCTCAGTATGCCCACTCTGCCTCTCCCAGGGATTACTGAAATAATGATTCATCACAATTGTTTTATTTCTGTTCGTAGGGTTTTCTCTCCCTGTGACCTTCCTTCCAAGGGAATTAATTTTTTTAACCCTAAGTTTATTTACTATTAAAGTTACAACGAAGTACTTATGGATGCAAACAAATTTGTAAAACAAATGCTTATTTTTTCAAGAAAATTACCAGATATAACATTAATGACAAGACGAAACGATATGACTCATGACTTTTGTCCTGTTTTAAAGTCACCTTATGGCACAATACATCATGAAATCAATAGTTGTCCGCCTAGGAAATTTACCACTGGAGCTCTCTTCCACTGGTGTGGATGTTCCAATTGGCCTCAGGTGGCTGTCTCTGCCATTTTGGTGACTGGCTAGAGTCCAGAGGTATTTTTGAAGATGGCACCCAGAATTCACAAAGCATGGCTAATTCTTCTGAGAAGAGATGGGACACAAACGTCAAAGAGGAGTCGTAAAAACGTCAGGCATCTCTCTGTGCTCCTTCATCCTCTACGGAACTTCTCCCACGACAGGTCTCTGTCCCCGCATTCTTTCCTTCCGCCTGGAGAGTAAGCTTCCGGACGCTGGACGTTTGGTTGCCCGAGGGCTCCGACCAGCAGTGCACGCTGAGGCAGGCGGGCCGGAAGTTTGTTTGCCCTAGGGTTCCGACCAGCACTGCGTGCTGAGGAAGGCGAGCCCAGTGGTGCGCTTTGAATCTAGCAGTGACCAGGGCTGTTTAGAAAAGCCCGGGGCTCTGGTTCTCCACTGCAGTGTCTCATTCAGCGTAGACTCCCTAGTGGCGAACAACCCCGCCCTAACTCCCAGGTGAGTTTGACCCATTTCTGTTGCTATGCCAACCACAAGGCCCCGCCCCTTTACCCCAGGCTGCTTGGGATTGGCTTTTCCAGCGGGCCAAGGTCAGGGAAGGAGGGTTGCCAGGGATCATGCGCAGCACGATGGCCTTGGCTGTGGGCTTCCGCCTGTTTGCCTTTCTTCCTCTCCCTGGCTAAAGGTCACCTGGGGCTGGTTCAGACCGCAGGTTCTGGAATCTGCCACACCTGGGTTGGAACCTCCACCACCGTCTCCCATCCCTGCCACATTCTAGTGGGTTACCTGGGGCAAGTTTAGGTCTAAGCCTCAGATGTTTTCCTCAGATGTAAAAATGTGTATTAACAAGGTTGTGAGATTTTGATAACAGCAGGCACTTTTATTGTTCTTACAAAGTGCTAGGTGTTTTTCTGAGTGTTTTACATATGCTAACTCAGTTCATCCTCACAACAACCCTACAAGGGAGGTAGCTTTGTCATCCTACTTACAGATGAGGAAACTGAGACATGGGAAAGTTACAGGACTTTCTCGACATCCAGTAGTTTGTAGATGCAGACCTGAGACCCATCAAAGCAGTGTGAGTCCGGGAAACATAGTTGGGTGGCTCATGCCTATAATCCCAGTGCATTGAGAGGCTGAGGTGGGAGGATTGCCTCAGGCCAAGAGTTCCAGACCAGTCTGGGCAAAGATAGTGAGACCCCATTTTTACAAACAAACAAACAAAGAATTTGTTTTAAAAAAGGAGAAGAGCCCAGAATTTGTTTAAAAAAAAGAAAAAGAGCTGGGCTTGGTGGCACACAC
>NW_016107527.1:2641098-2644527 GCF_001604975.1 Cebus imitator | reverse complement strand
GAGGGGGAGGAGGAGAAGGAGGGAGAGGAGGAGGAAGAAGAAAAGAAACATATGCCATTTTGGGATACAGTAGATATTTAATAAATTCTATGTATTCTTAATCCCATTACTATTATTGGTTCTGGTTTTCGTGGCTTCCATGAGTCACTTTGGAAGTGGAGTGAGACGAAGTATTTTTGTGACAGTATGACTTAAGAAAAATATTTTTGAGCTGGCTGAGGTGGCTTGTGCCTCTAATCCCAGCGTTTTGGGATGCTGGGATGGGAAAATTGCTTGAGCCCCAGAGTCCTAAACTAGCCTGGACAACATAGTGAGACTCCATCTCTACACAAAATAATTGCTGAAAATATATATAGTTTTGAACCTGGGTAAAGATAGTGTGATTGAATTCAATTTCTCTTTTAACGCTAGCTTATTAAGCCTTAAGATTTTTTTTTACCACATTTTGCAGTTTACATTTTTATATACCTTGTTCTTAATGATGAACATTAGTATCTTCTTGTAGGCTTCTTCTAGGCTAAAGTGAGCTAATATGTATAAATTACTTAAGCAAGCTCTTAGTACTGAGTATGCGCAGAATAAGGAAAGTATATATGGAGAGTGTTGAAGATATGACTATGATTTCACCCAGTCCCTAACTCTAATATTTCCTTGTGGGGCTGCATCTGTCCCCAGGTTGTCTAAGACCAGTTGAGGCAGTGTACATTTGTACAATGTATTGCCAATTGCCAATACAAGAGTCGGGAGCTTCTTGAGGCCAGATGTCTTCTTGAGGCCACTTTACTATTAAGGAAAAAGTTCACAGAGGAGCAAAGCAGCTGCTGACCACCCAGAAGAGGTAGCCTGATGGGAGTCTGCTCAAAGGGGTTTGCAACCCCTTCTGAAATCTCTGTGGTAGGTTTTCTCAATGGAACTAACAGTGTTTTATATGTTAATTGCATATTAGAAGTGGAAAAGACTTGATCAAAATAAGCAGTAGGCTGCTAACTGTGATGCATAAGATACCAAAGCCAGACTCCCAGCGTCAAATCCCACCTCCAGCACTTACCAGGTGTGTGTCCTGGGGCAGCTGCTTAACTTCATGACGATTAAGTGAGTTAATACACATAATGCTTTTAGAGCAGTGCCCTGCACATGGCTGGATCTCAATAAATGTTATATATAATATGTAAATACATATACACACAAAGAAATTATATACAGGAATCCTCCTAGTTACACAAACAATGTAAGAGAAAAAAACACCAGTCTTCTCCTTATTTTATCTGTGGTCTCTTAGCCCTGTTTTCCCTGTAATGTGACATTTTCATGTCTAACACTTTGCTTAAGGTGATGTTGGCTTAGCTGCTGAGTTGCCCAAAGGGTCTGTTCCTACTTGTGTCATGAAATCAAGGATGTAGATTGTGGAGTAGCAAGTTGAGAAAATGAAGACGTGCTTCTTTTGCTTGCTTCTTTCTGCCCTGCTTCTTATGGCAATTGGCACAAAGATATCTAATTCTGTTCCTTGCCAAGTTCATGCTTCCTTTTAGCATACTGGTCAATGTGGTAGATGTTGTCCCTTAAGGCAGGGGTCCCCAGAATGTGACTGTATTTGGAAATAGGGTCTTTATTTTATTTATTTATTTTTTTGAGATGGAGTTTCCCTCTTGTTGTCCAGGCTGCAGTTCAATGGCGCCATCTCAGCTCACCGCAACCTTGGCCTCCTGAGTTCAAGTGGTTCTCCTGCCTCAGCCTCTTGAGTAGCTGGGATTACAGGCATGCACCACCATGCCCGGCTAATTTTGTGTTTTTAGTAGAGACCGTGTTTCTCCATGTCGGTCAGGCTGATCTCAAACTCGCAACCTCAGGTGATCTGCCCATCTCCACCACCCAAAGTGCTGGAATTACAGGCATGAGCCATGGAGCCTGGCTGGAAATAGGGTCTTTAAAGAAGTGCTTAAAATAAAATTATGGGTGGGCCCTAATCCAGTATGACCAGTGACCTTCCAAGAAGAAATGTGGATATAGAGGTACAGAGAGAAAACCACTGACAAGCCAAGGAGAGAGCCCCTAGAAGACACCAACCCTGCTGACACCTTGATCTTGGACTTGTAGCTTCCAGATCTGTGGGGAGTTAATTCCTGTTATTTAACAACTCTGCGATATTTCATTAGGCATCCCTAGAAGACTATCACAGCCAGGGTGGGGCTCTAAGCAAGGCCGAGAGAGACCGTAGCATAGTTGAGGCTGGAAGCTTTAGGCAGAGGTAAGTGTAGGTTTAAGAACTTCGGGACTGCAAGGGGAAAGTCATTTTTAGATGCCTCTCTGGATGAACACAGAAAATGGGTGGCGTGATTGCTCACTTTAAAATGAGTTCTTCACTTTACAAATGACTCACTTGTTGTAGCCAAGAGATAGATTAGAAGCCATGATAAAAATACTAGAATCAGAATGAAAGTCAGTGGAAAAGTATTATTTGTACTAGGAACATCTCCTTCACATAGAATGTTTTAGGGATGTATTTACTTCAGGAAGGCAGACAACTGGGACGATGTGCAAAAGATTAGGTGGGGGTCCCTGGAAGGACTAATTGGAAGGACCAGAATCACTGGTAGGCTGGGGACAAGATTATTGCACTCATATCAAAGGGAAAAGGACATGCAGAACCTTGATTATGCACTAAGTATGTTTACTGCCCCTACCTTTGAGTTTCATCTGTGTTTAAGTCATTTATTTATTTATTTATTTTTGAGACGGAGTTTTGCTTTTTGCCCAGCTCACTGCAACCTCTGCCTCCTGGGTTCAAGTGTTTGTCCTGTTCAGCCTCCCAACTAGCTGGGATTACAGGCTCACGCCACCACACCTAACTATTTTTGTATTTTTAGTAGAGACAGGGTTTCACTATGTTGGCCAGGCTGGTCTTAAACTTCTGACCTTAGGTGATCTGCCAGCCTCAGCCTTCCAAAGTGCTGGGATTACAGATGTGAGCCACCGTGCCTGGCCCAGTCTTTTTTTTTAATGTTATTTTTCCTGGAGATTTAGAGTAAGCAGGATGGCTAGGTTCTAGCATGGATTCGATAAACCTAGGCCAGGTGGGTTGGTGAGGCTAAGGGGATTGAGAGATCACCTAAAATAGATTTTGCCCTCTAGCCATCTTTCCCAGGGCTTAGCCACTGATGTCACATCAGACAGACAGACAGACAGAACTTGCATTCACAGGACTCCCTCTGAAGTCATTATCCTAGTGCTAGCTCTACAGGTCATCTACCTGCTTTTGGAAAGTGCCTGAGAAGAAAGCCTTCCTTCTTTCTCCCCACACCCTTCCCCAAGTTTATACTATATATTTTTTAAAATGTTATTTTAAATGATCATACCATACGTGGGCAGAGGGATGAGTTCCCTTGTTTTAAATAGAATCACTTTTTTTTTCTTTTCTTTTTTTTTTTTTTT
>NW_016107527.1:2600945-2640918 GCF_001604975.1 Cebus imitator | reverse complement strand
AGTGCAATGGCAGGATCTTGGCTCACCGCAACCTCTGTCTCCCAGGTTCAAGCAATTCTCCTGCCTCAGCCTCCTGAGTAGCTGGGATTACAGGCATGTGCCATCACGCCCGCTAATTTTGTATTTTTAGGAGAGACAGGGTTTCTCCATGTTGGTCAGTCTGGTCTTAAACTCCTGACCTCAGGTGATTCACCCGTCTCCGCCTCCCAGAGTGTTGGGATTACAGGCACGAGGCACCATGCCTGGCCGATGATACTTTTTTCTAACAGCCTGCTCTTTCTTAAGGAGGTCGCCTTTACTGTCTATGGTGTCTACATAAAGATTTCCCTGCTGAGAGTGAATGAGTAGGTGATTCACACTTAGAATAATAAGCACTGGGTGTGCTGCCCAGATCTCCCACTTCAGGACTGAAACTGGCAGTCTGATTGGCTGACAGGTCACACCTGTCTCCTCTTACTTCCCCCCAACCCTAGTGATGAGAAGCCACCTGTCCAAAGTCATGCCCCTTCACTAGGGGCAGCCAAAATCCAATCATGTGAGGTCTAAGGGTCTAGCCCCGGTGCTTTATTTTCAAATATCTCTGTAGGGTCATCCTAGCTTGAGGGCTCCCCAGGAGATGGGCAGAGGCCCTTGCTGTGACTTCGTTGCAACCCAACTTCTCCCTCTGCCTGAATCAGCAGCTTTGGCATCACCACAGGTGTTGATCCCAAGATCACTTCCCAATAAATCTCCTGTGTGTAAGTAAATCTCCATCTCTGAGTCTGTTTCCCAGGAAACCCAAGCTGCAGTAATATTTTTTTTAAATATGGGTATTTATATATATATATATATATATATAGTTTTATCATCCAGTCCAAAATGTCATATATATATATATATATATATAAATAGAGATGGAGTCTCCCTCTGTTGCCCAGGCTGGAGTGCAATGGCTTGATCTTGGCTCATTGCAACTTCTGCCTCCAGGTTTCAAGTGATTCTTCTGTCTCAGCCTCCTGAGTAGCTGGGATTATAGGCACTCGCCACCTTACCTGGTTAATTTTTTATATTTTAGTGGAGACAGGGTTTTTCACCATGTTGGCTTGGGTGGTCTCGAACTACTGAGCTCAAGTGATCCGCCCACTCCTCAGCCTCCCAAAGTGTTGGGATTGCAGGCGTGAACAACTGTGCCCAGCCTTAATTCTTCTAAATTTGTTGATGTTGGTTTTATGGCCCAAGATATAGTCTATTTGGGGACATGTTTCATGGGTGCTTGAAAAGAATGTTTTCTGCTATTGTTGGGTGGAATAGTCTATACATGTAGATTAGGTCCTATTGGTTAATAGCATTATTAGGCTGGGAGTGGTGGCTTTAATCCCAGCACTGGGGGAGGCCAAGGCAGGAGGATTGCTTGAGCCCAGGAGTTTGGGGCCAGCCTAGACAACATAGTGAGACCCCTATCTCTACAAAAAATAGGATAACATGAATTAGCCAGGTGTGGTGGCAGGTGCCTGCAGTTCCAGCTACAAGGGAGACTGAGGTGGGAGGAGCACTTGAACCTTAGAATTTGAGGCTGCAGAGAGCTGTGATCATACCACTGCACTCCAGCCTGGGTGACAGAGTGAGACCCTGCATCAAAGAAACAAACACAAAAAGTATTCCTGAGGTCTTCTACATCCCTGCCAATTTTCTGTCTAGCTGTTCTATCCGTTGTTCAGAGATGGTGTTGAAGTTTATGGCCATTATTGTGGATTTGTCTATTTACTCTTTCAGTTCTATCGGCTTCTGTTTCATATTTTGCAGCTCTGTTGTTTGTTGCACACACGTTTAGGAAGCTATGTCTTCTGAATGGATTAACCCTTTTATCATTATGTAATGTTTTGCCACATCTCTGGTAATTTTCTTTACTCAGAAGTCTACTTTATTTGATATTAATATAGCAACTCCTGGTTTCATTTAATGTTTAGATAATATATATTTTTTTCTATTTGTTTACTTTGAATCTACCTATCTAATTATAATTGGAGTTTCTTGTAGACACATGTATAGTTGGATCACGTTTCTTAAAATCTATTCTGTGAATCTGTCTTTTAATTGGTGTGTTAGGTCATTTACATTTAATATGATTATTGATATGGTAGGACTTGTGCCTGACATTTTATTTTCTGTTTTCTGTATCTTTTGTTTTCTCTCTGTTTTATACAGTTTCTGGATTTTTCCTAACTTCCTATGGGTTATTAAACTTAAAAAAAATTTGATTTATTTATAGTACATTTAAGTGTATCTTTGCATAGTATTTTTAGTCGTTATATATACATAACTTATCACAGTCTATTGGTATTGAAATTTTAGCAGCATAAATGAAGCATAGAAACCTTACTTCCCCTTATGTCTATTTAGTCTCCATATTTATAAGTCTTTTTTTTTTTTTTTCTTTTTGAGGCAGGATTTCACTCTGTCACCCAGGCTGGAGTGCAGTGGTGCAATCATGGCTTACTGCAGCCTCAACCTCCCAAGGATCAGGTGATCTTCCTGCCTCAACCCCAGAGTAGCTGGGATTACAGGCATGAGTCACAGCACCTGGGTAGTTTTTGTATTTTTAGTAAAGATGGGGCTTTGCCATGCTACCTGGGTGGTCTTGAATTCCTAGGCTCAAGTGATCCAACTGACCCGGTATCCTAAAGTGTTGGTATTACAGGCGTGAGCCACTGTGCCCAGCCCATAAATCTTAAATAGTCCATCTGTATGCATTTAGAACCACATCATGTTATCATGTTATCATAACATGATAGCAAACATGTTATCATGCTTGCCGAAGTTATTTAAAAAAATCTGGAAAACTTAAGTGGAGAAGAAAAATACATTTATATTTACTCAGAATTTTACTGTTTCTTCCTCATGTTCCAAGATTATTGCTTTTATCATTTTTTTTCTATTTAGGAAATTTCCTTTAGCCCTTCTTTCAGTTTATGTCTGATGGTGACAAATTCTTTTAGTTTTCTTACATATGAGAACATCTAAGTTTTCCCTTCATTCCTGAAGATATTTTCTCTGGATATAGAATTTTGGTCTTAAAAAACATTGTGCCACTTCCTCTGGCTTCCATGACTTCTGATGAGAAATCTCTTGTCATTAGACTTGTTCCTCCTATGTATAAGGTGTTAATTCTCTTTCACTGCTTTCAATACTTTTTTTTTGGCACAAACCATGGATGAGACTTAATTTAATAATTTTTTCTTTGTCTTTAGTTTTCTCAAATTTGACTATGATGTGTCTTGGCATGGATTTCTTTTGGTTTTTCCTGTTGAGATACATTGAGCTTCTTAAATCCCTAGGTTTACATCTTTTGTCAAACTTGAGATATTTAGCCATTATTTCTTCAAATACTTTTAAAGCTCCATCCTCTTTCTTCTCTTCTTCTGGGACTCCAATGATATTAATGTTAGATTGTTTAAAATAGTCTATAGGTACCTAGTGCTCTGTTAATTTTTGGGGGGTGGGGTGTCTATTTTCTTTCTGTTGTTCAGACTGGGTAATTTCTAGTTATCTATCTTCAAGTTCACTGTGACTTTCTATTGTCTCCTCCATTCTGCTGTTGAGCTCATCCACTGAGTTTTTAATTTCTATTATTGTACTTTTCAGTTCCAAATTTCCATTTGGTTCTTCTTTAAATCTTCTGTTTCTTTGCTGAGACTTTCTATTTCTTTCATTTGTTTAAATATGTTTATTATGGCTAATTGAAGCATATTTATAATAGCTGTTTACAGATACTTGTTAGATAATTCTAATATCTCTGTCATGTCACTGTTGGCACCTATTGATTATATTTTTAAATAAGTTAAGATTTTTCTTGTTTTTACTATAATGAATTTTTTTTTTTTAATCAAAACCTGGACATTTGGATATTATGTTATAGAACTCTGGATCTTATTTAAGCCTTCTGTTTTAGCTGGCTTCTTCTAATAACCACTCTGGCTGGGGGTGAGGGACCCACCTCTGTATTAATGCCAGGTGGGGTAGAAATCCAGGTTCCCCACTCAGCAACCATTAACATCCTTAGGACAGAAAGGGCTCCTTATTAGTGCCAGGTGTGGGTGGGAATTCTGGCTCCCCATGTTGCCTCCACTGATACCACAAGCACTGGAGTGGCCTTGTTACTTTTAAGCGCTGGAAAAAGTCTTGTATCTCCACTAGAGCTGCTCTGACACCATCCCAGTGGAGAAGAGGAGGGGTGCCCCATTAACAGAAGCAGAAGTCCAGACTCCCTCCTTGACCTTTGCTGGCATGGATGGAGGTGGAGTCAAAGTTTTTTTCTATGATGTTTGGCTGGAGTAGAGTGGTTGTTATGGAAAAATTTTCTATCTTGCTATTTGGCTATTTTTCTTTTCCTAGTCCTTTGACTAGAGACATCAGGCTTTTTTTGGACTTCCTTTGTCTGTATCTATTGGCATTCTGTGCATCCACCTTCTCCAGCTCCAGTGCAGTATGGGATATAAGAGGCAATAAAGAAACCCAGGGAATTTACTGCCATGTCATTCTTTGGGTCCTAAGATCCCTAGTAGTCTGCATTCTTCTTTCCACCTTTATATATAAGGTCCAGGATTTTTAGTTGTACTTTGCAAAAGGAATAGGGAAATGTACCTCTCCATTTTTCTCAAAGCAGATATCCCTAATGTATATCTAGCCCATTTTTATTTATTTATTTATTTTTTATTGTACTTTAGGTTCTGGGGTACATGTGCAGATCATGCAGGATTGTTGCATAGGTACACACATGGTAATGTGGTTTGCTACTTCCATCCCCCATCACCTACATCTGGCATTTCTTCCCATATTATCCCTCCCCTTCCTCTCCACACCCCTGCTGTCCCTCCCTTGGCACCCCCCAACAGACCCCAGTGTGTGATGCTTCCCTCCCTGTGCCTATGTGTTCATATTGTTCAATACCTGCCTATGAGTGAGAACATGCGGTGTTTGATTTTCTGTTCTTGTGTCAGTTTGCCGAGAATGATGGTTTTCAAATTCATCCATGTCCTTATAAAGGACATGAACTCATCCTTTTTTATGGCTGCATAGTATTCCATGGTATATATGTGCCCCATTTTCCTTGTCCGGTCTATTGTCGATGGGCATTTGGGTTGGTTCCAGGTCTCTGCTATTGTAAACAGGTCTCTGCTATTTTAAACTATGAACATACGTGTGCATGTGTCTTTATAATAGAATGATTTATAATCCTTTGTGTATGAACCCAGTAATGGGATTGCTGGGTCAAATGGAATTTCTATTTCTAGGTCCTTGAGGAAGCACCACACTGTCTTCCACAATGGTTGAACTAGTTTATACTCCCACCAACAGTGTAAAAGTGTTCCTATTTCTCCACATCCTCTCCAGCATCTGTTAATGATCGCCATTCTAACTGGCATGAGGTGGTATCTCAATGTGGTTTTGATTTGCATTTCTCTAATAATCAGTGATGATAAGCATTTTTTCATGTGTTTGTTGGCCTCATATATGTCTTCTTTTGAAAAGTGTCTGTTCATATCCTTCTCCCACTTTTGGATGGGTTTGTTTGTTTTTTCTTGTAAATCTGTTTTAGTCCTTTGCACATTCTGGATATTAGCCCCTTGTCAGATGGGTAGATTGCAAAAATTTTTTCCCATTTTGTTGGTTGCCTGTTCACTCTAATGATTGTTTCTTTTGCTGTACAGAAGCTCTGGAGTTTAATTAGGTCCCATTTGTCTATTTTGGCTTTTGTTGCCAATGCTTTTGGTGTTTTAGTCATAAAGTCCTTGCCTATGCCTATGTCCTGAATGGTTTTGCCTAGGTTTTCTTCTAGGGTTTTTATGGTTTTAGGTTTTATGTTTAAGTCTTTAATCCATCTGGAGTTAATTTTAGTGTAAGATGTCAGGAAGGGGTCCAGTTTCTGCTTTCTGCACCCTGCTAGCCAGTTTTCCCAACACCATTTATTAAACAGGGAATCCTTTCTCCATTTCTTGTTTTTGTCAGGTTTGTCAAAGATCAGATGGTTGTAGATGTGTGGTGTTGCCTCTGAGGCCTCTGTTCTGTTCCATTGGTCTATATCTCTGTTTTGGTACCAGTACCATGCTGTTTTGATTACTGTAGCTTTGTAGTATAGTTTGAAATCAGGTAGCATGATGCTTCCGGCTTTGTTCTTTTTGCTTAGTATTGTCTTGGCTATGCGGGCTCTCTTTTGGTTCCATCTGAAGTTTAAGGTAGCTTTTTCCAGTTCTGTGAAGAAGGTCATTGGTAACTTGATCGGGATAGCATTGAATCTATAAATTACTTTGGGCAGTATGGCCATTTTCATGGTATTGATTCTTCCTAACCATGAGCATGGAATGTTTCTCAATCTGTTTGTGTCCTCTCCTATTTCCTTGAGCAGTGGTTTGTAGTTCTCCTTGAAGAGTTTCTTCACATCCTTTGTTAGTTGTATTCCTAGGTATTTTATTCTCTTTGTTGCAATTGTGAATTGGAATTTGCTCATGATTTGGCTCTCTGTTAGTCTGTTATTGGTGTATAGAAATGTTTGTGATTTCTGCACATTGATTTTGTATCCTGAGACTTTGCTGAAGTTGCTTATCAGTTTAAGGAGATTTTGGGCTGAGATAATGGGGTCTTCTAAATACACAATCATGTCGTCTGCAAATAGAGACAATTTGACTTCCTCTTTTCCTAATTGAATAGCCTTTATTATTTTTTTTCTTGCCTAATTGCTCTGGCTAGAACTTCCAATACTATATTGAATAGGAGTGGTGACAGAGGGCATCCTTGCCTAGTGTTGGATTTCAAAGGGAATGCTTCCAGATTTTGCCCATTCAGTATGATATTGGCTGTAGGTTTGTCATAAATAACTTTTATTATTTTGAGATATGTTCCTTTGATACCTAGCTTATTGAGAGTTTTTAGCATAAAGTTCTGTTGAATTTTGTCAAAGGCCTTCTCTGCATCTATTGAGATAATCATGTGGTTTTTGTCTTTGGTTCTGTTTATGTGATGGATTACGTTTATAGAGTTGCGTATGTTGAACCAGCCTTGCATCCCCGGAATGAAGCCTACTTGATCATGATGGACAAGCTTTTTGATGTACCGTTGTAATTGGTTTGCCAGTATTTTATTGAAGATTTTTGCATCTATGTTCATCATGGATATTGGCCTGAAGTTTTCTTTTTTTGTTGAGTCTCTGCCGGGTTTTGGTATCAGGATGATGTTGGTCTCATAAAATGATTTGGGAAGGATTCCCTCTTTTTGGATTGTTTGTAATAGTTTCAGAAGGAATGGAACCAGCTCCTCTTTGTACGTCTGGTAGAATTCAGCTGTGAACCCATCTGGACCTGGACTTTTTTTTAGTTGGTAGGCTATTAATTGCTGCCTCAAATTCAGTCCTTGTTATTGGTCTGTTCAAGGTTTCAACTTCTTCCTGGTTTAGGCTTGGGAGGGCGCAAGTGTCGAGGAATTTATCCATTTCTTCCAGGTTTACTGGTTTATGTGCATAGAGTTGTTTGTAGTAATCTCTGATTGTAGTTTGTATTTCTGTGGAGCCAATGGTGATATCCCATTTATCATTTTTTATTGCATCTATTTGATTCTTCTCCCTTTTCTTTTTTTATTAATCTGGCTAGTGGTCTGTTTATTTTGTTGATCTTTTCGAAAAACCAGCTCCTGGATTTATTGATTTTTTGAAGGATTTTTTTGTGTCTCTATTTCCTTCACTTCTGCTCTGATCTTAGTTATTTTTTGTCTTCTGCTAGCTTTTGAGTTTTTTCGATGTTGCTCCTCTAGCTCTTTCAATTTTGATGACAGGATATTGATTTTAGATCTTTCCTTGTGTCTCTGGTGGGCATTTATTGCTATAAATTTCCCTCTAGACACTGCTTTAAATGTGTCCCAGAGATTCTGGTACGTTGTCTCTTCATTCTTGTTGGTTTCAAAGAATGTCTTTATTTCTGCCTTCATTTCATTTTTATCTAGTCAACATTCAGGAGCCAGTTGTTCGGTTTCCATGAAGTTACGTGGTTCTGAGTTAGCTTCTTAATTCTGAGTTCTAATTTGATTGCACTATGGTCTGAGAGACTGTTTGTTATGATTTCCATTCTTTTGTATTTGCTGAGGAGTAATTCCTACTATGTGGTCAGTTTTACAGTAGGTGCCATGCGGTGCTGAGAAGAATGTATATTCTGTGGATTTCGGGTGGAGATTTCTATAGATGTCTATTTGGTCCACTTGGTCTAGATCTGAGTTCAAGTCTTGGATATCCTTGTTAATTTTCTGTCTCGTTGATCTGTCTAATATTGACAGTGGAGTGTTAAAGTCTCCCACTATTGTTGTGTGGGAGTCCAAGTCTCTTTGTAGGTCATTAAGAACTTGCTTTATGTACCTGGGTCCTCCCGTATTGGGTGCATATATTTAGGATCATTAGTTCTTCTTGATGCATTGATCCTTTTACCATTATGTGATGCCCTTCTTTGTCTCTTTTGATCTTAGTTGGTTTAAAGTCCATTTTATCAGAGACTAGGGTTGTAACTCCTGCTCTTTTATTGCTCTCTATTTGCTTGATAAATCTTCCTCCATCCCTTTATTTTTAGCTTATGTGTATCCTTGCACGTGAGATGGGTTTCCTGAATACAGCACACCAATGGGTTTTTACTTTTTGTCCAATTTGCCAGTCTGTGTCTTTTGATTGGGGCATTTAGTCCATTTACAGTTAAGGTTAATATTGTTATGTATGAATTTGATCCTGCCATTTTGATGCTAGCTGTATGTTTTGCCCATTAGTTGACACATTTTTTTCATTGTGTCGACAATCTTTACCATTTGGTGCATTTTTGGAGTGGCTGGTACTGTTTGTTCCTTTCCATGTTTAGTGCTTCTTTCAGGAGCTCTTGTACGGCAGGCCTGGTGGTGATAAAATCTCTCAGCAATTGCTTGTCAATAAAGGATTTTCTTTCTTCTTCACTTATGAATCTTAGTTTGGCTCGATATGAAATTCTAGGTTGAAAGTTCTTTTCTTTAAGGCTGTTGTAAATTGGCCCCCACTCACTTCTGGCTTGTAGAGTTTCTGCAGAGAGATCCACTGTGAATCTGCTGGGCTTCCCTTTGTGAGTAATCTGACCTTTCTCACTGGCTGCCCTTAGCATTTTTTCCTTCATTTCAATCCTGGTGAATCTGACGATTATGTGCCTTGAGGTTGTGCCAAGAGCACTACTTGAGGAATACCTTTGTTGTGTTCTCTGTATTTCCTGGACTTGAATGTTGGCCTGCCTTGCTAGGTTGGGGACATTCTCCTGGATAATATCCTAAAGAGTGTTTTCCAGCTTGAATTCATTCTCTCCGTCACATTCAGGTATACCTATCAAGTGTAAATTAGGTCTTTTCACATAATCCCATATTTCTTAGAGGCTTTGTTCATTTGTTTTCACTCTTTTGTCTCTATTCTTGCATTCTTGTTTTATTTCATTGAGTTGATCTTCAATCTCTGATATCCTTTCTTCTGCTTTGTCAATTTGGCTATTGAAACTTGCGTATGCTTCGTGAAGTTCTTGTGCTGTGTTTTTCAGCTCCATCAAGTCATTTATATTGTTCTCTAAGCTGTTTATTCTAGTTAGCATCTCATCTAACCTTTTTTCTAGGTTCTTAGTTTCTTTGCATTGGTTAGCACATGTTCTTTTAGCTCTAAGAAATTTGTTATTATCCACCTTCTGTTTCTGTCAATTCATCAGATTCATTCCCCATCCATCTTTGAACCCTTGCTGGTGAGGAGTTGTCATCCCTCGCTGGTGAGGAGTTGTGATCCCTCAGAGGAGGAGAGGCGTTCTGGTTTTTGGTGTTTTCATCCTTTTTGCGCTGGTTTCTTCCCATCTTAGTGGCTTTATCTACCTGTGGTCTTTGTAGTTGGTGACTTTCATATAGGTTCTCTGAGTGAACGTCCTTTTTGTTGATGTTGAAGTTATTTCTTTCTGCTTCTTAGTTTTCCTTCTAACAGTCAGGCCTCTCTGCTGTAGGACCACTGGAGGTCCACCCCAGACTCTACTCACCTGGGGATAACTTGCGGGGGCTGCAGAACAGCAAGGATTGCCATGAGTTTCTTCCTCTGCTATCTTTGTCCCAGAAGGGTGCCCGCCAGATGTCGGCCTGAGCTCTCCTTTATGAGGTATCTCTTTGGGTATATAGGGATTGCAAAGTTGCTTGAGGAGACAGTCTGTCCCTTATAGGAGCTCAAGTGCTGTGCTGGGAGCTCCGTTGTTCCATGCTGAGCTGCTGGGCAGGTACCTTTAAGTCTGCTGCAGCTGAACTCATAACCGCCTCTTTTCCCAGGTGCTATGTCCTAGGAAGGTCAGCTTTATTTATAAGTTCCTGTCGTGCTGCTGCCTTTTTTCATAGATGCCCTGCCCCGCACGGAGTAGTCTAGTCACAGTCTGCCAGCAGAGGTGTTGCCGAGCTGCCACAGGCTCGGCCCAGCTGCTGTGTGAACTGCCTCGGTAGTGCGGGATGCCTTTCTCCCCAGTGAGCTAGACCGTCCTGGGTCCAGCTGTGCTTGCTGCGAAACTCTCAATCCAGAGCATTTCCAATTGCTTGTTTTGTGGGGTGGTACCTGCTGAGCCAGATCACCTGGCTCCCTGTCTCTGCACCCTCCCTTTCAGTTGAATGGGTGGCTCTGTCTCCAAGGCGTTTCAGACGCCAGTCGAAATGGCCACCCAGACTTATGTGAGTTTCTGTGGGCTGACCCTGTACCGGCTGAAACTACTATGCTGAAAACTCATGGGGCTTTTTGGCCCGGGAATCTTCTGGTCTGTAGGCAGTGAAAACTTGTTTGGAAATGCGGTAGGCACTCACCCTCTGTGCTGTTCTCGCTGGGAGCTGCACTCTGGAGCTGTTCCTATTCGGCCATCTTGGATCTCAAAAATCCTATCCAGCCCATTTACCTGGAAGTCTCTAATTCTGCACTGCCTGCAAAAAAAAAAATGTGGATATTAATGAAACTTTAGACTTCAAAATTGAATCTAATTATTATTATTATCATTCTTGAGGCAGAGTCTCCTTCTGTCACTCAGGTTGGAGTGCAGTGGCACCCCCTGGGCTGAAGCCATCTTCTCGCCTCAGCCCCCTGAATAGCTGGGACCACAGGCATATGTCACCATGCCCAGCTAGTGTTTTATTTTTAGTGATGGGGGCCTCACTATGTTGCCCAGGCTGGTCTTTAACTCCTGGGCTCAAACAATCCTCCCGTCTCAGCCTCCTCAAATGCTTGAATGACAGGCATGAGCCTCCACACCTGGCCAAAATTGAATCTCAATGGAGGATTGCTGAGTTTGGATTATTTGAGATATTGAGAATCACTGTTTCTTGGGAGTAAACCTCATGCCCTAGATTAACCAGGGAAGCCTGGGTTTTAAGTCATTTTATTATTTTAACTAAAAAAGCATTTCATCAACTAAAAAAATGTAATCTTTTCAATATTAAAAAACTGACAAATATGAGAAAGACCTATATCTGACCTAAAGTCTCTTTTTCTCATTTTGGAAAATGAGGTTACTTTATCTAGTCATGAGATACAAGAGGCAACCTATAGGGAACTAATATTTATTTTGAGGCATTCTTTTGCTAAACATCTGGAAGATTGCTAGGGAATAATAACAATAATAAAAGTGAACACTTGCAGAATATTTTACTATAAGGCACAGTGGTGAGTATACATTCTCTATCTCATGTTAAATTCACTGTGCACCTATTCAGAAAATTATAATATTTTCTTCAGTTTACAGATGAGTAAATAGAAGTTTAAAGAGGTTAAGTAGACCAGGCATGGTGATTGACACCTGTAATTCCAACACTTTTGGAGGCCAAGGCAGGTAGATCACCTAAGGCTGGGAGTTCGAGACCAGCCTGGGCAACACAGTGAAACCCTGTCTCTACTAAAAATACAAAAATTAGCCAGGCATGGTGGCAGATTTTGCAATCCCAGCTACTCGGGAGGCTGAGGCATGAGAATCACTTGAATGATTCTCTGGGAGGCAGAAGGTGCAGTGAGCTGAGACTGTGCCACTGCACTCCAGGCTGGATGGCAGAGTGAGACTCTATCTCAAAAATAAAATGAAATAAAGTAAAATAATAAAGAGGTTAAGTAGACTGCTTAAAGTCACACAGCCAGCAAGTAGGGGGAGCTTAGTTTCTGTGACACTATCACCCATGCTGTAGACCATCACCATCCGACAGAAATAATGTGAGCCCTATATATTATTTATAATGTTCTAAAAGCCACATTAAAAAGTAAAAAGGACCATGTGAGATTAATTTTAATAATATATTTTCTTTAACCCAATATAGCCAAAATATTATCATTTTAACATGTAATCAACACTGTGGGAGGCCGAGGCGGGTGGATCACGAGGTCAAGAGATCGAGACCATCCTGGTCAACACGGTGAAACCCCGTCTCTACTAAAACTACAAAAAATTAGCTGGGCATGGTGGCGCGTGCCTGTAATCCCAGCTACTCAGGAGGCTGAGGCAGGAGAATTGCCTGAACCCAGGAGGCGGAGGTTGCGGTGAGCCGAGATCGCGCCATTGCACTCCAGCCTGGGTCACAAGAGCGAAACTCCATCTCAAAAAAAAAAAAAAAAAAAAATTATTAATGAGACAGTTACTTTTTTTGTGCTAAGTCTTTGAAATCTGGTGTGAATGTAACACACAGCACATCTCAGTTTGGAGGTGAAATTTTCATTGGAAATGCTTGGTCTGTATTTAGATTTGATAAAACTTCATAAAATTAGATTTTATACAATTTAGATTTCATAAAATTTATAGTTGAAAAAGTAGATTTACATATCAAAGTTATTCCAAACATATGCAAAAGTTCTCCAATAACTAAATTATGCAGAAGTTCTTCAATAACTAAATCTGGTCTCTGTTTTCAAATTAAAGTTTAAATTAATTGCAATCTCCTTTCTCTGTCACTGTAGCTGTATTTTGAGTGCTCAGTAGTCATGGCTGAGTGCTCTAGAACATTCTGTTACCCTGCCTGAATTATTTCTGTTAAGAGCTAAATCTCAAGGGGAGCAAAACTTATGCCATGGCCAGAAAGAGGGAGAAAATTCATGGAAGTGGAAGGAGGGTCAGCCAAGGGTCAAGAGAAAAGACCTTCTTTTTGGCTGCTGTGAAGGTTACAGTAAGTTCTAGAGTTTTTGGTAACCAGGAAAGGAAGCTAAAAGTGTTTTCTTTCATTTTTGAGAATATGACATGTGTGTATCTTACTAAACCTGGCTTTTCAAAGAAGGCTATGTCTTGATCTAGGAAAGATTAAAGCCAAATGAAAATAGCATTGAGCTCCTGGCAGAATAGCTCACCAACTGAGCGTGTCCATGAGGTAATAAGCTCTGTCCATGTAATGGTTAGTCACTCAGCAAGGGGTCCAAGTCAAAGCCAAACCCTCTACCACAAACCCTGGAATGGAAAGGACCTCGTATTTATTCTTGTTGTAGTTGTTCGTGGGGATCACTGGGTTGTGGAATATGTCCCGAAATAGAAGAAATTACACCTCGGTGCCAAGCAGCAGTTCCTGATCTTTTAAAACTCAAACTTATTTCACAGTATTAAATAATATTATGAACTCCTTTAAGGAACTGAAGTCATTGTGTTATTTCTGCAAAGTAGTTAGAAAATAAATGATTTTAGGTTTTAAAAGCTCAGCTTTGGGAGACTGATATGGGAGATTGCTTGAGGTCAGGAGTTCAAGACCAGCCTAAGCAACACAGTGAGACCTCATACACAAAATTGACAAATTAGATCTGGGTGCAATGGCTCATGCCTGTAATTCCAGCACTTTGGGAAGCCGAGGTGGGTAGATCACCTGAGGTCAGGAGTTCAAGACCAGCCTGGCCAACATAATAAACCCCATCTCTACTAAAAATACAAAAAAATTAGCCAAGTGTGGTGGTGAGTGCCTGTAGTCCCAGCTACTTGGGAGATTGAGGCAGGAGAATCGTTTGAACCTGGGAGCCGGAGGTTGGAGTGGGCCGAGATCGTGCCACTGCACTCTAGTCTGGGCGACAGAGCAAGACTCTGTCTCAAAAAAAAAATTTTTTTTTTTAAATAGTTAGCCTGACGTGATGACAGGCACCTATAGTCCCAGCTATTCAGGTGCTTGAGGCAGAAGGATTGCTTAAGCCCAGGAGGTTGAGGCTGTAGTGAGCTATGATCATCCCACTTCACTGGGCAACAGAGTGAAACTTTGTGTCAAAAAAAAAAAAAATCAGTTTAAGAGAATAATGTTTTAAAACATTATATTGAAGTATGTCTTAGTATGTTCTGTAATAATATAATGCATATAAAGAACAATTTTAATTTTTCCTTAAATGAATGACATATGTTACTTAATTTACTCTAAATAGATTAAAAAAAAATAATAGTTATGATTTAGGGCCAGGCGCAGTGGCTCATGCCCGTAATCCCAGCACTTTGGGAGGCCAAGGCTGGTGGATTACTTGAGCTCAGGAGTTTGAGACCAGCCTGAACCACATGGTGAGTCCCTTCTCTCTACTAAAAGTAGAAAAAAATAGCCGATGTGGTGGTGTGCATCTGTGGTCTCAGCTATTTGGGAGGCTGAGATGGGAGGATCATTTGAGCACAGGAGGCAGAGGTTGCAGTGAGCCAAGATTCCACCACTGCACTTCAGCCTGGGTGACAGAGCAAGACTCTGTCTTAAAAAAATAAATAAATAAAGCATAACTTGACAAGTGCATGTAAAAAATCACATTACACCTTGTTTGCTTTGGAGACCAGATATATATTAAAATGTAGATTTAGATTTAACTATTAATATCCGTTACAGCACCAAAAATAATGGTATTCACTATCTGACGGTTGGAATTCTTGCATTTCGTGTGCTTAAAAAATATAAATAATTGCTTTGATTTGATTATTTTTTGTTTTTTACTCTCCAAGAAGAGGTAGAGTGATAGCTTTGTGTCCTCACTATGTGGCAAATACCCATTTACACAGAGGTTAAAAGAGTGGGATTGGAAGCCGATTATCCGAGTTTGAGTCTGAGTCTGCCGCTCACCAGCTGTGTGACCTTGAGAAGTTACTTAAACTCTCTGTACCTTGTTTTTCACAAGTAGTAGTCTAAAAAAGGGACACTAATAATAGTGTCTATCTCATGGGGCTGTTGCAGGATTACACAAGTTCATATTTGTAGCAGACTTAAAACAGCTTTTGGTGTACGGAAAAGGAAATGCTAGCTGTGGTTTATTTCCACCTGGATATTCCACTCAAGATTCCAAACTGAAATTATCAGTTACTCGCACTTTATGCAGTTCTATATAAACTAGTATTACTGTCAAGCACTTTATTACCCTAAAAGCCCATGATTCAGTTTTTCTCCCACTTACCTCCCTCATCTAATCACCCAGCAAGTGCTGTCTGTTTCAGGTCTAGATTTTAATTTTTAATTTTTGTGAGTACATAGATGTATATATTTATGGGTTACATGGAGTAATTTGATGCAAGCGTGCAATGTGTAATCATCACATCAGGGTATCTGTCACCTCAAGTATTTATCCTTTGTGTTACAAACAATCCAGTTAGGCTCTTTTAGTTATTTAAAAATGTACAATTAAATTATATTTGACTATAGTCCCCCTGTTGTGCCAGCAAATGCCGTATCTTTTTTATTATTTGTATTTTTTTTGGTAACCATCTTTGCTGCCTCCTTACCCCTGCCTACTCTTCCCAGACTCTGGTAACCATCCTTCTACTCTCTGTCTCCACAACTTATTTTGATTTTCAGCTCCCACAAATACATGAGAACGTGTGAGGTTTGTCTTTCTGTGCTGGCTGTTTGTTTATTTCAAGATGAGGTCTCATTTTGTTGACCAGGCTGGTCTTGAATGCTTGGACTCAAGTGATCCTCCTGCATTAGCTGGCCCCTGGCATATAATCCTTTTCTTCAAACCCCCAGAGTTCCACCCATAGTGTGTAGGGCTGATGTTCTTTCTCCTGGGTCTAGACTTTGTCTAACACTGAGGTCTGGCCACACAGTCCTCTTTTCCAGCTCTTTCTTTGGGCAAACTGATTTACAGGTCTAAAGAGGCTTCTTAATTTCTTTGCTCTTGCTCTCTTTGTAAGTGAATAGCTTTCCAGAACATCTCGATTTAGAGCCTGGAGGTAGACAGTGTGTGTTTTGGAGGATGATCCTGGGGCTTTATTTAAAAGTTAATTTGATCAAATCCAATGCTACACCCTGCTGGGATCAGAAAAACAGGAGCAGAAACATGACATAGAATAAATTCCATAAGCATTAAAATGAATCCCCTAAAGATTAGAAAAAACCTAAACAGCTCTGGCTTCTGAGAAGAATATATCGTGTGTGCCATTCAGCTGCTCTGTAAAGTTCTTGCTTGGAAAACACAACACCTGGTCTAAGAGGCACTGGATTTAAATTTGCAGACCGTCACTGTCTTTTTCTAGGAATAATTGCCCTATTGTCTCTTGACTCATCTCCAAAAGCCACCTGTGACAGTGACTGAGCAAAGCTGAAACTGCAAGAGGATTCGTTATTTTGATTCTTTTGTTTCTGAAAATGATCATTTTACAGCCAGTTTCTCCCTAGTTCACAGGTGAATATAGGGCTCTTGGAAGCTTTGAGCTGTTTTGGCTTTCTCCAGAAAGCTGCCCTAGATAGAGTGGACAGTTGATAGCACTGGAGCCCAGCCTGGAGCTGAAAGCTACTCTGTCTGGATCACGTGTTCCAACTTCCTTCCATCCTCCTCCTCTTCTCCTCCCATGTCTTCCTTCCCCACATATATTCCTTTTCTGTGGTCCAGGTATTGTCCCTAGATGTCTTGAATCAAATAGGAGGCTATAGTAATGTGAGCATAAGCCCTCATTGGGGCTCAGAAAGCAATACCCCAAAGTTATAATATCAGAAGCAGCCACAGAAGCAAAGTTCCTTTCTGACTTTCCCCTGCCTTCCTGTCTCTCACCCTTTATTCTCCCTTGAGGCCAGCTGTAGAAACTAGAATTCTTCCCCGAGGGGAGTCACAGAAACCAGAACTGCTCTTCCCCAAAGCCAGCCAGAAAAGCTAAAAATATTACTCTAACCTTCCCTGACCTTTTTGTGTAAGAAGGGCCATAAAGAAATTCTCTGACCTACCTTGTTTGGTAATAGGTCATAAGACTCCCACTGCAGAAAGGGTTCTGCCCCATCCTGGGAAGAAAGAAATGCTGCAGAGAGGTCAAGAAGAATCTGAGTCCACAGGACTTGATAGGTGTCCCCACTCAGTCTATTTCCTTTAGATTATTCCTTTTTTGTCTAACCACAGTTCTACATGGCTGTCCATTCTTCATCGAACCTAAGCATAAAAATGGACAGTTTTCCCTGGATTGCTGGGTCTTTATTCTGAAGGCTCTTGTGTCACATAAAACTGTGATCAAATAAATGTGTTAGGCTTTTCTCTTGTTGACCTGTCTTGTTATATGGTGTCAGCTGTACCCCTTATGATGGGGAGGGAAGGGACCCTTTCTGACCCGATACCCTCTTCTCAGGTGTTCCAGGATCATCAGCCAGCCAGAATCCTCCCTGCCTCTTTGGACTGTCTTTCTGGCATCTCAGAGCCTTAGCACATCTCTGCTTGGGCTGGCCCAGCCTTTCTCAAGCTTCAATCATTTCCAAGTCCTTTTCACGACTTTGAAAAACATACAATGCCTATACTATCAATTCTTTCATAATTTTCTTTAATTTGACTCACTTAAAAAACTTAAATAGGCTGGGTGCGGTGGTTCACGCCTGTAAAACCAGCATTTTGGGAAGCTGAAGTGGGCGGATCACCTGAGGTCGGGAATTTGAGACCAGCATGACCAACATGGAGAAACCCCATCTCTACTAAAAATACAAAAATTAGCTGGGCGTGGTGGCACATGCCTGTAATCCCAACTACTTGGGAGGCTGAGGCAGGAGAATTGCTTGAACCCAGGAGGTGGAGGTTGTGGTGAGCTGAGATCATGCCATTGCACTCCAGCCTGGGCAACAAGAGTGAAACTCTGTCTCAAACAACAACCACCACCACCACCACCACCTTAAATAAGCTTATTTTAAAAGGAGATTAAATTAATGATCATAAATGGAAGACTACTATGAAATAGACTTAACTGAATACAATAGAAGCAAAATAATAAATGACCAACCGGGGGCCATGTAGAATCATTTCTCAGACCACTTGGGGTTAAACTCCCTTTTGGAGAATCCCCTGTGAGGACCCTGAGGTTTCCTCCCCGGTCATTGAGGGTGGGTAGAAGGCAGCATTCTCTCACTGTGGCAGGGTCCAGTGGCTCCCTGTTCTCTCTGTGAATGACTTTGGCCAACTTTTTGTTTCCTGGGAAGTTTCTAAGCTATAGGAACAACAACTATGTCTTAGAGTTTCCATTAGGATCAAATGAGACAACACCTGTAAAAGGCCTACCATAGGCCTAATAATAGGAAGACCTCAAGAAATGGGCCGGCTCCGCTGGCTCACACCTGTTATCCTAGAACTTTGGTGGGATCACTTGATTCCAGGAGTTTGAGACCAGCCTGGGCAACATAGTTATTTTTAATAAAAAAAACTTGAAAAATATTAGTCAGATGAAGGGGCATGCACCTGTAGTCCTAGCTACTTGGGAGGCTGAGGTGGGAGGATTGCTTGAGCTTGGGAGGTTGAGGCTGCTGTGAGTGGTGATCATGCCACTGCACTCCAGCCGGGGTGACAGAATGAAACCCTGTTTCAAAAAAAAAGAAAAATAAGAAAAATAAGGAAGCACTCAAGAAACATTAATTCTTCACCTAATGCTTCTGCTGTGGCAGGGAATAAAAGTTGAATGAAAAGCCCTCTTGCCTTTGTATTTGGCAATCTGCTAAGGTAGGCAATTTGGTCTTCAAAACAGCCATCCTTCCTCCCCATTTTACCAATGATAAGACTTAAAGCTTACATTGGCTAATTGGCTTTCTTAGAGTGCACAATTACTAATGGTAAAGCTAGGATTCAAACCCCTGTCTGTATACTTCCAAAATTCATGTACTGGCTCTTAATAATTAGGCTATGCTGATTATTAAAAATATTAACCTCATTGAGGTATATTTTCTATACAATAAAACTTAATCATTTAAACATATATTTGGATGAATTTAAAAAATTGTTTATATTCATGTAACCACCAACACAAGATTTCACCTCCAAAGTTTCTTTAGCGCTCTTTCCTGGCCATTCTCGCTGGCCATTCCTCTAAGTTTCTGTCCCATTCTTGCATTGAGTCTATTTGGAGTGTATATTCAGGGCAACTTGAATCTATGCTTCTGAGTTGCAGTCCTCAAATTTGGCCCAAATAAACCTTCTACTTACATAAATCTTGCCTCAGCTTTTTCCTTTAGGTTGACACCATAACATGGACAATTTTTCTTAACGTTTGCTTATTAATGGACATCTATTTTCTCAGTATCTCAGCCCTGTCCATTTCTCTTCATCTCCGCTAGGGAATCAGCATCCCTCACCTGGACAACCATGGATCCTCTTAAGTTGGTCTCCGAGCCTCCTCCTCCTTTTGACTTACACCCCACTGTGCAGGCAGAGTGATCTTTAGAAGTACACATCTGCTCAAGAATCTTGAACTCGCCCTAAAACTCTTCTTCCTGGTGTAAAGATCAAAATCTGTGTTTTGGCCAGCCAGGTCCTGCATGGGCCAGTCCCCCGACCTTTTTTTTTTTTTTTTTTTTTTTTTTTTTTTTTGAGACAGAGTCTCACTCTGTTGCCCAGTCTGGGGTATAGTGGTGCAATTTTGGCTCACTGCAACCTCCGCCTCCCAGCTTCAAGCAATTCTCCTGCCTCTGCCTCCCTAGTAGCTAGGATTACAGGCAGGCACCGTCACGCCTGGCTAATTTTTGGGTTTTTAGTAGAGATGGGGTTTTACCATGTCGGCTAGGCTGGTCTTGATTTCCTGACCTCAAATGATCCGCCCACCTTGGCCTCCCAAAGGGTTGGGATTACAGGCGTAAGCCATTGCACACGGCCTATGCCACCTGTTTCATCACTGCTTTGCTCAATGTCTCTTTGCTCTCCTGCTTGTCTGGCCTCTCTTAAGTTCCTCTTATGCATTTGCAGCTCACTGTTGCAAGCCTTAAGATTTTTGCAAGTGCAGTTTCCTTCAGATGAAAGGCTCTCCTCATTCTAAGCCCACTCAGCCACTCTCTGCCCCCCAGCTAACTTCTACTTCTCTCCCCTTAATCTCAGCAAACATCTCATTTCTTTAGGAAAGCCTTTTTAGTCCCCTGGGTTGGGTCTGGTCGTTTGTTTTCTTTTCTTTCCCACCCCTCCCCCCCCACCACCCCGCTGAGACAGAGTCCTGCTCTATTTCCCAGGCTGGAATCACAGAAGTGCAGTGGTGCAATCTTGGCGCACTGCAGCCTCTGCATCCAGGTTCAAGCGATTCTCCTGCCTCAGTCTACCAACCAGCTGGGATTACAGGCATGCACCACACCTGGCTAATTTTTATATTTTTAAGTGAAGACAAAATTTCACCATGTTGGCCAGGCTGGTCTCAAATACCTGACCTCATGATCCACCCGCCTCGGCCTCTGAAAGTGCTGTGATTACAGGCACGAGCCGCTACACCCGGCCTGATCATATGTATTCTCAAAGAATTGTATTTCTTTTCTCCTTCAGAGTACTTTCCTCAGGTTATAATTTTACCTTCTCTGGCAGGATTACAATGTAGCTTAATTTGTTAATGTTTGTCTCAAATATTTCAGAGATTCAGACTGGCATGGTCCATGTCTTTTTCACATCCTGATGACTCATAGCACATTGCTCAGCACTTGGCACATAGTAGCCAGTAAATAGAAGACGAATGAATGAATGAATGAACTCATCCTTAGATCTGTCAGTGTCCCCACAGGCACTTCTAAAGTTCCACTCGTAGGTAAAACCGTTGTTGACTTGAAAGAAGGGCGTTAAGAAAGGGGATTGCATTTCCGGAGCATTTGTTTTGTGCTAGACTAGGTGATTATCTTACTCTTGGTATATGGAAAAAACAGGGATGTACTTCCTGATGGGCTTTGAACTTCAGAAAGGAAATTGCCTTCGGAGACAGCTAAATTGCAAAACAAACATAAGAGGAATCAGATTATATATAAGGCAAATTACCTTAAAGGATGGAATGGCTTCTAGGTCCCAAGACTTGACTAATAGGCTTGAAGTTATTCATAGAGCCCAGAAAGAATGTGCCCTTCAGAAGGGAAATCAATTCGCCTGAGAGGAGGGCAAACTAAACTGTGTCTAACGGGGGTTCGCTGCAGAGCAAAGGACCCGCCTCATCAGACCCCAGTACAAATGCTTCAATTCCAATTACTCTGGGGATGGCTGACTGTGCCTTCTTTCTGGCTCTGCATTCATCAAACAACCTAATTATAGTCTGGTCTCCAGGGAGCAAATACAGCCATCAACTAATCTAGTCTCAGGCCTGCTTGGTGGGCTATATCTCCTCATAAATTAATAATTCAACACTTTGTTTGGGAGGCTGAAGCAGGATAATTGCTTGAAGCCGGGAGTTTGAGACCAGCTAGGGGAACAAAGTGAGATGCCATTTCTATTAAAAAAAAAAAAAAGAAAAATAATTTGACATTTTAGTTTTATACATGGCCTTGATGATGAGCCTGGTTAGAGGAAGTTTGTCCCTGAGAGATGGCTGCGTTCTCTACTCAAGCTTCCAAGGCTGTCCAGACTGTGGGACACAATGTGGACAGCGGAGAATTCACCCTATAGTGCCCTGCTATGGGGACTGGTGTTGGTTTCCCATTTTACAGATCAGTAGAGGATTTAATACAATAGTTATTGCAGAATGTCTCCATTCAATCTGTGGAATTTTAGTGTGCTCTGGATTTATTACCAGGAATGCAAGAAGGGGATGATAATAGTGGGTAGCTATTTAAATGTTTTGTATGACCTCATGTGGTGGCTCATGCCTGTAATCCCAGCACTTTGGGAGGCTGAGGTGGGCAGATCACTTGAGGTCAGGAGTTCAAGACCAGCCTGGCCAACATGGTAAAACCCTGTCTCTACTAAAAATACAAAAATTAGCCAGGCATGGTGGTGGGCACCTGTAATCCCAGCTACTTGGGAAAATCACTTGAACCCCAGAGGTGGAGGTTGCAGTGAACCAAGATTGCACCATTGCACTCTAGCCTAGGCAACAAGAGTGAAACTCCATCTCAGATTAAAAAAAAAAAAAGTTTGTATTAGAAATCTATACTTGGAACTTTTTATGATCAGTTGAGGTATTGACAAAAAGTGTCAAACTCTGTAAAATATGTAAAAAGGTTTTGTTTTATTCTGAGCCAAATAGAAGTGACCAAGGCTGGAGATACAGTCTCAAGAGATCCTGAGAACATGCGCTTGCTGTGGTTGGCTTATAGCTTGATTTTATACACTTTAGGGGAACCGGAGTTACAGGCAGACATTAATCAATACATGTAAAGTGTACACTGGTTTGGTCCAGAAAGGTGGGACAACCTGAAACAGAGTGGGGTGGTTCCAGGTCATAGGTGGATTCAAAGATTTTCTGCCTGGCAATTGGTTGAAATACTTAAGTCGTTATCTAAAGAGCTGGAATCAATTGAAAGGAATGTCTGGGTTAAGATAAGGGATTGTAGAGAACAAGGTTCTTATTATATAGATGAAGCCTCCAGGTAGCAGGCTTCAGAGAGAATAGATGGTAAATGTCTCTTATCAGAACTTAAAAGGTGTCAGACTCTTTTTTAAAAATTATTTTAAATTTATTTTTTAGGTGCCGAACTTTTAAATTCTGCTGGATCAGGAAAAGACCTGAAAAGGGAAAAGGTTCTCTACAGAATGTTGGTTTTTCCCCACAGATAGCTTCGCAGGGCCATTTCAAAATATGTCAAAGAAATATATTTGGGGGTAAAATGCTTCCATTTCTTTCAGAGTCTGCTGTCTGTCATGTGGTATTATACTAGAGTCAGATTGCTATAAAGAATCTGTTTTGTCTGTCTTGGGATCTGTATTTTAATGTTATTGCTGGTCAGTTGTACCTGAATTCCAAAGGGAGGAGAGTATCATGAGGCATATTCAACTCCTCCTTCCCATTATGGTTTGAAGTAGTTTTTCAGGCTTATTTTGGAATCCCGTTGGCCAAGAGTAGGAATCCATTCAGTCGGCTGGGGCTTATAATTTTATTTTTGGTTTACATAGGCAAAGCACAATTTTGAATTACAAAGCAACAGTTGTTTTCAAAGTGACCTCTTTGTTTGCTATAGATTAAAAAATAACTCACGTGTAAAATATTTACAAAGTACCAGATATGACAGGTTCATTAGCTATTAATTACTACATCTCTAGTGAACAGCCTTTCTATGCCTCACTTTCCTAATGTAAAATGAAAATACGAATGGCAAACAATTAAGTACCTGCTTTGTACCAAACACTATTCTAAGTGCTCATCTTTAGTATTAGCTCATTAATTCTGACAAGTAACCTACGAGGCAGATACCATTGAAAGATCATTACACAGAAGAGGAATTTGCCCAGTATGATATAGTTAGCAAATGGGTTTTTAATTTTTGTTTTTATTTTTATTTATTTACCTTTTTTGAAACAGAGTTTTACTCTTGTTGCCCAGGCTGGAGTGCAATGGCACGATCTCGGCTCACTGCAACCTCCACCTCCCAGGTTTAAGTGATTCTCCTGCCTTAGCCTCCCAAGTAGCTGGGATTACAGGTGCCCACCACCACACCCAGTGAATTTTTGGTATTTTTAGTAGAGACAGGTTTTCACCACGTTGGCCAGGCTGGTCTCAAATTCCTGACCTCAGGTGATCCACCCGCCTCGGCCTCCCAAAATGCTGCGATTATAGGTGTGAGCCACTACGCCCGGCCGAAAATTTTTGAACTCAAGCATTGTAGCTCCAGAGCCTATCCTCCTGAACACTTGACTACCTCATAGAATTAAATGAGTTAATATACATAAGACACTTTAGGATAAGGCCAGTCACGGTGGCTCACGCCTGTAATCCCAGCACTTTGGGAGGCCAAGGCAGGCAGATCACTTGAGGTCAGGATTTCGAGAACAGCCTGGCCAATGTGGTGAAACCCCATTTCTACTAAAAGTACAAAAATTAGCTGGGCATGGTGGTGCATGCCTGTAATCCCAGCTGCTCGGGAGGCTAAGGCAGGAGAATCACTTGAACCCAGAAGGTAGAGGTTGCAGTGAGCTTAGATTGCACCACTGTATTCCAGCCTGAGTGATAGAGCAAGACTCCATCTCAAAAACAAGCAAACAACAACAAAAAGCACTTAGGACTTAGGACAGCCTGGCACATCTTAAGTTTCGCTAACTGTTGGCTGTTATTATCAATTTATTATTGTTCTAGTTTCTTTTCTTGAGAGAGTTAAAGTGGAATTGAAAACTCAGACCCTCTGTATTCGAGTTCGCCAGCCCTTTTCATTATCCTTTGCTACTCTGTGCTTTTCCCTAGGGAGAACCAAAGTCAAAAAACACCTTGGCTTGAATGACCCAATTTGAAACTGCCTGAAGAACAAAAATTACCTGTTTTAAAGTGATCATTTTTTTCTTTATGATTCTACCTCACCTCTATTATTTGGAATCTTTCCTCTTTATTCCTGACACACTCCTGGAATTGCTTCTCCACTGTTAGCTATATGAAAAGCCGTCTGTTTACAGGGACTGGGTATTTTGAATCCTGTGATAGCTTTGCCCAAATCTTAAGACCACTTACACACAGTACTTTTATTACTAATATCTAAGAAAAATGAAAAGTTAAACCTGTCAGAGAAGGTAAGATTTATGACTATTTACAGTCCTGGGAGTCATATTCACTGCTGCTTGGAACCCAGAAGGCTGTAAGCTTTGAGGAGATACTTTTATTATCTCCATGCTCCACAAACCAAGGAGAGGAGTAAGATTTTTTAGCTAATAGCTGACGCCTAAGATGGTTTATATCTAGAATGGCAAGCCAGCCACAGAAGCAAATTGTCTCCAGCAGAATTATTGTCCTGGGCTCTTTAAAGTGCAAACTATTTTTTAGGAAAACTAGGATTAGGGCTTGAAAATAGATTGGAAACAGTTTCCAATTTTGTTGGCTAGATATGTGGGAGTTTTCTGTAGATGATGCAAAGTGACTTTTAGAGCATTAGTATTATGGAAGTATATTAGACTAGAAGCATGCTTTTTTACTAATAATGGGTTTTTTCTTTCTTTTTCTTCATCATCTAATTGATTGCTCATCTAGAAACATTACCAACTATTCAGCTTGTTTCTATCTTGGTATCTACACGATATCATTCTTTTTCATGGCTGTTTTATGCTTTGCTAGGATAAAGTTTAGGTGAATTATTTTGACGTTAATGAGGCATTTCTGTGGAATATTATTCTTACTATATACAAGAGTCATTCACATTTTTCTGGCATTTTTGGGTGGATTTTTAGAAAGTTTCTAACAGATCAGAATTAAATAATTATGGCTCTGGTATAGACTCGGGTAATGAGAAATTCACTGTTAAAAACCACTAGTGAGGGCAAAAAATTCAGTAAAAAACCATATCCTAAGGACCGTGGCTTGGAAGAGCAGCCAGTGGTTGTAGACATGGAAGCTTATTTCTTTCTTCCTGATAATTGCTTTCAATTTTATTTTATTTTATTTTATTTTTTGAGATGGAGTTTTGCTCTTGTTTCCCAGGCTGGAGTGCAATGGTGTAGTCTCGGCTCACTGCAACCTCTACCTCCCAGGTTCAAACAGTTTTCCTGCCTCAGCCTCCCAAATAGCTGGGATTACATGGCCTCAAGGACATCTTTTTCTTTTCTTTTCTTGAGACAGAATCTGGCTTTTTTGCCCAGGCTGGAGTACAGTGGTGTGATCTCAACTCGCTGCAACCTCCACCTCCCTGTTTCAAGTGATTCTGCTGCCTCAGCCTCCCAAGCAGCTGGGATTACAGATGTGCACCACCACACCCAGCTAATTTTGTATTTTTAGTAGAGATGGGATTTTGCCATGTTGGTCAGGCTGGTCTCAAACTCCTGACCTCAGATGATCTGCCTGTCTTGCTTTTCCAAAGTGCTGGGATTACAGGAACTTTAAGCCACCACTCCCGGCTTCAAGGAGATAATTTTTCTTGATATGAATCTAGTACAATTAAGTATAGAATATAAGAACTTTAAAAAATCTTTTAAAATTCAGAGTAGCAGTTAGCAAACTATTTCTGTAAAGGGCCAGATAATAAACAGTTTGAGCTTTGGGAGCCACATTGTCTCTGTTATGACTATTAATGGTAGAGACTATGCACCATAGTAGGGACATAGCCTCAGAGGATATGTAAACGAGCAGGCGTGGTTCTGCTCCAGTGAAACTTTTTTACTAACACAAACAAGGGGCCAGATTTGACTTTTCTGATTTATAGAGTTTGGGGGAGTGAGCTATTTTGAAGATTTTGGTAAAGGAAAACCATTCACCATTTACAGGAGGACTCTGTCATATCTTTTCAGGAAGCCTCGAAATTAAACTCATCTTGAACTCAGGGTTGGCTCTCCATACAGGCCCAGCTGTGCCACAAATTATCTGAGTGAGTTGGGAGAATTTACCTGATACTTTGTGCTTCTATATCTTAATTTGTTTTTTCTTTACATTTCTTTTAAATATTAAAAAAAAATTTCTGGGCTGGGTGTAGTGGCTCATGCCTGTAATTCTAGCACTTTGGGAGGCTGAGACGGGTGGATCACAAGGTCAGGAGTTTGAGACAAGCCTGGCCAATATGGTGAAACCTCGTCTCTACTAAAAATACAAAAATTAGCTGGGCGTGATGGCAAGCACCTATAGTCCCAGCTACTCAGGAGGCTGAGGCAGGAGAATTGTTTAATCCTGGGAGGCGGAGGTTGCAGTCAGCAGAGATCGCACCATTGTATTCCAGCCTGGGTAATAGAGCAAGATGCTGTCTCAAAAATAAATAAATAAATAAACAAAATTTCTTACTGGGCAGCCTCCCAAACCAGAGTAGGCTCAGAGACTCCCTATTTCTTAATTTATAAAAAGAGGCTGATAATAAACTTGCCTCAAGTTGCTGTTGTGAGGATTAAATGGGTCAATGTGAATAAAGCACTTAGAATGCCATCTGTCATGTAAGTTTTATGGAGGTGTTAGCTGATGTTGTCAGTAATACATAATGAAAATAGAAATTAATGAAACTGTAATTTGGAGCATTTTTTTATAAATTAAATAAAGGTTGGTTCTATCTTTGGGAGCCTGAGGCAAGTGGATCACTTGAGGTCAGGAGTTTGAGACCAGCCTGGCCAACATGGTAAAACCCCTGTCTCTACTAAAAAAAAAAATACAAAAATTAGCAGGATGTGGTGGTAGACACCTGTAATCCCAACTACTTGGGAGGCTGACACAGGAGAATTACTTGAACCCAGGAGGCAGAGGCTACAGTGAGCCGAGATCGTGCCACTGCACTTCAGCCTGGGCGACAGAGCGAGACTCTGTCTCAAAAACAAAAACAAAAACAAAAACCCATAATAGGTTGGTGCTATAGTCTGAATGTTTATGTTTCCCCAAATTCATATGTTGAAACCTTTGAGGTGGGGCCTTTGGGAGGTGATTAGGTTTTTAAGACAGAGCACTAGTGAATGGGATTAGCACCCTTATAAAAGGGGCCCCAGAAAGCTCCCTCATCCTTTCCACCATGTGGGGTTATAGTGAAAAGGAAGCAGTTTATGAACTAGGAAGTGGGCCCTCACCAGACACGAAATTTGCCAGTACCTTGATCTTGGACTTCACAGCCTCTAGAACTGTGGGAAATAAATTTCTGTTGTTTATTAACCACTCAGCTTTTGGCGTTTTATTATAGAAGTTCAAATTCTGATCCTCAATCTAGAGAGACATACATTAAATCCATTGGTATTTAATAGCCAGGCCAGATTAGGAACTTCTGTGGTCCTAGCATGGAGAAGAATGTAATGCCTATCTTCCAATCCCTACCTTCACCTGGCTTCTGTGTATGAAAACTAAAAACAGTATTAAACTATACAAAAGTTCAAGCCAGTCCAACATAGTTTAGATTTTTTCCCCTCAATGTGATTTCCTGAGTGTTTTTTGGGAAGTAGGATATACTTTCCGAAGTAATTTTTTGGGTACTGCTTTGCTGATGTCTAACTATGGACTCAGTCTGTCTCTGGGGGCATCCTGGACACTTCCTTCTCTCCAAAATGCAGTATTTCTTTTTTGCCTGGATTTCCTTGTACACTCTCTCTCTGCATCCTCAGCCTGGAGTGTAATCCCAGCCTCTGCCTGTGTGACTGCAGCTGGTATACTCTTTGTTGCTTTCAATCCACTCTCTTTTTAGCTCATCGGACCTGTTCTCCCTACCCATCTGCAGTACTAGACGCCAGACTTATGGCTGCAAAAATAATTACGAGTTTCTTGGGCAGATGGGGCCAGGGCTCTGATATGATATATTGGCACAGGAGCTGAGCTGGATGGCTGTGCAGGTAGAAGTCTGCAGTGACTGGTTATGAGAGTGTCCCAAGGAGACTTTGAATTTGATCATGCCTGAGGCTAGAGTCTTTGCACATGTTAGGGATCATTCACATTCTCCAGGTAAGGACACAGTTGATCTCTCAGTAAGTGGTAGAGTCTGCCTTTGAACCCAGGTCTAGGTGGTTAGTTGGGGAATGGGACATGGGCAATCACGCTTTCAAGAAGACTGCATACTTGCTCAGCAGCCTGTCCTTGCTAGCGTTGTCAGAACAATGGTGTTAGTAACATGAGTCCTTTGGACTGTGATAAGGAAGAAGACGTTTAAGGGCAACAGGTAAGATCTCTGAGTACTTCTTTATAGCTCTTTCCTCTGACTTCTACTTGAGAAGTGTTCTCAGATTAGATTTCCTTTACATTTTTTTTTTCAACCTAGATTCTTGCAGAAAGAAGCAAACATAAGCAATCCTCCTGTTCTTGTTTCAACATGAAATGACAGTCATAAAACTGTAGGCTCCGGAGGAGCAGATCCCAAATCTGAAAGTTGTTAGCGTGTTAGTCTGTTTGGGTAACTTAATTTACCTGGAGGAATCCTCCTGAAGTTTTCTTGAGCTGATTTTCCCATCATGATGAACACAGGGCCTTAAATAAAGACTTCTTGAGCAGAGAAGGAGGAACAAGAGAGGCATACAAGTGTGTGTGTGTGGCCCTATCCTAGGCTCACATTGTAGAACCTCCTGCACATGGGGTTATCTCTTTACCTTGGTGCATTCTCTGTGGACCGTAAGTCTCTCAAAGTCAGGGACTGCTGTCAGGGACTACTGTCTTCTTAATCTTTGCATGCTCCTCACCTAGCCTGGTGCCTGGTATACAGCAGGTGGCCAGTGATCTTATGGACAAATCAATGCATGCATGGAAGGTTAGGAAGCATAGAGGATAGAGGGATGAGAAGCAGAAGAAAAGGTCTATAAGCCAGGAAGTATTTTGGGGGCATAAGCCTGGGGCCAGTGTGAGTGAGGGGTGGGCCCTGAAGTCAGATTGCTCACGATGGTTTCCTGGCCCCACCTCCCCTCACTGCACAACCTTGGACAAAGTGCTCAACCTCTCTAGGCTTCATTTTAAAAATGCCTGCAAAATGCTGAGAAGATGGATTGTGATGGTCTTTTATAGCACTGTTATGGGTGACATGAGACATTGTGTCCTGGCTTGGGTGGGGCATTATATGCCTAGGAGGCAATCTAGATTTTTGAGTATAAATGTGTAGGTTGTATTAGGTCAGAAATCTTAGAAGACTTTGATAGATGGCATGGAGGCTAGAAAAGTCCAAGACAGGCTGGGCATGGTGGCTCATGCCTGTAAATCCTAGCACTTTGAGAGGCTGAGGTAGATGGATCACCTGAGGTCAGGAATTTGAGACCAGCTCGGCCAACAGGGTGAAACCCCATCTCTACTAAAAATACAAAAAATTAGCCAGGCATGGTGGTGAGTGCCTGTAATCCCAGCTACGCGGGAGGCTGAGGCAGGAGAATCGCTTGAACCCAGGAGACGGAGGTTGCAGTGAGCTGAGATTGCACCATTGCACTCCAGCCTGGGCAACAAGAGTGAAACTTTGCCAAAAAAAAAAAAAAAAAAAAAAAAAAAAAAAAAAAAAAAAAAAAAAAAAAAAAAAAAAAAAAAAAAAAAAAAAAAAAAAAAAAAAAAAAAAAAAAAAAAAAAAAAAAAAAAAAAGTACAAGACAGAGTGCTGGGACAGAGAGGGAAAAAAATGAAAAAAGAAAAGTCCAAGATATGTGAGGATACTGGACTCTGGAAAAGAGGTTGAAAATGGCTAGAAAATGTTGGAAGCAGGAAATAAAGAAAATTCTGATGCAACTGGCAGGAGAAAATGAGGGAGCCAAGTAGTTAGGCAGCCTGCGTCCTGAGCATATAAAATTCCCCACATAGAGCAATGGGACATTTCCTTCAGATGACTTAGGGGCTTTTGACTGGTGTGATGCTTTTTTGTTGTTCTTAAGGAAAACAGATGTCATCCTAAGTCTTCCAGAGAATTGGCTAGCCAATAGGTACATTTGAATGCCATTTAAAAATTTTAAGTTATTCTTAGTTTGAGACTCATTTTTCTTTCTTTCCACAAAGCTTCCTGCAGTGGACAAGACAGGTATAGAATTTTTCCAACCCTATCTTTAGATCTATTACTTAACACTATGTACCTGTTTTTCATTTCTAATTTATCATTTTTGACTACGTAATACATTCACATAATTTAAAAATCAACCTGGCCGGGTGTGGTGGCTCATGCCTGTAATCTCAGCACTTTGGGAGGCCAAGATGGGCGGATCTCTTGAGGTCAGGAGTTCAAAACCAGCCTGGCCAACATGGCGAAACCCTATCTGTACTAAAAATATAAAAATTAGTTGGATGTGTGGTGGTGCATGCCTGTAATCCCAGCTGCTCGGGAAGCTGAGCCAGTAGAATCACTTGAACCAAGAGGGCAGAGGTTTCAGTGAGCCAAGACTGCACCACTGCACTCCAGCCTGGGCAACAGAGTGAGACTCCATCTCAAAAAAAAGAATCAACCTGATATGAAAGTTACGCCTTGAGAGATCTTCCTCTCTCCCCCGCTATCCACCCTGCTCCCTGTTCCTACCCAGTTTGTCTTCCCAGTTCTCTAGAGAAGGGCCTTTGATTTGCTTTAAATCTTGTTGTTACAAACAATGCGGCAATGTAACCCTATAGATACAACCATTTTTATGTTTGCAGATCTGTAAGATATTCTGCAGATATCCCCCAGAAGTGAGATTTTTGGACCAAATATAAACATATTTATAATTTTGACTGACATTGCCAAATTGCCCTCCTTATGACACATCATTTTGCACTCCGGGTATGAGCCTGTTCGTGCCCCGTTCCCTCCCCTGCCTCCTGATTTGACATGTTGTCACACTTGCCAGGCGGAGAGGTAAAATATTTTCTCAGCATGGCTTTAACTTGTGTTTATTATGACTGGAGTTGATGTGACTAAGTACGTGCAATTAGGAGCCATTTGTACTTCTTTTATTTCATGAATTGTTCATTTATGTCATTTGCTTATTTTTAAAAATTATTTTACACTTTTTGTTTTTTGAGTTCTATAATACTCAGATCATTCGTCAACTATTTGCTGATCAACTATGTTGCACCAGGCTCCACAAAGACACAGACTAGATGGAGGTGAATAGGATGCTGGCTCCACCTTCCAAAAGCTCACAGTCTAATGACAAAGGCTCGCTCTGTTGCCCAGGCTGGAGTGCAGTGGTGCGATCTTGGCTCACTGTAACCTCCGCCCCCCCAGGTTTAAGTGATTCTCCTGCCTCAACCTCTGAGTAGCTGGGATTGCAGGCGCCCACCACCATTCCCACCTAAATTTGTATTTTTAGTAGAGACAGGGTTTCACCATATTGGCCAGGCTGCTCTCAAATTCCTGAGCTCAAGTGATTCAACTGCTTCGGCCTCCCAAAGTGCTGGGATTATAGGCATGAACCATTGAGCCTTGCCATTTTATTTTCCTAGAGAAAAAGAAAAAGAAAAAGAAAAACGTGTATATCTCTATTTAGATCTAAATCTCGATCTATATGTTGATCCAGATAGAGATTGAGATATCTGAGTTCTCCATTAGAATGTGAGCTTCTGGATCTGCTTTCTTTGAGATCTAGAAAGAAGCAATACAGCTACCAAGCATTAAAGGTGTACAGAAGGTGTCATGGGCCCAGCAAGGTGGTGAAGGCCCTTGCCAAGTTGTGGCCTAAGCAGACACTTTCTAGGCTGATGGAGAAGTGAAGAGCTGTCCAGGCTGAAGACGTCATAGGGCTCTTTGTTCCCTGGGTCTTTAGTGCCACTCTCTGACCCTGGCATTCCTCCCCACCTCCCCCCTTTAGCGCCTGTCACTTTGTGAGTGATAAATACATGTTCCCTGAGTGCAGTAACTGAAGAAGTGTCTGACGCAAGAGCCCTGTTGAGGTGTGAGAAGGCAGGGGTGATGGCGCGGGCAAGGTCGTCCTCCAGGGTGGACGGTGGCAGCATCTTGCTCTTTCTCAACCCCTCCCCTCCTGGCAGGAAACCTTGGAACCTTCTTTGACTCTCCTCATGTTCAAGAAGCTGACCTGTCTCACTTGGGTTCCAGCTCACTTCTCTTTCCTTCTGGTCCCCTGACTTCAGTTAAACCCTTTGTTTCACTGTGTTCACCCCACCGCCACCCCTCAATTTCTCTCTGTCTCTCTGGTGGCTGGCATCTTTGCCCCATTCCCCAGACCAGTATGCTAGAGATAATCTTTATGTTATTTGTCTGAAAGTTGAAGTCTTGCCTTACTCCCACCCCACAACTCTCTCTCTCTCTCTCTCTCTCTCTCTCTCTCTCGTCTATCTTTCTCCGAACTCAAAAAGGCGGATGTGATGTCAGTTTGCTAGGGCTGCCATAACAAAATACCACACAGTGGGTGGCTTAAAACAGCAGACACTTATTCCTCACAATTCTGGAGGCTAGAAGTCCAAAACAGGGGGTTAGCGTCACACACTCTCGAAGGCTCTAGGGGAGGATCCTTCTGGGCCTCTTCCCAGCTTCCGGGGCTGCGCAATCCTTGGTCTTCCTTCACTTACTGCAACACAACTCCAACTCCTCCTCCGCCTTCATACGGCCCTCTTCCCTCTGTGAGGATCCGGGGCCAAATCTCCCACTCTGAGTAAGAACAGCAGTCACTGGATTAGGATTCACCTGAACCTAACCTATCATTTTAATTTGATGACATCTGTAAACACCCTGTTTCCAAATACGTTCACATTTTCAGGTACTGGACTGCAGGTTCAGACTTTAACGTATCTTTTTTGGAGTCACGTTCTCACCAACAACAGATACCCTACAATTGTATCTTGTTTGGCACTTTTTCAAAGTTACACTCAATCCCTGTGGGAGCAGCTTTATAATATCTGGTGAGAAACACACATTTTGGTGCAGATCCGAGTGGAGGTCCTGCCTCTCCTTTTGGAAAACCGACTTCAGCTCTCGAAACTTCAGTTCTCACCTACGTAAAATGGGAAAAGTAAGTCTACCTACCCCATGTTGCTATAGGTGAGGTATTTAGCACAGGACCTGGCACGTGGGACATACTCTGTAAAACGATAGGTCTAGTTATGCAAGCAGCTTCTTTTCTTCCTTCTGCACTTGCACACAGTCACATGGATTTAGGGCAGAGAATGACACTGGACTTGTGAGTCCCACCTGAATACCCACATACATAGGCCGACCCTCTTTTACCACTTTAATCCCTCTGCACTAGAAGATGTCAACTCCATCATTCATGAGACAAGTTGAGCTTTCTTTTTCCCATGTCCCTCCTTGTCCCCGTCCTGTCTGTTTGCCAAGTTTAATGTGGCATAGGGGAAATGCTAAGAAAACAAACTTTTGCCATCCTCAGTGGGATGTTCCTCTGCACACAGCTCCCTCCTCCCCTCCCCACTTTCTGTTTCTTTTGTGAACAGCCAAATTTCCCCCCTCCCCACTCAGGGTGGGACAGAAGTCCCCTGCCTTGAGTTTCTGCCGATTTCATGCTCTTTGATGCTGGTGTGGCTCTGAAGTAGCAGCTGGTAAAGAGAAACCACCATTTGTTGTTGGAAAAAAAAAAAAAAGAAAAGAAAAAGAAAAAATCCTGTTCTTTTATCTCTGTCTCCCTCTAAATCGCGGAAAGGTTGTATTGTGGAAAGAGAGAACAAGAGGGATTTTATCTTCCTGCTCCTGCCAGGCAGCCAGAACATCAAAGCTCTCAGGGCCCTGGGAGTGGTGGGAGGGAGGTAATGTGAGCAGAGACAAAGGTGATCCCAGGGAGTTGGGCTGCTTTTGATGGTGGATGGACAGGAAGAGCAGGAGCTCCAAGTTTTGGCATGGGCAGGGGAGGCTCTAAAAGGCTTGAAATGAAATTGATGACGCCACTCTGTGTTATTGGGAACAAGATGCTCTCTTTACATTCAAAATACCGGCTGCTGGCTGGGTACGGTGGCTATACCTGTAATCCCAGCACTTTGGGAGGCCGAGGTGGGCAGATCACCTGAGGTCAGTAGTTCAAGACCAACCTGGCCAACCTGGTGAAATCCTGTCTACAAAAATACAGAAATTAGGCAGGCATGATGGCAGGTGCCTGTAATCCCAGCTACTCAGGAGGCTGAGGTGGGAGAATTGCTTGAACCCAGGAGGCGGAGGTTACAGTGAGCTGACATGCCTTCCAGCCTGGGCGACAGAGCAAGACTCCATCTTAAAAAAAAAAATAAAAAAAAACTAAAAACCAACCAAATAAAAAAACCAAAATGCTGATTATCTACTGAAAGGGTAACAATGAAAGGCATGATAATATTAATAATCGCCGTAGCCCTCAGTCTTTTTCTGGGCATGCAAAAGTACTTTACATACATAGTTTCATTGAGTCTTCATCACAACCTTATGTTATAGTAATTGCTATCTTCATTCTGCCTAGAGAAAAGGAGCCTTAGAAAGGCCCTGAGGTCACAAAGAAGCAGGATTTAAACTCACCTCTGCTGACACCAAAGTTTTCTCTTAACCACTAAGCTCTATGGTCCCCTAAGCAATTTTTCTTTTCTCTTGAGCCCAGGAGGTGGAGGTTGCAGTGAGCCGAGATCGTGCCATTGCACTCCATCCTGGGCAGCAGAGTGAGACCCTGTCTCACACACAAAAAAGAAAGTTTACTTTCTTTCAACTGAAATACACATAACACAAAATTTACCATCATAACCATTTTAAATTGTACAGTTCAGTGATATTAAATCCATTCACAATATTGTATATCCATTGCCAACATCCATTTTCATAACTCTTTTCATCTTGTAAAACTGAAACTCTATACTCATTAAAAAATAGGCTGGGCATGGTGGCTCATGCCTGTAATTCCAGCACTTTCGGAGGCCGAGATGAGACGATTGCTTGAGCCAGGCAGTTGAGGCTGCAGTGACGGAGCCATGATCGAGCCATTGCTGGGTGACAGAGTAATGCACTGACTGAAGAAAAAAAAAAAGCTCACCATTCCTCCCTCTCCCCAGTCCCTGGCAGTCATCATTTCACTTTGTCTCTATGATTTCGATTGCTCTAAGTATCTCATATAAGTGGAATTATATAATATTTGTCATTTTGTAACTGGATTACTTAGCATAATATCCTCAAAGTTTATCTATAGTGTAGTACATGTCAGAATTTCATTCTTTTTTAAGGCTGAATAACATTCCATTTTATGGCTGTAACATATTTTGTTTATCTGTTCATCTGTTGGCAGACACTTAGGTTACTGCCATGTTTTGTGAATATTGCTGCTATGGACATGGCCATATAAATATCTCTTTGAGACCCTATATTCAATTCTTTTGGGCATATACCCAGAAGTGGAATTGCTGGATCACATAGTGATTCTTTTTTAGGGGTACCACCACACTGTTTTATATAGTGGCTGCACCATTTTATTTTCAGTAATTGGAGTTTTTGCCATTACATTCAGTGGCAAAACTGCAATTACTTTTGCACCAACCTAATACATTCCTTCTACCAGTGTACAAGGCTTCCAGTTTCTCCACATCATCACCAACACCTGTTATTTTCAATTTTTTTGATAGTAGTCTTTGTAGTGGGTGTGAGGTGGTGGTATCTTGCAGTTTTGATTTTCATTTCCCTGGTGATTAGTGTTGTTGAGCATCTTTTCATGTGCTTACTGGCCATTTGTATATGTTCTTTGGAGAAATGTCTATTCAAATAATTTTCTCTTTGTTGAGACAGGTTCTCACTCTGTTCTTCAGGATGGAATGCAGTGGTTTGATCTCTGCTCATTGTAGCCTTTACCTCCTGTGTTCAAGCAGTCCTCCTACCTCAGCCTCCCAGGTAGCTGGGACTATAGGCATGCACCAACACACCTGGCTCATTTTTCTATTTTTTGTAGAGACAGGGTTTTGCCATATTGCCCAGGCTGGTCTTGAACTCCTGGGCTCAAGTGATCCACTGGCCTCAAGTGATCCCTCCCAAAGTGGTGGGATTACAGGCATGAACCACTGTGCTCAGCCTTTTTGCCTATTTTAAAAATCAGGGTGTTTGTTGTTGTTGTTATTAAGCTTTAAAGTTCTGTATATATTTTAGATATTAATCCCTTATCAGGTATATAATTTGCACATATTTTCTTCCATTCTGTGGGTTGCCTTTTTGCCCTGTTAACATTGTTTTTGATGCACCTATGTAAAAAATAATTACATATTGGCACCTATGTATAAAATAATTTAGCTGTATATGAGAGGGTTTATTTCTGGGCTCTTCATTTTATTCCTCTGGTCTATATGTTTGTCTTTATGCCAGTACTATGGTATTTTGGTTACTGTAGCTTTGTAGTATGTTTTGAAATCAGGAAGTATGAGTCCTCCAGCTTTTGTTTTTTCCTCAAAATTATTTTGGCTATTCAGAGTTCCTTCAGATTCCACATGAATTTTAGAATGGAATTTTCTGTTTCTGCAAAAGCCTCACAAGGATTTTGATAGGGATTGCATTGAATTGGCAGATCACTTTGGGTAGTATTGACATCTTAACAATTTAAGTCTTCCAGTCTATGAATATGAGATATGCTTTCATTTACTTATGACTTTTTTTTTTTTTTGAGACAGAGTCTCCTCACCCAGGCTGATGTACAGTAGAGCCATCTGGGCTCACTGCAACCTCCACCTCACGGATTCAAGTGATTTTCCTGCCTCAGCCTCCTGAGTAGCTGGGATTATAGGTGCCTGCCACCACGCCAAGCACATTTTTGTATTTTTAGTAGAGATGGGTTTTCACCATGTTGGTCAGGCTGGTCTTGATCTCCTGACCTCAGGCAATCTGCATGCTTCAGCCTCCCAAAGTGCAGGGATTACAGGCAAGAGCCACTGTGCTTGGCCTTACTTATGTCTTACTTTCTTTCATTAATGTTTTGTAGTTTTTAATTGTACATGTCTTTCACCTTCTTGGTTAAGTACATTCCCAGTTTTTGTTTCTATGCTATTGTAAATGAAATTGTTTTGTAATTTTCTTTTCAGATTGTTCATTGTCAGTGTATAGAAATGCAACTGGTTTCTATGTGTTGACTTTTTAACCTGCTACTTTGCCTAATTAATTTATGAGCTCTAACAGGTTTTTTGTTGTGGAATATTTAGGTTTTTTACACTTAAGATTATATTATCTGCAAACAGATATAATTTATACCTCTTCCTTTCTGACTTGGATGTCTTATATTTCTTCTTCTTGCCTAATTGTTCTGGTTAGAACTTCTAGTACTAGGTTAAACAGAAGTAGAGAGAATGGTCTTTTTTAATGGTCTTTTTCTTTTTTTGAGATGGAGTCTCACTCTGTCACCCAGGCTAGAGCACAGTTGTGTGATCTTGGCTCACTGCAACCTCTGCCTCCCGGATTCAAGTGATTCTTCTGCCTCAGCCTCTGGAGTAGCTGGGGATTATAGGTGTATTCCACCATGCCTGGCTAATTTTTGTATTTTTAGTAGAGACGCATTTCACCATGTTTGCCAAGCTGGTCTTGAACTTCTGACCTCAGGTGATCCACCTGCCTCAGCTTCCCATTGTGCTGGGAATACAGGCCTGAGCCACTGCACCTGGCTGCGAATGGGCATTTTTGTTATTTTCCTCATCTTAGGGAAAAAAGCTCTTTGACTTTCACCATTGAGTATGATGTTTGCTCTGGATTTTTCATGTATAGCTTTTTTCTGTTTTTGGTTTGTTGAGTGCTTTTGTCATGAAAAGGTGGTGAATTTTGTCAAATGCTTTTTCTGCATCAATTGAGATCATTGTGTAGTTCTTTCCCCCTTTCATTCTGTTAATGGAGTATATTAAATTGATTGATTTTCTTTTCTTTGAGACAGGGTCTCACTTTGTTGCCCAGGTTGGAGTAAAGTGGCACAGTCATAACTCATTACAGCCTCAACATCCCAGGCTTAAGTGATCTTTCCACCTCAGCCTACAGACCAGCTGGGACTATAGGTGTGTGCTACCATGCCCAGCTAATTTTTTTTTTTTTGAGTCTCACTCTCTCGCCCAGGCTGAAGTGCAGTGGCACGATCGTGGCTTACTGCAACCTCTGCCTCTCAGGTTCAAGCAGTTGTTCTGCCTCGGCCTCCCTAGTCTGGGTTTATGGGTGCCTGCCACCACACTTGGCTAATTTTTTGTATTTTAATAGAGATGGGGTTTCACCATGTTGGCCAGGCTGGTCTTGAACTCCTGACCTCAAGTGATCCACCCACCTCAGCCTCCCAAAGTGCTGGGATTACAGGCATGAGCCACCACACCCAGCCACACTGAGCTAATTTTTTATTTTTAGTAGAAATGGGGTTTCACCATGTTGGCCAGGCTGATTTCAAACTCTTGACTTCAAGTGATTCTCCTGCCTTGGTATCCCAAAGTTTTGGGATTACAGGTATGAGCCACTGTGCTTAGCCAGTTGATTTTCATATGTCGAACTGTCCTTGCATTCCAGAAATAAATCCTACTTGCTCATAGTATATAATCCTTTTACTATGCTGCTAAATTCAGTTTGCTAATATTTTGGTGAGGATTTTTGCACACATGTTCATTAGGGATATTGATATGTAGTTTTTTTTTCTTCTAGTGTTTTTGGATTTGATATTAGGGTAATGCTGGCCTCATAGAATGATATAGAAAGTGTTTCCTTCTCTTTAATTTTTAAAGAAAAGTTTGAGAAAGATTGGTATTAATTGTTTAAATGTTTGGTAGAATTTATTAGTGAAGGCAACAGGTCCAGAACCTTTCATTGTAGGAAGATGTTTGATTACTGATTCAGTCTCCTTACTAGTTATCAGTCTATTCCTATTTTCTGTCTCTAATGATTTAGTCTTGGTAGGTTTTGTGTTTCTCATAATCTTTCCATTTTACCTAGGTTATCCTTTGTTGACATACAATTGTTCTTTTTATTTCTGTAGAGCTGGTAGTAATGTCTCTGTTTTCATTTTTGATTTTAGTAATTTGAGTCTTTTTCTCTTTTTTCTTAGTCCATCCAGCTAAAGGTTTGTAAATTTTGTCAATCTTTTCAAAGAGTCAACTTTTGGTTTTATTACTTTTCCCTTTTGTTTTACTATTTTCTGTTTCATTAATCTCTGTTCTAATCTTTGTTATTCTCTTCCTTCTGCTAGCATTAGGTTTAGTTTGTTCTTTTTTTTTCTAGTTTTTTGTTTGTAAAGTTAGGTTGTTGATTTGAGGTCTTTCTTATTTCTAAATTTAAACATTTAGAGTTATAATTTTTCCTTTTACCACTACTTTTGTTATGGCCCATAAGTTTTGGTTGGTTGTCTTTTTGTTTTAGTTTTTCTGTAGTCTTAAATTTTTGTTGCAATTTTTTCTTTGATCTATTTGGTTATTTATTTACTGTATTTTTTTTTTTTTTTTTTTTTT
>NW_016107527.1:2592897-2599870 GCF_001604975.1 Cebus imitator | reverse complement strand
TTTAGTTCAATGAGAAAATTCACTATACCACATATTAAAAATTTCTAAGGAAGACTAATTCCAGTATTGGTTAGTTCAGTGGCTCAGAAATGTTATCTAGAATCCAGAATCTTCTTTCTTCTCTGCCATGTTTGGTGTGACAAATTTTGTCCTTTGCCAAGCCATCTGCTCTTATGATCACAAAATGGCTGCTGTAATTCCAGACATCACATGTAGCTGCAAGAAAACGAGTGTGCTTTTTCTCATGTCTCTCTCTCTCTTTTTCCGTGAGAGTCGTTGGTATTCATCTACACTCTCAGATGTCTCGACTAACACAGGCTTCATCAGAGGCATCACATAGCTCTTTTTAAGAGCATGAACCCTTTCCTTTTGGAATCTCTTCTTCTGCTCCCACCCCCCAACCATGTTATACAGTTTTGTCTAATTAATCACTGGCAAGAGGACTGGAACCACCCTGCAGATCTTAGACCAATCAGGTTTTACTGCTGTGGAAACTTGGGAGGAAGTCTCCTTCTGTGACACTTGTGAGGAAATATGAATGCTGCTAGTTCAACACTGGACTTCTTTACCACAGAAGGAGGGGAGATCTGTGGGGTAGGCAGTTACAAAAGTATTATGTGATCTTTTTGTAGTTTATAAGCATGATAATTGGACTTTTAGGCTCATGTGTGAGATGTACCTCCCTGAAACCTTGTTATGATGTTGACATATTACCCGTCTGACATGAACTTTCAAAAAAGTTCTAAAAAAGAAAAAGGACAAAGAATAAAATAAAATCTAAAAGATCCTACAGAATATGTGCCAAGTGCCCTGCATAGAGCCTGGCAGCTGCGTGAGCTCTGTTCCCTTCCACCCATTTGTATGAATGAGGCGAGGTGGCACATTTTGATTAGTTGTTTCCAATTATGGGTTGTTTTTAAAAAAATATATATATTGTGATGCCTTCATGAAACCCAAAAACTCAATGAAAAAACAATAAGGCTAGAAACCCTGGAAACCACGTCTCAGGCCATTTTTTTTCAAGAGGGTTGTACAAGCCTTTTTTTTTTTTTTCTTTTAAAGATAGGGTCTCACTATGTTACCTAGGTTGGTCTTGAACTCTTGGGATGAAGCAATTCTCCTGCCTCAGTCTCCCAAGTAGCTGGGACAACAGGTGTACACCACTGTGCCTAATGGTTTTGTAAGTCTTGCCTCCATAAAACAACCTTAGTTACTTAAAAGTACTTGGTGATATGCGAGCAAATAAACATAGTTTTCAAATACGACATTCCAGGCAAGCTCTTGATTATATAACCAATGTTTTCAATGAAGTCCTAGTAAAATTAAGTCCCAGATGTGTCCTTATTGCATCTATGGAAATAACTATATTGGTATGAAAAGAAGAATATTCATTAAGTGTTTCCAGGTTCTTGAGGGATTAGGCAGAGAGGATATGATAAATTTACAATTGTTTCATTTCCATTTACAAAAACAGAGTCTACTAAATTGTTATGGGTTATAGATAAAAAAGAAAGGGCTTTTGTATCTATCCTGAAAATAGCATATTAAAACATCAATAATCTCGCAGCTGGAGATGCTGAGGAAGAATAAAAATAATTTTGTAAAAAGAAAAAAAAATCAGTAATATTCCACCCCCCCGACAATAAACTACAATCCTTCTTCATCAGTTCATTTAGCCCTATATAATTAATTCTTGTTTCACTGGATCTTGGGTTAGCATTTTCATGAATCCATTTGTTTCTTGCCTACAGTTCTGAAAATCCTTAGTTTGCTGGTATGGTCTCAAAATTGTTTAAGTGATGCCATTGGCAGCACATACCCCAAAATACCCAGCATAGTCCTTTTCCATGGGTCTCTGAGACAGTCCTTTGTTGAAGAGGAAATATTTTCAAGGAAGCATCAGAGTAAAACAAAAAACTATCTGTAGATGACAAAAGGCTTAAAATACTGTGGTTAATTTATTACTCATAATTTTCAAAAGCAAAAGTTCTGATAAGAATTTATTCCAATAAAAATGCAACTGATAAGAAAATTTGGTTGCTTCTGTGGCATGCCAAAAAAAAATAAAGTCAATTCAAAAATAATTTTAGATAAAATAATTATAAACATAATGATTAGCCCTATTTTCAAAGAAGACAGACTAGGTGCGGTGGCTCACTCCTGTAATCCTAGCACTTTGGGAGGCTGAGGCAGGCGGATCACCTGAGGTCAGGAGTTTGAGACCAGCCTAGCTAACATGGTGAAACCCTGTCTCTACTAAAAATACAAAAATTAGCCAGGCGTGGTGGCACGTGCCTGTAATCCCAGCTACTCGGAAGGCTGAGGCAGGAGAATCACTTGAACCTGGGATTCGGAGGTTGCAGTGAGCTGGGATTGCACTACTGCACTCCAGACTAGGTGACAGAGCGAATTCCATCACAAACAAACAAACAAAAAACTGCACAAAGAAGAGAACATTACATCTAATGTATAAAAATGGGTGAACGTAGTCTTTACAGAGAAAAAAATCTGGAGATATAACATAATAATGCTGAAACATAATATAACATGAATTTGCCAAGTAAGAATCTAACAAAAATATATCAAGAATATCAAGTAAAGAGAGTCTTTGGTCTTCAGTAGATCTTAAACATCTGTTTATTAGTAAAATTCTATACGTGATGTTAATCTCAATTGAAAACCACTACCCTAGAAGACACTAGATTCAAATTAAGTAAGTAAAGCTGTGATCAAGTTAACACTTAGAAAACAACTGAAATTGGGCCAGGCAGAGTGGCTCTCACCTGTAATCCCATCACTTTGGGAGGCTGAGGCAGGATGATCACTTGAACCCAGGAGTTTGAGACCAGCATGGGTGACAGAGTGAGACCTCATTTCTATTAAAACAAAATAACTGAAATAATGAGTGATAACACTGTAGCGTCATTGTCTACTATGGCAAAGCAGCACTAGAGCCCTAATAAGGAGAAGTGTGTCATCGACAGCAAGGACACTGCAAATCTCTGTGAAATTCCTGTCTAGCATACAGTTTCTGAAATATACCAACAACATTTAACCTATACCAATTTAACCTAGGGAAGGCTGAGCATCTCTTCTGATTTGACAAGTCTTTCATGTGGCTTATTGATAGTAGCCCAGCAAGTAAACCTAATCATTTCGAATACCTCTCTTTTTAAAAAGCTAAATAATAAGTCTTTGTGATTTTCCAGGGGCCCCCTAGGAAATCTCAAAATAGTTTTAGTAGAAAAAAAAAACCTGAAAGCTTCATTTTATTTTATATTTAGAATTCCATTTTAGGGAGGCAAGAACCAGGCACTTTCAGGCAATTTGAATACTTACGAGAGGAATCTGACCTAGGTGTCTAAAAAACTGTTTGGGGGCTGAGTACAGTGGCTCATGCCTGTAATTCCAGCACTTTGGGAGACTGAGGGAGGTGGATCACCTGAGGTCAGGAGTTTGAGACCAGCCTGGCCAACATGGGGTGAAACCCTGACTTTACTGAAAATACAAAAATTAGCCAGGCGTGGTGGTGCATGCCTGTAATCTCAGCTGCTGGGGAGGCTGAGGCAGAAGAGTCACTTGAACTCGGGAGGCGGAGGTTGCAGTGAGCTGAGATCCCACCATTGCACTCCAGCCTGGGCAACAAGATTGAAACTCTGTCTGTCTCAAAAGAAAAAGGTTTTGGAAGCAGGCTTACGACCTTTCTCTCCAGTCTGGGCAACAAAGTGAGACTCCATCTCAAAAACAAACAAACAAACCCCCAAACAAAAGAAAAACTAAAACTAAAGTATTTGGCTCCATATTTCTAAGTGACAATAAGGATTTAAAAAGTAAACACAGAAGGTAACATGAGTGTAAGAGCCTTAGATCTTTCCTAAGTGAGGAACTTTTGTTTTCTTAAATAATCAAGGACATAGTAAAGTCAGCATAAACCATTGAAGGTTATTCCAGTAAAACACAGAATCTTTGCTATCTAGGCCGATTACACAAGAAAAACAAAAAGCCCTTCAGATTACAGATGAAGGCAATAAACAGTAACCAAGGGAACAAGTCTGTCAAAATTGAGCAAAACTTGACATATTTCATAGCCTTTCAGACTCATTGCACAAGCTGTAACCCAAGGCAAACAAAATTATGAGAATAATGAATCAATGAAACACAAATTTATAACTTCTATAATCTTAAGTTTTAAGTAGAAGTAATAGTAGCTTGTTCAATCAATAAACCTGTTGAAGTTTAAGAAGAACATACCCAAGTAGAATTAAAATACTAGCTTGTAGGCTGGGTGTGGTGGCTCACATCTGTAATCCCAGCACTTTGGGAGGCCAAGGCAGGTGGATCACCTGAGGTCAGGAGTTTGAGACCAGCCTGACCAACATGTCAAAATCCTGTCTCTACTAAAAATACAAAAATTAGCCAGGCGTGGTAGTGGGTGCCTGTAATCCTAACTACTTGGCAGGCTGAGGCAGGAGAATCGCTTGAACTGGGGAGTTGGAGGTTGCAGTGAGCTGAGATCACGCCATTGCACTCCTTCTTGAGATAGAGCAAGACTCTGTCAAAAAAAAAAAATACTAGCTTGTATTATATTTAATGCTGATAAATCAGAATTTATCTAGCTAATCTGTAGCTGTTTTTATTAAACCAAAATTATTTAACTAGTCTTGGTGCTGAAGATTTACTTAAGTCATATAAACTTGAAATATTAAAACATTTCTGTGTTACTTTCTATAAAAATTACATTGAAAATATTAGAAGTTCAATTTCCTTATTTTCTAGCAATTCTAGGAACAATTAATATAAGCACTTATCTCTATAAGCTAATCAGAATAGAGCTCCTCTAATTTCAGAGATTTTATAACCCAATTTATTAATACCAACGAGAGGTGAATTATTACGTGAGACTTAAAGCCCTTTCTGAATTACAGAAACATAAGCGTGGAAACAGACAGAGGGAGCTTATAGTTTTAATTCCAGATTTTCAGGTATGAGTCAAAGTAAACATACATTTATAAAACTTATCAGTCAAAGAGCTTTTTCCCTAGTACGTATTGAAGGAGAACAGAGTATACCACTCCAAAATATGCTACTTTGGCATAAGAATTATTTTGAGCTGAAGATAATTGGAAAATAGCTGACACAGGAAAAAGGTCCCTTCTGCTTAAAAGCAGGGCATACATGTCCCCTTTTTGTAAAGTTGTCTCCCTCTTCTATATGAGGAAGAGAACTCCTGGAGACAATTCTTGTCACTGGAAACTCTTATCTGTATAATAAACCTTACTAAACAACCCTTACTTACCATACATTTCCTCATTTCCTACTCACCTCCCCATCGTCATTTTATATACTCGACCCTGCAAGAAACCTCAAGCCCTCTTTCCTTGGTCTAATCTTTTCTCCATACCTTATCTTTCTTGTTAAGATGATAGATAAGCTCCAAATTCTGGTCAGGCAGTGGCTCATGCCTATAATCCCAGCACTTTGGGAGGCTGAGGCCAGCAGATCACCTGAGGTCAGGAGTTCAAGACCAGCCTGGCCAACATGGCGAAGCCCATCTCTTCTAAAGATACAAAAAAATTAGCTGGGCGTGGTGGCAGGAGCTTGTAATCCCAGCTACTTGGGAGGTTGAGACAGGAGAATCACTTGAACCTGGGAGGTGGAGGTTGCAATGAGCCAAGATCTGGCCTCTGTACTCCAGCCTGGGTGACAGAGCAAGACTCCGCCTCAAAACAAAAAACAAACAAACAAAAAAAACACAAATTCTAACCATCTCCTCAAGCCACATTTGTTTGTGAACTCCTATGTGTGCAAATATACTTAATTAAATTTGTTTTTTTCTCTTGTTAATCTGTCTTTTGTCAGATTATTTAATTTATAGGGTCCCGGACATTTAACCTGGGGGAAGGAGGAAAAGTTTTTCCTCCCTTACAGTTTAAACTCTTTATAGTTTGCATTCAAAATATAAAAGTGAACAAGCAGAAAAGACTAACAAACTAGATTTTCCATCATCTCTTACCCAAAAGAAGCAAGTTCTACATAAACTGTTAATTCATTTGCAGAGATCCTCAAATCATCTGAATCACAAAACCAAATTCCCAACCAAAAAGGCAAACAAACTAAATTCTCTGGAGACTTTTACCCAACAGAGACTAGATCTTTATGCCACATTTACAAAGATCATCAAATGGTCAGACCATAAAACTGATTCTCAATGGGGAATAATTTACTGGCTATAAACAAACAAAAACCTAAATTAGTATGGGCAAAAATAAAATTAGAAAAACAGAGTCAACAAATTTCTATTGTTCACTTTGTGTTACTTGACCTCATGAATCAAGAAAAGATATTTCTGTGCTTCAGCTGGCCATGTGTGCACTTCTCTGTGGATGAAGTAGACCTGGCTCTGGTCAGCAAATCCACAAGGCATCTTGGTGAATCCTCCAAAACTGTTAAAAGATAACTTTCAGAGAAAGGTATTAGGTTGGTGCAAAAGTAATTGCGGTTTTGGTCATTGCTTTTAACAGCAAAACCCACAATAGCTTTTTCATCAACCTAATAAAATCATGATTCTCACATAGATATAAAAATGAACATGTGCTAAAAAATTTATTTTGCTCATATGATACTAGAGAATAAGACAGATGTTATAACTGGTGTATTTGTTTGCTTGGGATGCCATAGCAAAATATGACAAACTGGGTGGCTTACACAACAGAAATGTGTTCTCTCACACTTCTGGCAGCTGGAAGTTTGAAATCAGGGTGTTGGTAGGGTTGGTTCCTTCTGGAAGCTTTGAGGGGAATCTGTTCCGTGTATCTCTCCCAGTTACTGGTGGTTTGGTGGCAATCCTGAGCACTCCTTAGCTTGGAGACATATCACCCTATCTCTCACTTCCTCTTCAAGTGGCATTCTTTTGTGTATGCATGAAGAGGAAGGTAATTTGTCTCTGTGTCTAAATTACCTTTTTTTTTTTTTT
>NW_016107527.1:2529328-2592722 GCF_001604975.1 Cebus imitator | reverse complement strand
TTTTTTGTATTTTTAGTAGAGACGGGGTTTCACCATGTTGATCAGGATGGTCTCGATCTCTTGACCTTGTGATCCACCCGCCTCGGCCTCCCAAAGTGCTGGATTACAGGCTTGAGCCACTGCGCCCGGCCATAACTTCAATATTTTTGAGGGCAAGAGGACACAATTCAACCCATAACAACTGGTTCAAAGGAAAAGTCAAAACAGCACCGATTTTTTACAAGTAAAGGAATGCTGAGATGAATTGCAAATGGGGGCAAAACTGTTTTATCCATAGGGGAAAGATAGGGCCAGTGGGAGTCAACTAAATCACTACCAGATAGGACAGAAGTTATATATCTATCAGTTACATACAACTTACAAAGATTTACAAAGTAGCTCAAAGAAAATAAACAGAGCTAGAATCTCATAACCCAGAAGGGTATGCATAAGTGATGCATTGTTTTTTATCAAAACAGATTCTTTTTTCTATGCAACTATTAATCCATTTATTATTTTTTTTCCATGGATTAAGTGGTTTGAAAATCTGCTCTCCATTAAGTGGTCCATTAAATCATGCGCGTGATTCATTTTCTTGGCAAACTTATTGAGGCTCCAATTTCTAGCCCTGCTTCCTGTAACATTGGGTGGGAGGTTTGGCAATGTTTTCCTTAGTGGGGCTGTTGGATACTTGAGGACAGCAGTTCCCTCTGCCTAACAAGGTGTTGCAGATGCTCTGTTTATTCCCTGCTAGATCTCCTCAGACAGGTAGGAAACCAGGCAGAGAGAAATAAAGGAGAAGGCCAGGTGCGGTGGTTGATGCCTGTAATCCCAGCACTTTTGGAGGCTGAGGTGGGCGGATCATCTGAGGTTAGGAGTTCAAGACCAGCCCAGCCAAAATGGTGAAACATCCTCTCTACTAAAAATACAAAAAGTAGTTGGCTATGATGGCAGGTGCCTGTAATCCCAGCTACTTGGGGGGCTGAGGCGGGAGAATCGCTTGAATCTGGTAGATGGAGGTTGCAGTGAGCTGAGATGTTGCCATTGCACTCCAGCCTGGGTGACAGAGTCAGACCCCAACTCAAAAAAGAAAAAAAAAAAGGAGAATCATTATGGGGTACCAGATTCATTATTACAGCTATAGGAGCTGCAACTCCAGGATGCAGTGAGCCCTTTTCAGCACTATTTATTTATTTTTTTTACCTTGTCTAACACTTTTTTATTATTGCTTTGTGTTTCCCAGAAGAATGGAGGCCTGGGGAGGGGAGGTAGCTGAGTCTTCCTTGTTGAGAAATCTATGTCCAGCACCCAGATGGCTGGGAAGAGATCACCAGCTCTGGGTAGGGGGAGGAGGGCCGCCCTGCACCCAGAGCTTCTCAGGCGCTCCTTGAATCTCAATTGGGTCAGCATTGTGTATACAACCCTCAGTCCTCATACCTCAGCCTCCAAAATGCATTGGGTATATCATTTTATATTATTTGCTGGGCCTGTTGAAATTCTTCTCACAGCTATGTGGGCAGGAGAGAATAGGGTTGATAGAGACAGAAACAGGTGTGCAAAGTGCCTATGTCTTTAAAAAATAAAACACACTTTGGGAGGCTGAGATGGATGGATCACCTGAGGTCAGGAGCTTGAGATCAGCCTGACCAACATGGTGAAACCCCGTCTCTACTAAAAATACAAAAAATTAGCTGGATATGGTGGTGGGCACCTATAATCCCAGTTACTTGGGAGGCTGAGGCAGGAGAATCACTTGAACAGGGGAAGTGGAGGTTGTAGTGAGGCAAGATCATGCCACTGCACTTCAGCCTGGGCAGCAGAGTGAGACTCTGTCCTAAAAAAATAAAAATAAAAAATAAAACACAAGCATGAATTTCAACAGAAAGCCTTTTAGAGACTTATAGATTCAGGGCCTCAATAAGGAAATGTCTTTTTCCTTGTAAAAATAACTTTGGGAAAGATAAATTCAGGAATTCTCTTCCCCATGATTCAGATTCCTGACATTCTTTGGTATTTTCATTATACAGTTGCCTTTTTTTTTTTTTTTTTTTTTTTTTCTGTATTGCGTTTTTTCCAGAAAGAGAAAACCTTACTGGAGAAAGCCATGCCAAGCCTGAGAATGTTGAGTATCCCAGGCTAAGCTCAGTAGGGTCAAAGAGCTTTCCCGTAGAACTTCTGTCTGGAATGGCTGAGGCCAGGTTCATGGGCTGAGGCTGACATTCTGCAGGAAGGCCAGGAGGGCCTTTTGGCTTTTATTTATTTATCTATTTTTGTTCAGTTCTCTGGTTTACTCCCCATTATTTAAGCTCTTAGCAGCTTCCTAGGCACCACTCTGCCTGGAAGTTTTCCAGGTGGATGTCCTACCCTAAATTCTCTTTCAACGCCATTGGCCTCTTAAGGCAGAGCCCACGCTGCAATGCCTGGGTGGTCCTTGCTGTTTTCTTTCCTGTCTTTGGGTGAACTCATCTCACATGTTCCAAGAGAAAACACAGAGAGATAGGGCTCTTTCCATTTGTAAATTCCAGGCCTGCTTTCTCTCAGCCTTTTCAATTTCTTCTGAGACTTGGTGTGTGTGGTGTTGCCCAAGTGATGCATCACCTGGAACCCATGCACTTAGAGACGTCTCTCAGGAACTCTACCCTCTTTCTCTGTCTTTGCCAATTCCCCTCACCTGTCCCTTCTTTTTAACTTTTTCCCATTTATTAAGTGCTGATTATATGACCTGCACTTTAGTAAGCTCTTTAATTGTATTATTTAATCATTTTCCAAGCAACTCTATGGGATAGAGACAATCATTCCCAGTTTACAATTAAGAAAACAAGGTTTAGGGCAGTTAAATGATCCACCCATGGTTGCATGGCTAAGTTGAAGAGTCAGGATTTGAATCCAGGCCTAAGTGACTGAAAAACCAGTATGGTTTACTGCTTGTTTATGTGCCATGGGGGAGAAACATCTATTATGAGATCTAGGGACAAAATACTGAATTAAGATACAGTCACGTATTGCTTAACAACAGGGATATGTTCTGAGAAGTACATCATTGTGTGGACATCATAAAATACACCTACACAAACCTAGATGGTACAGCCCACTACAAACCTAGGCTACATGGTATAGCCTTTTGTTCCTAGACTATAAACCTGCACAGCATGTTACTCTACTGAATACTGTAGACAGCTGTAACACAATGGAAAATATGTGTGTAGCCAAACATATTTAAACAGAAAAGGTACAGTAAAAATACAGTATTATAATCTTATGCTACCTCTGTGGTGTGTGTAGTCTGTCACTGACTGAAAGGCTGTTGTGTAGTGCATGACTGTATTTTGTCAGCTGTGAAACTTTTAAGGATGCTCAAGCTGGTGAAGCTGAGAATGGAGGACTCAGCTTATGGAAAAAAATACCGGCATTCTCATAATATGATGTTTACTTCTTTTCTTTGAATTCCCCCTTTTCACAGATTTCTCTCAAAGGCTGAGACAATCTTGGTTAGTCTTGCTGAATGCAAGAGCTTACGTGATTTCCTGGACATCAGATTTTTAATAAATTCCAGTAGGGCTGGTTTTGGGATAAATTTAGAAAAATATGAGATTTGATCTTTGAGGTCCCCATCTCCCATTTTTGTTACTCTTTTTCTCTTTAAAATAAACCCACCTACCCAAATTCCCATACCAATCTCAGGGAGTTATGGCCATGACTTCTGCTATTAGGGAGAAAATTGATCAGGTAAAAACACTTCAAGAGACTGATTTGAATAATAATAAAATTCCAGTCTCCTGCACAGCTGGCTCTGCATAAATTCCTTTTTCGCTATTGCAATTTCCCTGTGTAAATAAATTGGCTCTGTCTAGGCTGTGGGCAAGGTGAACTCCTTGGGCAGTTACAAATTTGGGGGCTTGTCCAGCATAGCCCTTGTGGCTAGCTGCCCTTGGTTGGTAGCCTGCCTCTGGCAATGGATCCAGAGGTCAGCTCCAATGGCCACCTAGTTCTCTTGGACTAGTGGCTGACTCTGGCACTGTCTCTTCCAGCGGGGCACTGCCAACCCAATGTACATAGATTTAATTGTAATGGAGAAATAGTCCTCAGGAGCTATCTCATAACTGAAGCCCTACCATAGGGTGTCTGTCTGTAGCTCCATGGCGCGGTGCTGTAGCCAGGTCATGGAGTGTCTGTAGGCTGTAGCCCCATTATGGGGTGTCTGGGTTGGTGAGTATCCTAGGCACTGCCAATGTCTCCTTCCTTCTCCTAACTGGTTCTGTAACCCCATGGTGGGGTGTCTATCTGTAGCCCCATTGTGGGGTGTCTGTCTTTAGCTTTACCATGGGGTGTTTGTCTCTGTTCAGCTCCTGGGGGGTCTTGGTTGGCTTCCTGTAACTAGTAAGAAGGGTTTTGGTTCGGGAGACTTCTCAATCAGTAAGATTTTGGGGAGATTTCTCAGACGGAGAATAGGAGGATAATTTGGAAGGGGTGCTCTTGGAATTCTGGGTAAGGGATCTTGATTTGGAAGGCCTTCTGTCTGTCTTGTCTTTGCGTGTGTGTCTGTATGTGTGGAGGGGATCTCTGAAGGAACTGCTGACAGAAGTCCAGCAGGCCTAACTCAGAGAACCCTCCTTATTTGTCTGGTTACACTCAGTGAGCCCTGAAGAAAGCTCAACAGGCCTGACTTGGAGTGACTGTCTGCTCTTTGTCTTGCCCAGAGACCACCCATTGAATTACTGTTCTGAGGTCATCCCTCCGCACCTCGAGTAGATCAAAGACAACAGGGACCACAGGAGAAAGTTTGAGACTTGCCATGTCAATATTGGGTGCTGAACAAGGTGACTAGTGTCTGTGTTGTTATGTGTATTTTGCTGGGATGGAGAATGTTAATTTGGCTCCCCATGCAGCCTGTTGGGAAACATCTTGCAAAATTGAGAATCTTTTGCCTATGATTCCATAAAACAGAAAAGGGCGATTTTCTTTTGTTAAGTACCTTGAGCCTCACAGCTATGGCACAGTGATCAGAGTAATCAAAAGCCACTCTGTTCTTCTGGAATCTGCAGAGAAAGAGAACTTTCTCTGGACCTGGAAACTTGGTATGCCGGCAAAAAGGATAAGAAATTCTAAACCGCCAAATTTCTGGTCTCTCTCTATCTCTTTCTCTTTGTGTGTGCGTATAAATGGTAAATGTCACTATTTGTCTCCTCTGCAAGGGTTTGATTAATAGAAAAAAGGATTTATGAGACTAGTCTTAGGTTGTAGCAAATCTGGTGTACTTTGTGCTGAGAATTTGTCTTTCTGTGTTGTTATATAAAGGAGAAGGGGGCATCACAGGATAAGACATGGGTTTAGAGCCCCTATAAGCCTGCTTTTCAAGCCAGCCTGGAAGGCTGGTCAGTTACGAACTTTGCTGAGGGTCCCAGAAACCAATACTGGATGAAATTTCTCTGTCTTGTTTAGTGTCTTTAAGAGCTTAGCCTTGAGACCATGTGGGGATACTTTCTCTTGGTTTCCTCCATCCAGAGGACAGGAATTTGGGAGTTCATGTCATAGTTAGCCCTAAAAGTTATCTTGAGCAGTTAAGAGACTTTGCAAGCTTGAAATTGGCTGCTCTAGACTTCTGGGAAGAGGAATAGAAGCTCAATGTCATGTAGCTCAGTAGCTAAGACTTTACCTTTTGACATTGGTGGCCTGTGTTCAATTCTTGGCTTCCAGAATGATTCCTTTCTGGTTTGTCATTTGTGTAACTCTGCCACTGATATTGAGGGTTCTTTTCCCCCCCATGGATAGCTTCTGATTTCCTGACTTGGATTTTCCTTTCTCTGAGCTATACTTGGGGAGATTCTAAATCTTGAAAAACAGAAAGAAAAGAAAGAAAGAGAGAGAGGGAGAAAGAAAAAGAAAGAAAAAGAAAGAGAAAGAAGGAAAGAAACTGCTTACCATCTCTTTGAAAAACAACTTATGCATCCATGTTTAAGTCATAACCTTAGTTAAACTTATTAATTTGACATGGAAGGCTACCTGTGGTAGAATTCAAAAGCCAGAAATATTGGCTGTTCTGGCTAATAAAAGATTTAAAGTTTTGTTTTGTTTTGTTTTGTTTTTTGTTTTCTTAAAGCACTCTACGGTTAAAATTAACTTAATTAAAAATGGATACCCAAGCTATACATATTTAAAGGGCCTTTGTCTTTTTCTTCCTCTTGAGTTGTATTTTTCTGAAAAAGTTTTTTCTTCTTGGTAGACTGAATTGTTTTTCTCCATTTTTTCTTCTTGCCACTGTTAATGTCTGCATGAAAAACTCAAGATAATCAGTAACAACCTGGGACTCCTGGGGAAAAACAGAGGAGAGGCACCACAGACTCCATTCTGGGAAAATCGTGTTTTCCTCATGGAATTGAAATTGAAAATTAAATTGGAATTGAAAACAGTAAATTCCTCTCAAAATTTAAGGCTCTGTTCTGCTTTGCCTTGCAAAACTTTGCATTATGGGAATGCTTTTAGCCTTAGTGTGTAATAACTAGGTATATATATACATACATATATATATATACACTTTAAGAAATGGCTAATGTGAATTATGAAGAGATACTTAGCTCTTTGCATGCTTGGGTCAAAGATGCATGTTTTTGGCCACCTGGAAGATATGGAAACATCCCCGACCCCCACTGAAAGATGAGACTCCCAAGGGGGTTGGGCTAATTAAAAAACAGACTGATTGATTGGCTTTGAATTGCCTTGCAATAAAATGCATTGTAGAAGTACTGCACTATCTCCTCTTATAGTATTTCCCTCCTTTTTGGGAATCTAGGATCCAGTATAAAATGGTACCTTTAATTTTCAGGATCTGTCTTTGCCTTCCAGCTGTGTCTGCTTATTAGGTCCTAAAAACTGCATGCTTTCTTGGTCCTGTTCCTTCAAGGGATCCACCCTGAAGGTGGTAATCCAATTAAAAACTGGCAAATGAAAGATCTTACAACTACTGAATCTTCTGTCTGTCTGTGTATTTATATGTGTTGTGTGTGTGATGTTTTTATTTAAAAGAGCTCTGATTAATTGGCTTAGAAAAATAAGCACTTAAATCATATTTTATCAGAAAAATAGAAACTTTAATGCCTTCTTGTTCACATGACTTTAGTAACCTATCCAGTTTTAAAGATTATTAGTAAAATAAAAATGTCTTCAAAATTTTGACATTTGGTCTAAATTAAGGTCACAGATCAGACTTGCTAAATGCTTTAAGGTCATAAACTGCTTCTTTGACTTTTGAAAATTGTTCAGTTTACCTACTTTGGAGCATGATCTTATAGATAAGGTCTGGAAACATGGAAAGCCATGCCGCCTAGCTAAGCTGAAAAGGGACAGTACTTCTGATGTCCTAGGCTCCACACTTAGTACCTAATTAAATTGCTTACTTATCAAGTTTTTCACCAAAAATAAAAGTTGCTAAGAGTTAACATTGTAATATATAATTGAGACTACTGAAGAAACAGTTTTACATAAAAGATTGTCAGGTATAGAAGAAAAGTAGAATGTAATCTTGGTGGGAGATTATAAGAAGGTATGGGAATATGGTTTTTGTTAAAGAGAATGTAATTTTGTCTAGTTCAGAGGGTTTTTAAAGATTGTCTTAATCTACAAGGGTAATGGGACAAATCTGAATGTTCAAGCAAGTAAAAAAATAATTTGTAAAGGGTTAACCTTGTAAAAATATTCTGTGGGCATAAAGCAAGTTAGCTAAAATTTAAAGGAGATTATTTAGCTTTTTTTCTGTAGGTGAAAACATAACAGTTCTTTCCCAAAACAAGGCTTCTTGCATGGGGACTAGGCTGCCTTTGTAGGACTAACAAATTAGCCACAAGATTAGAAATTATGGTTTAAGAGTCATGCAGTTGGAGACTTACAAGATTCTGACTCTCCTTAAACTGTTCCTAAGATCAGTGCTTGAGATATTTTGCAGACCCTGAACTTGATGGATCAGCTGGCACCACCCAGATCAATAAACTGGCTCATCTGGTCTTGTGGTGCCCCTCCCCAGGAACTGACACAGCCCAAGAAGACAGCTTCAATTCCCTATGATTTCATGTCTGACCCGACCAATCGGCACTCTCAACTCACTGTCCTTCCCCCACCCACCAAATTATTCTTAAAAATTCTAATCCCCAAATGTTCAGCAAGACTGATTTGAGTAATAATAAAGCTCTGGTCTCCTGCCAAAAAAAAAAAAAAGGAACATTTCAAGAGAAAACCAGACTTAACCCAGAGCATACCTTAATAATGGTGGAATTTTAGGAGGCAGAGCTATTTAGGGGTTGGTGGGCCTTCCTGGTGACACTTAGGTCAGATCTCCTACCTTTCACCAAGCTGTCTCTCTCCCAAAACAGGGCCTTTGCATGTGCTATTCCCTTGGCCAGGACTTTGCCTCCCATCCACATTCCTTTGCCTAGTTAGCACCTACTCATCCTGAAGGTCTCAGCTGAAGCATCACTTTCTCAGGGAGGCCCTTGCTGACCTCTTGGACTGGGTCAGATTCCTTTAATGGTGCTCACAGCACCATGACCATGCCTTCTTGCACTTGCCACAGCTTCCATTTTTTCATACATTTATGTGGCTATTTGATTGTTGGCTGACTCCCCCACTGGATACCAAGTTCCATAAGGGTGGTGGTCATGCCTGCTCTTGGTCATTTGTATCTGCAACATGTGTACCTTATCTGACTCATGGTGGGCCCCCAATAAATAGTTGTTGACAGAATAGACCAGGAAACCTCAGTGTCTTTAGGCATCTTCTTGTCTACTCCCATCACCCCCACTACCTTATGGAGGCCAAGAACATACATCAGTATCCTTCTACAGAAGTTTGTAAATATAAAACCTGGCAGAGCAAAGCAGAAAGATATTACGTAGTCTCTCTTTTCCTGTTCCTTCCACATATTCCCTTCACAATGCTCTATATGGACACAGTGCCAATGAAGCATGCACATGCTTGTGCCCCCCGGGGGGTGAAACCAATACAAAGCACATTGTAACACTCCTCGGGACACACTTTGAATAACACAACCATAATCATACTATGGCCAAACCTGCGGACCCAAGCTTGCTGTTCAAGGCCTGCAGCCCAGGACAATGTCCTTTACAGAAGTTGATTAGCATGACTTGGACTATTGAACTAGAACTCCCTACCTCCCCAGGCAACGTTTAATCTTGACTGTTTCTGCTTCTGTATTGGAAACAGAGCTGTCCAGCTTCTGCAGATAAGATCAGGGCCATTTATGAAGGCTGTCTTTACCTTTCTTCTCTTTCCTGCAGGACTTAATGGTCACACATGGTTATTGCTGGGTCTACCTCACCCTGGGAGGTTTGTCTAAACACTGAAAGGCAACAGGCTGGCCTCAGACCAAATGTGGAGTGGAAATGGCCTGACTTTTTGGCAGCTTCTCAATTCCACTGACAGCAGCCTTGGCGGCTGGTATCAGGAATATGTCGAGCTCGGGTCCTGGGAAAATTTTTCTCTGTTGCTTTTGTCGGGATGGGGTGGGGGAACCTTTAAAGACTCTCTCTCTCTCTCTCTCTCCCCCCCCCCCATATAGCATATTTTACCTCAAACATTTTTTTAAAATCTTAGAACTAACCAAGATAGATTTTGCTCTAGAAACAGCATCTATTTGTCATTTATAATTGAGACTTTTTTAATATAACTCTCAAGTTTGAGGAACAGAGATTAAGTTACATCAGGTATATTATAATTGCAATTATTTTGGAGGAGTGAGGGTAGGAAAACATCATAATTTAGATTGCATGGTAACATTTTTCATAGAGTTTAATATGAAGATTTAGGATGCAGGATTTGGGATCGTCAACCTAAATGGACTTCATTGTTCCTCCAAAAATGGCACGCATAATAAAAGAACAGTGATAATAATAGTGATTGCATGTGTAGGCTCAGGTGTTGGTTTGAAATCTCAGGTTATTCACTGTGTGACTTCTGGATAAATAAGTCTCTGAGTCTATTTGCAAACTAGGAAGAGTAAGGGCTTTTTAAAAAAAATTTTTTTCCAGGATCTCACTCTCTCACCCAGGCTGGAGAGTTGTTATTTTTGGTCTAAAAACTTGTGGAAGGCTGGGCGCGGTGACCCATGCCTGTAATCCCAGTACTTTAGGAGGCCAAGGTGAGTGAATCACTTGAGGCCAGGAGTTTGAGACCAGCCTGGTCAAAATGGCAAAACTTTCTGTACCAAAAATACAAAAATTAGCTGGGCGTGGTGGCACGTGCCTATAATCCCAGCTACTTGGGAGACTGAGGCATGAGAATTGCTTGACCCTCAGGCAGAGGTTGCAGTGAGTTGAAACTGCGCCATTGGACTCCAGCATGAGTGACAGAGCGAAAGTCTGTCTCAATAAACAAACAAACACCTATGGGGTAGGCAGGGCATGGAGAGGAAAGAAAAGAAAAAAAAAAATACCACCTACAGGGTAGATAATCTTAGCCAAGTTTTTAGGTAAGAAAACTGAGGCCCAGGGTAGGTAGGCGAATAGCCCAAAGTTGCAAAGCTAAGAAATGGCAGTCATCTCAGACCCAGGACCTACATTCAGGTTTTCTAATCCCAAATTAAGGAGTTCTTTCTATTGTGCCACAGCACTAAAAGTTCAACTGAAACCAGATTGAGACATTTAAAAGTATATTTTCTATTTATATAACAAATTATGATGCTCTCTTATTAGCCTGGAAGAGCAATTTGAAATTTTCAGATGATTTTATTCACTTGTTCCCCATAAGCCCCAGGAGGATGTGGGTTTTTTCAGATGAGAAGGAATGGAGGATTTGGGGTTTACAGAGCTTTTTGAAAGTCACAGGGCTATAGGTTGGGGGGCTGGTGTGCTGATGATAGTGCAGCTGCAACTAGGCCTGCCCCCAACAGAGAGTCCCTCTGTGACCCTGCAGGGCCTCGCCAGCACAGGGGCAGGCACCAGCTAGACTCTGATGAGTGTGAATTCGCCGATAACAGTTAATAGTATTGTATGTCTCTCCTGTGCAGTTTGATAATTACCTGGATTTTCTCACTTAATCCTTAGGACAACCTACCAGGTTTTGTTTGTTTGTTTGTTTGTTTGTTTTTGAGACAGAGCCTCCCTCTGTCACCCAGGCTGGGGTGCAATGGCACGATCTCGGCTCACTGCAACCTCCGCTTCTAGTGTTCAAGCAATTCTCCTGCCTCAGCCTCCTGAGTAGCTGGGACTACAGGCATGCGCCGCCACACCCAGCTAATTTTTCTATTTTTAGTAGAGATGGGGTTTCACCATGTTGACCAGCTGGACTGGAACTTCTGACTTCAAATGATGCACTCACCTCGGCCTCTCAAAGTGCTGAGATTACAGGCGTGAGCCACCGCGCCCGGCTGCCACCAGGTTTTGAAGGGGTCATAAATGGAGGATTGTTCTGCCTGATTCTAACATCCACACACTCACCCATTACACACATTCCTTTTTGATAAATGAAGTTAGGTTTGCTAATCTTAATTTGGTGCCCTTCCCAGTGATAACTGGTTTTAGTGCGGGCCAATAAAAACCAAGATTCCAAATCAAGCACAAAACAATCCAACCAACAGATCCCTAGAAACCTCTCAAGAAGGAAGAAAAAGAGATTAAGGAGATTTGGGCAGCTCCTTCACAGCTCTCCTTGCAACTTTAATCAACATACAGCTTGTTCTCCCAGGGGGACGTCCCCACCCTTAGCATTCAAAGTGAGATAACACACTCCATGTTGCTGATGCTGGGTTGAAACATATGGCCAGCAGAAACTCAATGAGCTTGAATTAATTTTTGTTAAAGAAGAAATATGGTTTTTTAAAGTAGTATCCTTTTGGTCCCTGACTGCCAAATAGGCAGCTTGGAGCTAACTTAGCTTCTTCCCCTATTAACCGTGTCCCCCTCTTTCCCTATGTTGTAGCTATTAACCACAAATTGAGGACCATGTGGTCCTTTGTTCTGAGTCAAAAGCCTTTCAAGCCCTCACCCTGAGCCATCCAAGATTCCTTAACTTCTTTTCAGCCTCTATAAAAATCAATTATTGTTCTGTTTTATATACAGACGCTGAACCTCTTAACAACAGCTTGATTCAGCAGAACGCTCTGATCTTAAACTTTTCAGTGAGGCAGTGGGTGATGAAAGCTTTAGTGTAGCTACTGAACTGATCCTGACAGCAAAAAAGGAGAAAAAAAAGTTTGCTTCCAGAGTCGTAAGAAGTGTTTTTCATTGCACAATACTCGAATCAGGAGGGCAACTCATCAGCTGACCATATTGCCACAGAAGTGTTTCCTCCATGCTTCATGGGGCTGAAAGGCAAGAAGGGTAACAGGTAGGAGCAGATAAAGCTGGCAGGTAAAAGCAGCAGAACATTGAACAGAAATGCACTGAGAATCTTTGGATCTGAAAAGCGATCAGGAGGGTTAAGGATGGCCAAGGACAGAATCCAGTCTTCCTCTTGACCACAGTGCAGCTGTTCTTTTTCTGCTCCATGAATTTGATAAGGGGGGAAAAAGAGCAACCCCTGGCCTGCCTACTGACAAGGCCAGTGAAATATGCTGGGTCATGACCAAGTTGTTTCTTAGCTTCCCAGAGCTTCCAACAACTAGACAACACAATGTCTCTAGCCCTTGCAGGTAAAGTCAAAATTCAGTGCTCTACAGAAGGCAGCATGGTGTACAGGAGTGCCTCCCAAACTTTACTCTATATGGGAATCACCTGACTTTCAGATTTAGTAGATCTGGAGTGGGCTCTAAGAATTTGCTTTTCTAACAAGTTTCCCAGTTAGAATAGATGTCGCTGGTTTGGGAAGTATGCTCTGAGAGCCTGTGGTCTAGAGGAGAAATGCGGACTTGGGGGTAGACGGACATGAGTTCTGGTCCCAGTTCTTCCACTTCCAGTGTGCTTTGAGACGGCCACTTCCTTGAGCTTTGGTTTTTCTCATCTGACAGGACAGATAATGGCAGACAATGGTAGTGTGGTTAGATGCATGGACTGTGACTGTGTTCCAGTCTGGCTCTGCCACTGTCTATGTGACCTTACACAAGCGACTTCACCTCTTTATCCCTCTGTTTGCTCATCTATGGCGGGGGGGGGGGGGGTAATAGCAGTGCCTACCACGTAGAGTTGCCATGAGCCTTGAGAGAGTGAGACTATGTAAAGCATTTATAACAGGGCATGGTACATGGGAAACACTCAGTAAATGTTTGCTATTACGATTTTTTTTTGTGCTTGTTAGAATTACATGGAATAAAGCATGTAAAGTGCCTTATGTGATGTCAGACATGTAGAAAGTGCATAGTAAATGTCGATTTCCTCTCTTCAACCCAAAACAGGGAAGTCAGAGTGCTTACCAAAACAATGTCCTTTAAGTGGAGATCTTAGTAGGAGGGTATGGTCAAGAAAGATAACAGCATGAGGATTTTAGCTATTAGTGGGGCAGAATATGCCAGATGCCACCTCTTTGTAACCTGAGGGATCTATGCCAGCAGGGCCTTCCTTTGAGCAAAGATCAGCAGCTTGAACTATTTAGCCAACGTCTGCCTGGTGCTCATAGATGTGGAAAAGGTTTAAGGAACTCCTGGTAGGATATTGAAAGACCAGCATTTCCTCTGGGGAGAAGGGCTGGAACTAGCTAAGCATAGCTCAGGGCACACGGGCATCCTCATTTAAAGGCTGGTAGGACTCAGGCTAATTCATTTCCTTCATTTTCTCACAACTCAAGGCAGCCCTAAAATTACCACAGAGCTGACTGCTGAGGGCTAAGACAGCTGTGATCATTTATCTTCCTTTCTGGCCATGTTCTCTAGTAATGGCCTGTGAATGAAGGGCAGGATGGCAGGTTAGATAAAACTGTCCATCATCCCTGTACTATCCAGTGAGAATCTAGGGAGTTGCTGTAGGACAAAGCATCTATCTACATTTTGCATAGGCTATATATTAATAACTTCCTCTTGGATATTTTCGATATCCAGTAGTATACTCTAAAGGCCCTGAGAAGTCCCACCGTGAAGAAATGATGGTTTTTCTCCTTAAGTCAGCAGTCCTCAAATTGTTTGACCATGGAAACGTTTTTCATTTTAACAAATAATTCCTCTTAACATATGGTGGCAAATACTGGACCAGGCAGAAATTTAAATGTCCAGATGTGGAATTGTTTAAACAGTGGGGGCCCCTGACCTCTAGAGGGAAATAGATTAAATTTCCAAATGTTTTAGTTTTGGTTAGATTAAGCCATGTGTCAGTTTCCAAATATTTTAGCTTATCGCTAGATCTATGCTAAGTACTTGTCAAATGCTGGATCTCCTAATATCAGTAGCAACCTGTTGATCAGCTGAAGCTATCTGTATTGTTTATTGTGGTAAGGGAGATCACCTCCTAGACAGAGCTTTGGTAATGTCTCTGAGGGGAAAAAGCAAGGTTGGATTTTATTATTTTAAAAATTACTTTATGCCTTCTGATCAGTGAATGGTGAATTAAAAAATATTTTATTGGGAGTTGGGTTTAAGGTGATCTTTCAATGAGGGGGCTTGATGAAGACTGAATAAGGATAATAACACAACAGTGTATAACTGGAAACAGCAGGGAAAGGATTTTGAGGTGAGGGATTTGAAGATCCTAAGGGTGTTAACAGTCTGTTGATACTTCCTGTTGAAGAGTGAAGGATCTTTTTGGGAAGTTTCTGTAATGAATAATCAAATTATTTGCTTAGGCTAGAAACTCCTGGAATCGTAAAGTTATGCTAATAAAGACAATGGAGTAGTAAACTTATGTTAATGTAGTAAAGAAAGTGTATGTATGTGTGAGTGTGTGTGTGTGTGTGTGTGTGTGTGTGTGTGTGTTGAGAGGGAGAGAGTTAGAGAGATAGGTAGAATCCTTAGTTTCCAAGCTGTGTAATGGGATAGATGGTTTTCATTCTCACCCTTAATTCTTGAACTCATTATATGGATGTTGAATGCTTATTTTACTTTAGTAGTTTCTACCAGGCCAGACTGAAATGGGATATAACCTGAGGATGTTACATGTGTGCTGACTGTAGTCTACATCATTTTGAATTTCCACAGTGTGTCAATGCCAAGACCACCACCACTTCCCTTGAACGTATATTGTGTCAATGCTTACAGATGTACTCACGTTATCCAGAGCTGTGAAACTTCTCTCAGGAATGCTCTCACTGGGCACAGTGGCTCATGCCTGTAATCCCAGCACTTTGGGAGTCCGAGGTGGGTGGATCACAAGGTAAGGAGTTCAAGACCAGCTTGACCAATATGGTGAAGCTCTATCTCTACTAAAAATGCAAAAATTAGCTGGGCATGGTAGTGCATGCCTATAGTCCTAGCTGCTCTGGAGGCTGAGGCAGGAGAACTGCTTGAACCCCAGAGGCGGAGGTTGCAGCGAGCCAAGATCACGACACTGTACTCCAGCCTGGGTGACAGTGAGACTTGGTCTGAAAAAAAAAATGCTCTCATCTGGGGACATATCTGCAGGAGTGATGTCCATTCCCTTGTTGGATTGTAGTGTATTTTGGAGGAAGAATAGATGACAACTTGGAAATGATGAAGTAGGCCATTGTTTCCTGAGGATAGAGCCTCCTAGAAGTGGTGAATTCCTTGGTAATGACCATGATGGAGAATACACTGGTGTGGACTGCTTTCCATTTACTGAGGAAGTTCATATGGCTCTAATGTCTTATTTTACAAAAACAAAATAAGAAGTGTCACTGATCACCCAAGTTTTATGTTACATTTTAGAAGAAAATGATGAATTTGGTCTTCACAGGATCAAAGTATAGAATGAATCACAGGTTCAATAATAAAATTGTACTAATGTCTTTGATAATAATAAATTTATATTCCATGAATTAAAGGAGTTAAAAAAATATAATCTTTAACTCCAATCTCTGATATAGTATGACCAACTTAGGAAATATCTTCTGTGAAATTATTTTACCTTTTCCATTGGAGAACTGCTTTTATCTCCAGACTATTTAATCCTATTTGGGAAAAAGAAAAATTCTGGGCAAATGGCACAATGACTTTGAAAACACAGGAATATTGCTACCTGGCATACTATCAAACCTCTTCTGTTACAAGTTGATATGATTGTATTGCAAAAATAAAGTTGTGTCTAAGATCTTGGATAGTACAATTTTAATATTAACTTTAATAACCAAATACTAATTGAATGTTACCAGGTCTAATTGTTTAGATGGCAGGAACTACATGAATTCATGAAAAATCTGAAATGCAAACTATATTTTAAGGGCAAAGGTTATATAGTAAGTGAAGATAGTTCAGCTCAATAACATACAAGTATTGAAGTTCATACCAATTGCAGCATTATGATAGATCCTGGGAATTAAAAAATCAGTATGAACTAGTCCCTGTCCTGGAGCTCATTAGCCAGAAGGGGAGAATGAAGGGAAAAGATGTAAGTCAGAATATAGTAGGTGCTATGATAGAGAGGGCACGATGCTGGGGATCAGCTGAAGGCTTCTAGAAGAGATGTATGACTTATATATTGCTGCATAACAGTGACCCCAAACATAGTGGCTTTGAACAATACACATTTGTTATCTCGTATTGTTTTTAAGGGCCAGAAAGTCTGGAGGTGGTTTAGCTGGGTTGATGTGGTTTGGCTGTGTCCCCACCCAAATCTCATCTTGAATTATAGTGCCCATAATCCCCAGATGTTGTGGGAGGGACCTGGTGGGAGGTAATTGAATAATGGAGGCAGGTTTTCCCATGCTGTTCTTGTGATAGTGAATAAGCCTCGCTAGCTCTGATTGTTTTATAAAGGGCAGTTCCCCTGAACACGATTTCTTGCCCACCACCATGTAAGATGTGCCTTTGCTCCTCCTTTACCTTCTGCCATGATTATTGCAAGGCCTCCCCAGCCATGTGGAACTGTGAGTTCATTAAACATTTTTTTCTTTATAAATTATCCTGTCTCAGGTACTTCTTCATAGCAGTATGAAAATGGACTAATTCATGGGTAGTTCTAGCTCAGGATCTGTCCTGGGTTGCTGCCATATGAAGGCTTGACTGGGGAAGGATCTACTTTCAAGATGGCTCATGGCTGTTGGTAGGAGGCATCAGTTCTTTACTATGAGGGCCTTTCCATAGAGCTACTCACAACATGGCAGCTAGCTTATCCTACCAGAGTGAGTGATCTTATTGTGAAGGTGAGAAAGGAAAAAGTCACAATGTCTTATAACCTATCCTCAGAAGTGGCATTTCATTGATTGTACAGATCAACCCTGATACAATATGGAAGAGGACCATACAGGGGTGTGAGTACAAGAGACGGGGATTGCTGGCAGCCATCTTGGAGAATGGCTACCTTAGATACTACCTAAACCTAGTAGAAGTTCCTAGGAAATATGCTTTGATGAATTATTATATTATTATTTTAAATATGTTTTAATTAACTGATAATCTTAGCTGATAATTTTAACTAGAATATGAATGTTCACATATAAAAGAATAATAATAGTAGCCAATATTTATTGAACTCTTTCTATACAGCATGTACTGTCAAACCACTTTAATCATCTAATTGAAAGCGAAGACAGGATTGTGTTTAAACATCTGGACTCTAGAGCCACATAGACTTAAAAATAAATATTGACAGGCTGGGTGTGGTGACTCACGCCTGTAATCCCAGCACTTTGGGAGGCCAAGGTGGGTGGATCATCATGTCAGGAGATTGAGACCATCCTGGCTAACATGGTGAAACCCCATCTCTACTAAAAATACAAAAAATTAGCCAGGCTTGGTGGCATGCACCATTAATCCCAGCTACTCAGGAGGCTGAGGCAGGAAAATTGCTAGAACCCGGGAGTTGGAGGTTTCAGTGAGCTGAGATTGCGCCACTGCACTCCAGCCTGGGTGACAGAGTGAGACTCTATCTCCAAAAAAAAAAAAAAAAAAGAAACACTGACAGGTGCCTTGATGTTTTTATCTGTAGACAAAAGGAATAGTATTTTCTTCACAGGATTTGAAACCACCTTTGCAAAATCATGATTGAGACAATAAAGTAGATCTAACTTAACTGACTCCATCTTGTTTCTAACCTCCAAACTGTCTTTGTTCATTCCTGGGCATAGGCTAAACTAACATTGGGAGAAACTTAGTTTATAATTTATAGTTTAAAACAAAGATGACAACAGCCCTTTCCCAAAACAGACCTCCTTCTTGCCTGGGAAGTAGGTTGCTTTTGTAGGACTAACATTAGCCACAAGATTAGAAATTATGGTTTAGGAGTCACACAGCTGGAGGATACAAGATTCTGATTCTGCCTAAACTGCTCCTAAGGTCAGTGCTAGAGATATTTTACAGACCCTGCACTTAATGGATCAGCTGGCACCAGCCAGATTGGTAAACTGGCTCATCTGATCTTGTGGCCCCCACCCAGGAACTGACTCAGTGCAAGAAGCCAGCTACTGCTGCTGCTTCTTCTTCTCCTCCTTCTCCTTCTTCTCCCTCTTCTTCTTCTTCCTCTTCTTATTCCTCCTCCTCCTCCTCCTCCTCCTTCTCCTCCTCCTCTTCCTTCTTCTTCAAGACGGAATCTCGTGCTGTCACCCAGGCTAGAGTGCAATGGCACAATCTCAGCTCACTGCAACCTCCACCTCCCAGGTTCAAGCAATTCTCCTGCCTCAGCCTCCCCAGTGGCTGGGATTACAGGTTAGCACCACCACACCAGGCTAATTTTTATATTTTTAGTAGAGACAGGGTTTTGCCATGTTGGCTAGGCTGGTCTCGAACTCCTAACCTCAAATTACCCGCCTGCCTCCGCCTCCCAAATTGCACAGGCGTGAGCCACCGCGCCCAGCCAAGAGGCCAGCTTTTACTCCCTATGATTTCATTCCTGACCAATTAGCACTCCTGGCTCACTGGCTTACTCCCCACCTACCAAATTGTCCTTAAAAATCTCTGCTCCCTGAATGCTCAGGAAGACTGATTTGAATAATAATAAAACTCCAGTCTCATACACAGCTGGCTCTACATGGACTACTCTTTCTCTATCGCAATTCCCTTCTTCCTTTCTTTGTTTCCTGTTTATTTATTTATTTATTTTTGAGATGGAGTCTCACTCCGTTGCCCAGGCTGGAGTGCAGTGGCACAAACTCTGCTCACTGCAACCTCCGTTTCCTTGGTTCAAGTGATTCTTTTGCCTCAGCCTCCCAAGTAGCTGGGATTACAGGCATGTGCCACCATGCCCGGTTAATTTTGTATTTTTAGTAGAGACAGGATTTCTCCATGTTGGTCAGGCAAGTCTTGAACTCCTGACCTCAGGTGATCTGCTTGCATTGGCCTTCCAAAGTGCTGGGATTACAGGTGTGAGCCACTGTGCCCGGTCCCTCCTTTTTTTTTTTTTTTTTTTTTTTAAACCACGGGAAGACTGCAAGACACGGCATCACACTGTACTGGCCCAGTAGGAAGCAAGGAAATCTTAGTTTAGAGTTGGATGTACTCCACAAAACAGGCTGGTCCATCCCCATGAGGCCAGTGAGCTGGGCTGGGTTTCAAGTGGTCAGTCCACTGGTATGCCCAGTCCTCTTGAAAGAACGAAAAAAAAAAATGTGGGTTACCCCATGACTATTGGGCAAGTATCTGAATGCTCCCTAGGGGGAGGCCAGATCTACTCAGTGGCTTGGAGCAACCCAAGCTTTTTCCACGGGACACTGAAAGCTGGCCAATAGGCCACCCCAGGGTGTCCCTCTGACTTCATGCCCTCATGACTGAGGACTTCTCTCTTTTCGGCTCTGGCTCCCCTGTAGTCCCACCTACCATTCTCATCTGGCTTAATCTGTCTGAACTTGTGGTGGGGGGCTCCTGTCCTCTTTATCTCTTTAGCACTGGTCAAAATGTCCCTGTGGGGCACCCTTCCTCACCCCGTGCCCATTTATTTCTCCCTTTAGAAGGTAGAAACTGTAGATACAAGTGCTGGCTCATTCTCAGCTAGGTCATCTGTCCAGAGCCTTTTTGGGTTATGTGGGCATGCTGTAGCTTTCATGTATCAATGCTTGGGGTTGTGAAAACAGCTTTTCACAAATGAAACAACTCAAACTCCAGACAAGTTTATCTAAATTTGTGAAGGTTTCTAAAGGTTTTTTTTTTTTTTTTTTTTTTTTTTTTCTTGTGCACAGTTATTTAAAAACAAATAGCAATGACTTACAATGCCAGTGAGGGCAACTGTGTTTAGAATGATGCCCCCCACCTCTGACAGCCCCTGCTACCCCCTCCTTTCTTTAGAAATGACACTTAGGCCTTTAAAAATGTACGTGGGTGTGCTATAGTAACAAAAATATATTTTGTCTCTGCCTCCATTTCCTGGCAGACAGCTCTTAAAACCCCTGGAACTGGCCGGGCGAGGTGACTCACTCCTGTAATCCCAGCACTTTGGGAGGCTGAAGTGGGTGGATCACTTGAGGTCAGGAGTTTGAGACCAACCTGGCCAACATGGTGAAACCCCTCTCTACTAAAAATACAAAAATTAGTTGGGCATGGTGGCACATGCCTTTAATCCCAGCTACTTGGGAGGCTGAGGCAGGAAAATTGATTGAACCTGGGAGGCGGAGGTTGCAGTGAGCTGAGATTGTGCTACTGCACTCCAGCCTGGGCAACAGAGTGAGACTGTGTCTTAAAAAATAAATAAATACCCTGGAATTTCCTTAGTGATAAGTATCTTTTTGTATGTTAATGAGATGACTGAAGGCTAGGGGCTTCTGGATGGCCTGTGGACAAGGAGGGTGAGCTGGGGGTAGGGTGGCTGGTTGCCAGGAGAACCAATCATATGACTAGAGGGTTGGGACTTTCAGCCCCACCACCAACGCTTACCTGCTTACCTCCGGGTAGGGGAGAGGGGCTGAAGACTGAGTTAATTACTGATGACCAGTGATGTAATCAATCATGCCTACATAGTAATGAAGCTTCCATAAAAACCAAGAAGGGAATCCTTTCCCCTCTTTGTTTTCATGGAAGCTTCATTACTAAGAAAGGATGCCCTGTTTAATAAATGGTGTTGGGAAAACTGTCTAGCCATATGCAGGAAGCTGAAACTGGACCCCTTCCTTACACCTTATACAAAAATTAACTCCAGATGGATTAAAGATTTAAACATAAGAACTAACCCATAAAAACCCTAGAAGAAAACCTAGGCAACACCATTCAGGATATAGGCATAGGCAAGGACTTCATGACTAAAACACCAAAAGTAATGGCAGTAAAAGCCAAAATAGAAAAATGGGATCGAATTAAACTTAAGAGCTTCTGCACAACAAAAGAAACAATCATTAGAGTGAACTGGCAACCGACAGATGGGAAAAAAATGTTTGCAATCTACCCAGCTGACAAAGGGCTAATATCCAGAATCTACAAAGAACTAAAGCAGATTTTCAAGAAAAAAACAAACCCATTCAAAAGTGGGCAAAAGATATGAACAGACACTTTTCAAAAGAAGACATTTATGTGGCCAAGAAACATGAAAAAATGCTCATCATCATTGGTCATTAGAGAAATGCAAATCAAAACCACATTGAAATATCATCTCATGCCAATTAGAATGGTGATCACTAAAAAATCTGGAGACAACAGATGCTGGAGAGGATGTGGAGAAATAGGAACATTTTTACACTGTTGATGGGAGTGTAAATTAGTTCAACCATTGTGGAAGACAGTGTGGCGATTCCTCAAGGATAGAAATAGAAATTCCACTTGACCCAGCAATCCAATTACTGGGTATATACTCAAAGGATTATAAATCGTTCTACTATAAAGACACATGCACATGTATGTTCACTGCAGCACTGTTTACAATAGCAAAGACTTGGAACCAACCCAAATGCCCACCGATGATAGACTGCACAAAGAAAATTTAGCACATATACACCATGGAATACTATGCAGCCATAAAAAACGATGAGTTTGTGTCCTTTGTAGAAACATGGATGAATCCAGAAACCATCATTCTCAGTAAACTGACACAAGAACAGCAAACCAAACACCACGTTTTCACTCATAGGTGGGTGACTAACAATGAGAACACTTGGGCACAAGGAAGGGAACAACACTCACTGGGGTAGGTGGGGGAATGGAGGGGAGAGGAGGAGAGGGACAGCAGGGCATGGAGAGGGTGGGGAGGGATAACACTGGGAGAGATGCCTGATATAGGAGACGGGGTTGGAGGGGGATGGAGACAGTAAGTGTCAGGGGATGGAGACAGTAAACTACCATGGCAGGTATGTACCTATGCAACAATCCTGTAGGATGCAGGATGTGCACATGTACCCCAGATCCCAAAGTTCAATTAAAAAAAAAATCCAAGAAGGATGGGCTCAGAATATTTCTGGGTTGCTAACTTTGTGGAGGTGCCTGGTGGGTGGCATACCTGGAAAGGGTGAGAAAGCTCTGCACCCTGTCTCCTATATCTTGCCATATGCTTCCATCTGGCTATTCCTGAGTTGTATTGACAACAGGAAATTTCCCTTGATCCTTTCATGCCTTGTGACATCGTGCTTCCCTTCCTCAGCCTGCAGCTCTCAACCCTTCGAGGTAGGGGAAGCCCGCAGGTGAGCAGATGTGGGAGCTGGAGTGAGCGCTTTTGGGCACTGGCAGGAGCAAACCTCTGTGAGGCCCTGTGACAACATCTAGAGGGTTCACTACGACCCGTGAAGCCCTAGAGTGTATGTGTTACAGTGCTCTTTTAGCTTTGCTGACCATGGATGCCTTAAGTGTTAAACAGTTCAGTGGGCCCTCTACCTTTTCATGAGGGCAGAGGGTCAGTCTGACAGCTTTTAGCATCTGCACTTGTGAAACATGAGCTCTTGTTTGGTGTCCAGGAAAAATCAGATTGCATGAACAAATTGAAGAGTGGTGAATGTGGAGGATTTTATTGCCTATGAAAGTGGTTCTCAATGAGAAGGGAAGCTTGAAGGGGGATAGAGCAGGAAGGTGATCTTCCCCTGGAGTCCAGCTGTACCCGGCTGGATTCCTCTCTGAAGCAACACCATCAAGCTGTCTCTCTAAAGTCAAGCTGCTTCTCACCAATGTCCAACTGCAGTCTCAGATGTCCATCTGCTTCTTCTCTTCTCCCCTTCTCTGCCCTCCGGGTTAGGGGTTTTTATGGGTACAGGATGTGGGGTGGAGAGGGCCGTGGGTGGTTTTGGAAAAGGCGACATTTGAGTGGGAAAACAGGAATGCATATTCTCACTTTAGGTTACATTTCCATGCTTGAGGGTGGGGCTTCGCCAGGGACCCTACCTTCTTCTGCCTGGAATTTCTCTGCCTCCTGTCCGTATCAGTACCCTTTGTAATAAACTGGTAAGCTAGTAAGCAAAATGTTTTTCTGAGTTCTGTGAGCTATTCTAGGAAATGATGGAACCTGAGGTGGGTTCTGGGAAGCTCTAATTTATAGCCGATCAGTCAGAGGCACTGGTGACAACTTGGGTTCATGATTGGTGTCTGAAGTGTGGGGGAGAGTTGGGGAGAAGTCTTGTGGTACTGAGCCCTGAACCTGTGGGATATGACGCTATGTCCAGGTAGATAGTGTCTGAATTGAATTAAATCGTAGGACACCCAATTGGCATCTTAAGAGAATTGGAGAATTGTCTGGCGTGGGTAAAGGCCACACATTTCGTCACAGAAATGTTCCGTGTTGAGTGTGAGCAGAGAAAACACAGTCTGTTCTTTTATTTGGTGTCAGATTTGAAGTATTGAGAGTATCTTAGGAGGAAAAATCTATTTACCCTAACAATGGGAAATACCAACTACTCGCCAGGGACTGACTGATCTTTAAGTAAGAACTGACTTAGCAGATGGTTATCTCATGGGTTCCTATATTTACCTTTCCATGATGAATGGGAAGACCTGCCATTGCCAAGATAAAGAATTTTTCTAAAGTTTGGGCAGCCTCCACCTTTCCCAGGGCAGCTGTCACCCCTGGCCCCATTCCTGCCTGGCTGACAGCACAGTCTCTGAAGTCAAGCTCTCTACATCTGGACTGGGGCTGAGGTGCCAGGAACAGGCAAGAGCAAGCTCTTCTTCCCCATCTGCCAACCCCCTTCCTTCTCTTTGTTGAGAGCTTTCTTCAAACCTTGTCCCCTCAGAGAAACCTGCCTAAAACCATGAAGGGGCACCCTCCTTCCTTGGGTCCACAGGCAAACTTTCATCTAGGCTAGCCACTCTAGATTTTAAAAATATTATTTATTTTATTTTATTTTCTGAGACAGAGTCTTACTCCATTGCCCAGGTTGGAGCGTAGTGGTGCAATCTTGGCTCACTGCGACCTCTGCCTACCAGCTTCAAGCGATTCTCCTGCATCAGCCTCCCGAGTAGCTGGGATTACAGGCATGTGCCACTATGCCTGGCTAATTTTTGTATTTTTAGTAGAGATGGGGTTTCACCATGTTGGCCAGGCTGATCTTGGTCTCCTGACCTCAGGTGATCTGCTCACCTCAGCATCCCAAAGTGCTGGAATTACAGGTGTGAGCCACCATACCCAGCCAGATTTTTGTCGTAAATAAATGTAAGCATATTTCTCCACAAAAGGAATATAAATGACACGAAGGTATATATGACTTCCATTTTCTTGCATCACTTACCAACCAGATTGAGAGAAAGACCTGGTTCTGAGGCTTTAGCCTGTGGAGTGTTCAAGATTGTGGGTTTTAAAATAGGATTTCCTGGTTTCAATTCAGAAACATAGTAGAGGGGACATTCAGCCTCCTTACACCTCATTTTCTTTACTGGCAAAATGCAAATAATGCTAGTATTTACCTTTTGGAGTTGTTGTGAAGATGATGAGAACCTATAAAGCATCTAGAAAGTGCCTGGTCGATATACATTCTCAATAGTCCACCTACTACCGATAATTTTAAATTAAAAAAATCAATCTGCACTCAAGGTTTCTTCCTGAAGCCTCATGGGAAAGTCTGAGTACAGGTACACATGTATCTCTGTTGCTGTAGCTCAGCATTCATGAGTGTCCTGTTATATCATTTGCGAACCTGCAAAAGTCTTAAAAGAAGAGTAAAAAATGACAAATGGGCAATTCTAATTCTGTACTCTTGTCTGAGCACAAATTTTTGGTTTATTACAGGCATGAAGGAACCAGAGCTTAAAGTTTACACTGGCCTTATGAATAGAATCTGGAAAAAAATTAGCGTAATAGGCATTTTAATTATTTGCTCAACTTTTATAATTAGTTGGAACAAGCTGCCCAGTTTCCAGATTATTCCTTGTACAGGATTTGTAGTAGAACAAATCACTCAGTTGCCATGTTTTGTTTTATTCTTCTGTAGATTGAGAATGGCTACTTCAAAGAGGTTAAAGGTTAATTTCATGGTAATTTAAATTTACTAACTTTGCCTTCGAAAGAGCTCCACAATCCAATGGGCAAAATAATGTCAACCAAAAGCTGAGACTGAGAAGTTTCTGGCTTTGTGCCTTACTTTAACTTCTTAGGTGACATTGGAGGAAAGTAAATGCCACTCTGGTTTTAATTTTTGATGAAGGAATGTTGTTACTTTACCAGGCATTCAGCTGATAGAAATCATATGGTGTTTGATGATCAGGAATCTTGAAGGTACATGCTATCTTTTTGCTTGAGGGGGAACTAGTGCCCAGGAGGAAGAAAAATGATATAAGGATGAAGAAGACAGGCTGAGGGGAAAAGAAAGGAAAAATGGAAAACAGGAAAACCTTTTAATGTTTTCTCCTCTTGGGAATGAAGAGCAAAAATGGATTTGGACTTGGTGTGGTGGCTCAGGTCTGTAATCTCAGTACTTTGGGAGGCGGAGGCTGGTGGATTACTTGAGCCAAGGAGTTTGAGACCAGCCTGGGCAACATGGTGAAACCTCGTCTCTACAAAAAATACAAAAATTAGCTGGGCATGGTGGCATATGCTGTAGTCCCAGCTACTTGGGAGACAGAAGTGAGAGGATTCCTTGAGCCTGGGAGGTTGAGGCTGCAGTAAATCATGTTTGTTTCACTGCACTCCAGCCTGGGCAACAGAGTGAGACCCCGTTAATAAAAAAGAAAAAAGTTGATTCAGAAGTGATATTGGAGAGGCAGTAGATCTCTCTGTCAGGGTGTGTGTGGCAGCAGGCTGATCTCTCCATCAATCTAGCGCCATAATCCTACTAAGTTGTGCTATCAGAGGCTGTGGGAAGGTGACTGTCAAACAGAGCATGACTTTTCCCAGCATATGGAGCATGCCTAGTTCGAGAAGCTTGAGAGGGCCATTAAGAGGCTGCAGCAAAAGGGAATAGATGGTATCCAAGAAGCATCTGTCCAGTCCACATCAGTTTACATCAAGGCAAAGAAAGTTCTCTTGTGGTGCCCTCTGCACATGTGAATTCAAGGTGATGGCTTCTCCTGCAAGGCTGACAGTGCAACCACCATGTCATCCATTATTGGAATTCACTCACATTTTAGATGTGAAAGCTCACCCAAAGTCATCTCATCAGGGCTGGGACTCAAACTGGTTTCCTCAAACTATGACAGCTCCAACCTCAGAATTCCACATTAAATTATGAATTATTTTTAGCAGGGCAGATGGATATGTTAAAAAACAGCAAACAGCAACAACAGAACTACCATAGAATATCATAAGCACTATAACAGTGGCACATATCAATTGTGTTAGTAACTCAAAGTGGAGAGCAGTTGATGTAAGGGTGAGGGAGGGAAGAAGGTGAGAATGGGGTAAAGTCAGGGAGGCTCTGAGGAGGAATTGTTGGGAACTTTTACCTAGTGTACTTCTGGGAGAAGAGATCACAAAATGGGGCTGGCTGTGGACACCTTGTATTTGCCTTTCACAGTGTTTGAAATTATTCTGAATAAATTTCCAACATTTATTTATTTAGAGAAGGAGTCTTGTTCTGTCACCCAGGCTGGAGTGCAGTGGCATAATCTTGGCTCACTACAACCCCCGCCTCCTGGGTACAAGTGGTTGTACAGGTGAATCTCCTGCCTCAGCTTCCCAAGTAGCTGGGACCACAAACATTGTGCCACCATGCCTGGCTAATTTTTTTCTTTTCTTTTTTTTTTTTTTTTTGAGGCGGAGTTTTGCTCTGTTGCCTAGGCTGGAGTATAGTGGAGTGATTTTGGCTCATTGCAACCTCTGCCTCCCAGGTTCAAGCAATTCTCCTGTCTCAGCCTCCTGAGTATCTGGGACTACAGACACACACCACAACACCCAGCTAATTTTTGTATTTTTAGTAGATATGGGATTTCACCATATTGGTCAGACTGGTCTCGAACTCCTGACCTCAGGTGATCCACCTGCCTCGCACCTCCCAAAGTGTTGGGATTACAAGCATGAGCCACCATGCCTAGTCATCCAGTTAATTTTTATATTTTTAGTTGGCCAGGCTGGTCTCGAACCCATGATCTCAAGTGATCCTCCCACCTCAGCCTCCCAAAGTGCTGGGATTACAGGCATGAGTTACTGTACCTGGTCCCAACATTTAAAAACAGGATATTTCACATAAAAATAAAAATTTCTTGTTCCTCTTTGAAAATTGGAAGATCTGTTAACATGGAGTCTCATGGCTTCGCATGGTATCAAGCAGCTGTCCACTTCATCCTGGGCAAGAGTGGCTACCGCCAATGACCCACTGGGCCTCCCTCAACCCAAGAGGCTGAGAAGATAAGGTTTACAGAGGCATATCAACATGTAAGCTTATAAATTTAAAGAGCCAGAGGGGTAGGAAAAATCCTTGTTTACTTGAGTAGATGAAAATATTAAAGCAATCTGCTTTTTGTTGATATCCTTTACTACTTAGGTTCTCCTTTTATGATAATCACATTCAGACGTACTTCTACTTGACTATCACAAAAGAGAGTTGAAAATGCTGTTGAGATTGTAGAGTTACTGGAGTGAATTCAGAAAGAAATATGCCTCTGAAAAGGGCAGTGATAAACTAGGAACACTAAGGACTTGCATTCCACCATCTTTTGCTGACTTTGCTGATTTCTGATAGAAATACATTAACAATATTAACTAATTTATAATTTATTCCATTTTTTCTAATCTGCATATCTGGGCATATGAACCAACTTAGAAGCTTTCAAACAATTTTGATCATGATCCACAGTATGAAATACATTTTTCATCACATACATGCCTATACATTTGTAACTGTAAAACATCTCAAAACCCAATTCTTACTCTTACATAATGCAACTCTGATATTTCCTATTCTATTCTAATCTGCATTTCATTTTAAAAACAAAAACCCTGCGGGCCAATCTGCTAAACTGATTCTACAACCCACTGATAGTTCACAACCTGCAGTGAAAAATGCTGGCCTAACATAAGGACCGATGCTGTTTGAAATTATGACTGTATTAGGAAAATCTAGGGCATACTTAGGGTATAATAGTAATGATATTTATACACTGTCAAATTCCAGCAAGGATGCAAAGTGGCTGTAGGCAAATATGATGGCTCCCCCAACACTCTGTGGCCAGCTTCTCCTACCTCTGGAATACAGTAGTTCCCATTTATCCAGTTTCACTCTCTGTAGTTTCAGTTACTCACAGTCTACTGTACTTCAGAAATATTAAATGGAAAATTCCAGAAATAAATAATTCATAAGTTTTAAATTGTGTACTATCCTGAGCTGTGTGATGAAATTTTGTGCCATCCCACTCTGTCCCACCCAGGACATGAATCATCCCTTTTCTAGCATATCCATGTTGTATATGCTACTCACATGCTAGTCACTTAGTAGCCTTTGCTTATCATATTAACTGTCACATTACTGCAGTACTTTTGTTCAAGTAAACCTTATTTTACTTGGTAATGGCCCCAAAGAACAATAGTAGTGATGCTGGCTATTTGGATATGCCAAAGAAAAGCCAAATATATGTTAAAGTTAATCTCTTACTGTGCCAATTTATAAATTAAACTTTATCATAGGTATGTATGTATAGAAAAAACATAGTATATATAACATTTGGTACTGTCTGCAATTTCAGGCATCTACTAGGGGTCTCGGAATGTATCCCCCATGGATAAGGAGGGACTACTGTACTTTGTTCCTGGACCTGGGAAACTTTCCCCTCTTATTAAGTACTGTAGCACCCGCAACTCAGGATATAAACCATACCCTTAGAAAAGGCAATTCCAGGTGAAAATGATTTCAAAATGCTAAGAATATTTACAACTTATATGAAAAACAAAACACTGTGAGAGACAACTTACAGATGCAGCAAAATAGGAGAAAAACATCCCAAGAAGCTGAGATAAAAGAACAATCTGAATGAGAATATAATAAAACATTTCAAAAATGTTTAAATAGATAATACATTCAAAGTGCAGAGAAAGAATAGGGCAACATTAATGTAAAACTCATAGATTTGAAAAGGATATAAATAGAATTTCTAGAAATGAAAGATATGCTCATTGAAAGTAAATCCTTTTGGGATGGATTTAATATCTGACTACATATAGTTGAAGAGAAAATTAATGAACTGGAAAGCAGATTCAAGGAAATCATCTAGAATACAGCTTAGAGAAAGAAAAAGAAGTAAAATATAGGTATGAAAATATATTGATTTAACTAAGATAAAAACATGAAGAATAGAATGAGATGGTACAACAGGCATCTAATAAGAGTTTCAGGAGAGAATAGAAAGATTGTAGGAAAGGCAGTATGTGAAAGGATAATGACTAAGAATTTTCCAGCTTGAAGAAAAATATCTTCTCAGGTTAAAGCAGCGTTAATAAAAACTAAGAACAAATTCATGCCTAGACATACCATGGTGAAGCAGCAAAGGAAAAAATGAAAAACTTTATAGCTATAAAAGGTTAAAGACATGCTACCAACTAATGAGCAATAGTTATAAATAGATTTACAGCAGTACCTTTTCAGCAATAATAGATGTCAAAAAACAGTGGACTAATATCATCAAAGTGTTGAGGGAATAACTTAACCTAGAATTGTATATTTAGCTAAAATATTTATAAATGAGGGCAAACTAAAGAGATTTTCAAAGAAAGATGAAACACTGAGTGTCACAAACCATTGCTGAAAGAATTGCTAATTGATGTAATTTGGACATAGGGAAATATAACCTCATAAGAGTAGGATGCAAGAAGAAATGGTAAACAAGCAAATTGGTAAACGTGCTCAACCTCCATGGACATTGATTGTTCAAACATAGACATGTTTAGAAGGTTTTAAAGCAAGGGGGAATTAAAATACTAGACAATAATAGCATGGAAAATGGAAGGGGGAAATTAGAATTAAAATATTTTAAGAAGCTAATATTTTTCCAGGGAGAAATAGAGAAAATGATTAACTTTAGAATTTTAGTTCTGTATTGCTCAAAATTAAAGAGTAACTATGAAAATAATAAAACAGAACATAAAGTTTTCATTCAATTAGAGGGGAAAAATAATGTAATGTATGCTTCTAGAACATGACACAAAAATTTGAAAATCAAAGAATGGAAAAATTATAGAAAAATACTGAGCAAAAAAAGCTGCATTAACAATTTCAGTCAAAAAAATTTTAGACAATAATCATTCTTAGGGATTAAAGAAGATATTAATCAAAGGTACAAGTCTCCAGGAAAATATTACTACATTTGAACTTATATACATCCAACAACTTAGCCTCAAAGTATGTAACAGAAAAATTTGACCAGTAGAAATCAACAAATTTATGATAATAGGGGAAGAGACTTTATCATATTTCTCTCAGAAACTGGTAGATCCAATGGACCAAAAGTTATAAAGATATAGGCTATTTAACTAACACAATTTTAAAAATTGATTGCTGACATATAAACTCATATTCAAGCATATATTATAATATGATATATGATGGAAAGACATTGTAAATTAAAGAATTGTGAATTATTCAATAAACAATGCTGAAATAGTTCACATGGAAAAATGAATATCCATTCATATGGATATATCAATTTAGATAGATTTAAGGCCTATTTGTCAGAAAAGAAATTTTAAAAAAATGAAGGAAGAAAATATAGGAAATATCTTTATAACTTCATAGTAGAGAAAGATTTCTTAAAACAAGAACATAATAAATGCAAATCATAAAGACAATGACATTATATAAAAATCTAAAAAGAAGAAGATATTTGCAACAGATAAAACCGACAAATACTAGTATCTAGACTATATTAAAATATACCCATAACTTCTTTAACAAAATAAAAAAAGAACAAAAAAACTCAAGGGAAAAGAGATAAAGCATATAATCAGGAAATTGTAGAATAGGAATCCCAGATAACCAATAACATTTAACAAGGTGCTTTATTTCACTAATAATTAGAGCAATGCAAATTAAAGCCACAATGAGATACAATTTCACACCTATTATTTTGGCAAAAAGTAAAACATCTAACAATATCAACATAATTTTGGGAGATGGGAACTCATATATTACTTGAGGAAGTGTAAATTTGTTCAACTATATGGAATGAGCAATTTCACACTATCTAGTTAACTTAGTGATGTGGTAGATATATTGGTTTGGTACCCAAAAGCCACTTCCAACAACTTCTCCCTTTCTCACCTCTCACTGTAGAGGCTGAAAACCCAAATATTAACTTTCCTATTCTCCCTTGCATCTAGTGATTGCGACGTGAATCATTTCTAGCCAGTGAGAAATAGGATGTCTGCTGGCTGGTTTTATGTACTCCCCCTCACTGCTTGATTTTGAGTATGGTCTGAGGAAGTAGTGTTTGGAACTGCTATAGTCATGTTGAGACAATGAAGGGAAGGTCAAGAGATTAGTAAAGACACTGATCTCTTAACCTTCAAACCAATTCCGGCAACATCTTTCTCTAGACCTTTTGTGAGGCAGGTTTTAACTTGCTGTATCCAAATGCTCCTCATTGATCCTAAGATCTAGTAATTGCTTTTCCAGGTGTACACCCTAGAGGAACTTACATATGTGGAAAGATTATTCATTGTAAAACAAAAAATAGAAAGTAACCTAAGATGACCATAATAGAGGAAGGGATACATAAATCATGGTACTATTTCTACAGTGGAATTTCTAGAGCGGTTAAAATAAATTAACTGGGTCTACATGTTCCAACACAGAGAAATCTCACATCAATGCTGAGTGAAAGGAGCAAGTTGAGGAAAGATATATAGTGCATGATAGCATTTATGTCAGCTTTTTAAAGCACATGAAACAATATGTTGCATATTATATGTGTATATACATATATATGTATACATGTACAGACAACACATATATATGTATACACATATATATGTAGTGTAAGTGTTACGTATGGACTGAACGATACATACCAACTTTAGAATAGTTTTTACTCTGGGGAAGGAGAGGAATGGAGTCACCACAGAATAAAAAAAAATTATGACAGATAATCTTTAAAAATCTGAGTGGCAGATAAGTGGGTGCTTATATTATTTTCTGTATGTCTGAAAAAAATTGTAATGACAGGATCATAGAAAGATAATGCTGGAGCACAATTCGCAACCTCAAAGATATGGAACCAAACTAAGTGCCATCAACCAATGAGTGGATAAAGAAAATGTGGTATATATATACCATGGAATACCACTCAGCCATAAAAAAGAATGAAATAGTGTCTTTACAGAAATTTGTATGGAGCTGAAGGCCATTATTCTAAGTAAAGTAACTCAGGAATGGAAAACCAAATGCTATATATTCTCACTTATAAGTGGGAACTAGGCTGTGGGTATGCAAAGGCATATACAGTGTTACAATGGACTTTGAAGACTCAAAAGAGGGATGGGTGGGAGGTAGGTGAAGGATAAAAAACTATGTATTGGGTACAAGGTACAATCTTAGGTGACAGGTGTGCTAAAATCTCAGACTTCACCACTGTATGATTCATCCATATAACCAAAAACCACTTGTACCCTAAAAGCTATTTAAATAAATAAATAAAATGAAGAAAGATAATGTTGGAGATAGGTCAAGGAACAAGTTAGAGGGGAGAAAGTCATGGCCAAGTTCTGGAGGTCATTACAATAATGCAGATCATATAAGAGGAAGAAGGTCCATATAAGAGGAAGAAGGTCTGAACTGGGTTGAGGCCCATGGAAGTGGAAAGAAGACTTGAAATTTTGAAATATATCTTAGAGATAAATGAGCTACATGAGAAATTACATGCATGGCAATGATTTTTTTAGTTTACGTAGATTTTTCTTTAAAAATTATAAAATTTACATGGCATAAAACATATAATTTTAGCTATTTTTTTAGGTGTACAGTTCAGTAGCAAGTACATTCACATTACCGTACAACAATTACCACTATTCATCTTCAGAACTTTTTCATCTTGCAAAGCTGAAATTCTGTAGACAACAAACCCTCACTCTTCATTCCTCCCCTCCAGCCTCTGGCAACCACCATTCAACTTTCTGTCTCTATGAATATGACTAATCTAGTTAAAATAATTAACTGGATTTACAGGTATCAACATGGACAAATCTTACATCACTGTTGAGTGAGGAGGTAGTTCCGGATGAATGAAATCATATTCAATTTGCCCTTTTGTGGCTGGCTTATTTCACTTAGCATAATGTCTTCAAGTTTATCCATGTTGCAGCAAGTGAAGAATTTCCTTCTTTTTTAAGACTAAATAATATTTCTTTTATTCATTCGTACATTGATGGACACTTGGGCTACTCCCACATTTTGGCTACTGTAAGTAATACTATTAGGAACATAGGTGTACAAATATCTATTTGAGTCCCTGCCTTCAATTCTTTTGGGTAGGTCCCTAAAAGTGGAACTGCCAACTCAATGGTAACCCTGTTATTGTGGGAAGTTAGTGAGGTATGAGCAGGGCAGGAGAGGACCCTGTCCCCACAACACACACACCAGGAGTGTTGGGTGACATTGTTAACTGTGTATCTAAAGTAATAATTGGTTACAGCTGGTGCCAGGAAAAGGTAGTCTCCTGATAGAAAACACCTGAAACTGATCAGCAGCTTCCCAGTAAGATCTCATGAGTGAGGAGAAGTAAAGCAAGATCCCGGAAGCATGCCAACATATAAAACCCCAAATCAAGAGGTCACACTGCCGCTTGGCCTTCTTCCAAGTGTACTTTTCCTCCTTTCTTTACTGGTTTAAAGCTTTTTAATAAACTTTCACTCCTGCTATAAAACTTGCTTCGGTCTCTCCTGCCTTATGCTGCTCAGTCAAATTCTTTCTTCTGAGGTGGCAAGAATTGAGGTTGCTGCAGACCCATATGAATTAGCTACTAGTAACAATCCTGTTTTCAGTTTTTTGAGAAAGATAATAATTTTCATAAAGATACAATTTTCAGATTATAGCTACTGTAAAATAATGTACTACTACATTAGAATACTCACGTTTCCTCACCTTTACTTTTCAGCAGCCTGCCAAGTTTGCAAATAAAAACTCTGACAGATATTTTGTTACCATGGATATGAGGAGCACAGGACTTTGCAGAGTAGAACCAGGCTCTGGGGACAATCTGCCACTCAATGATAAATAAATGAACATTCATTAAGAAAACCTTATATGGTGATTGAGAAATTGCCTCTGCCTTCTGTAGTAAAACTTACACTTGTTAGCCTAGTCTGTTTTGCTTTGGGACCACACACCTTTAACTGCTGATGCTTTTCCCATGTGCTCTCAGTAGGGTCAAGTGAGATGACAAAGAAAGAAGAAAACTCCTAAATCCCAATGAGAGCCCTTAATATTTAAGTAAAATAGAAACCCAAGCCTGGGTACAGTAGCTTACATTTATGATACCAGTGCTTTGCAAGGCCGAGGTGGGAAGACAGCTTGTCGAGGCCAGGAGTTCAAGACCACCCTGGGCAACATAGTGAAACTTCATCTCTCCAAAAAAAANAAAAAAAAAAAAAAAAAAGAGGAAACCCCACCCAAATAAACCCCCCAAGCCCCAATTTTATTTCTAACAATTACATAAGTAATAAAGGTTCACTGTAGGATAATAAAAAATATATAGATACATAATTAAGACAATTAAAATCATCTGTTATCCCACCTAGTATTTGTTAAATTTAGACTATTTTCTAGGCATAAATATATTTAATGTGAGTTTTAACTTTCAAACAGAGCCATACTCTATTGTGTTGTAACTTTCCCCTCAATTAATATATTGTACATATATTTCCATGTCATATCTGTTAAAATAAAATATTAAATATATTTTACAAAATATCCATTGATGGATGTAATATATTTATTCAATGTTGTGTTGTTGGACTCTTATTTGAAATTTCATCTTGTCAATATGGCAATGAATGTTTTCCTAGCTATATTTTTAAGTTTATCTTTATTTTTTGTGATAAATTTAAAAATAATATGGCTCTTTGGGAGGTTGAAGTGAGACAATTGCTTGAAGCCAGGAGTTTGGACCAGCTTGAGCGACATAGCGAGACCCCATCAATAATAAAATAATAATAATAGTAAGGCTTAATTAAAGGGTTCTTCTTTCCAAATGAGAAAATATTTACATATTTTTAACATTTACAAGTATACATATTTGTTATTATAAGTTCAAATAATACAAAAAGGAATAAAAAAGAAAATTAAAATTGCTCCTAGTCCTCAAGATAATTGTCAATAATTTGATGAACATTCTTTTAGTCTTCGAGTACATATATACAAATGCATGTATTTACAAAAATGAGGCCTGACTTTACATTTGAGTTTTGCAACCATATTTCTTAACTTAGAGAGTGGACTTTTTCATGCCATTAAGTATTCTTTTACAGTATCATTTTTGACAGTTTCAAACTATTCTGCATTTGTGTTACCCAAGTCAATCCCAGTTTCTGCAGCTTTGCCAGGGAAAACTGGCCCACCCAGAGACCTTGCCAACAGGGCAGGGCTCCCTTATTCTCCTGCTCCCTCTCTGCCAGCCACTGGCTGATTGGAACCAGACTAGGTATAGGACACATGCAGAATAATTGGATTGTTAGGGTGCCCAGTGCAAAGTCTCTGTGCAGACTGGAAAGATCTAGACCTACAATGATCTCATTATTATATTTGAGCTGAGAAATAAGCAGAAAGTCAAACAGTTCGTAGTGGATTCACAGCTTAAAGATGCATGGGGAAATGGCAAGAAATTCCTTGAAAGGTCACAATGTTACTGAAGTGCCAGGGGTTCATTCTAGGTCACCTTGCTCACAGCACAGAAAACCAATCACTAAGACAACCAGTATTGCCAGAGGAGAAGACTTTTTATTTGAATGTCAGCTGCAGAGAGGGGAGATGAGCCTCAAGTCCATCTCTCCCAACCAAATAAAATTGTGGTTTATATAGTGGTTATACAGCAGGGAAGGAAGGTAGCTATGTAGGAGAAAACGGAAATCAGGGAGAGGTAAGGAAGCAATCATGACGGATGAGGGGTCTGGCATCTTCATTGTCTGGATGCAGTGATCTGACGAGTTTCAGTTTCTTACCTGAGGGTCAGTTTCCTGAGGAAGGAACTCAGATAAAACAATGTAAATTTCAAGTTTGAAGATCAAGGAGAGTCAATTTCTGTTTATTTAAAAAACCATAAACATCAGTTATATGGGACAATTGGGCCAGTATCAATAAAGAGGTCAGTCAACATTATGGGAACACAACAAGTATGAGAAGGATAAGTCATAGGGTTGATACAAATATGTACCATAAAGAGTAGTATTTTAGGACATAGGCTTTGGAGTCAGATGAGCATTTAAATATTGATACTCCTTTAATGCTATGTGAGTTGGATTGATTAACCTTCTGAGCCATAGTTTCCTTATCAGAAATATATGGATAATTCTGTATCTATTATTGAGTTGTTGGAAGAATTTATTGAGAAAATATACGCAAGATTTTTAGCACAGTTCTGGACACATAGAAGCACTAAATACACAGTTATTATTATAGTTATTTCTTCCCAAATGTATCTTATGTTTGATCCTGTACTATCTTTTGAATCTCCTGGCATATATTAATTTATGAATATGTAATATGGGGGTCATAGGCTCTTGGCCCCCTAAAGGTTCACTGAAAATCACTAACATGAGACAGATTGCTTAGTAGGAGAAAAGGCATACAAATTTATTTATCACATATACACGGGAGCCTTCACAATGAAGACCCAACTACTCAAGATGGTACAGAAGCTTATAAACCATTTTGAGGTTATAGAAAGAATGAGAGCTTAGATCCTAATAAAACAGGTTATAGAAGAGGGTGAAGAGGAATTCTATTAAGAGGCAATACAGGATTAACTTGTAAATTGTTCTGTTTGGAATTTAAATGATAAAAGGGTCTGCTCAGGTGTGGTTATATCTTGGTAAGAAAAAACAATTGTTCTTGGTGGATCTGGATCTTAGGCAGCTAAAGAAACTTCAGCTTCATGGAGAGGTGCAGGAAAGTTCAGAGAGACCTTGACGCTTCTTCAGCTCAGGATGGCAAAACATCATATTTTGGGGTATTGGTTTTGAGCCCCAACTGTAATCAATAATTGTATGTTGAGTTCCAGGATGTTTTGTTGTATTTAAGTCTGAATTTTTTCTTGACTAAACTTCTAAAATAGCTGAATCAATTTTCTAATCCACAGTTTTTTCTATTTTTAAGGACAAAAGGAGATTCTTTTTCCTAGACTGCTTGTTTAATTTTAGGTGTATAACACTTAAGTTTTCTTTTTTGTAAGTCTTTTGAAGTTTTGAATGGTTGTAAGACTCACACAATAAAAAAGAGCATTAGCATTTAAATATCAGTTGACAACTGAGTAGGCTGTACTCTCATAGAACTTGAGGTTTCTTTCCTTTTTCTCTTAGAGAGTAAGTACCTTTCTTAGGAAGAATTTTCTCATGCTGGAATGGCACAAAGGGCGGTGGGTGGATTCAATTTCAGTCATGTCAAATTTCTCTCTCTTTCCCTCCTCTCCCTACAGATAATTAAGGACTACGTGGTGTGTATAAATAGCTTCAGTCAAGAACATCCTCTTATCTTTGCCCCTCTCATCACCAAGCAGGGCCCCTAACTGATGTTGCAATTAGAGTACTGATTTAGCTCTGAGAGACACATTGCAAATGATCTGCTGAGGAGGATGGTATTTATATCAGTACTGACTGATGAAGACTTTGTCAACTGTACCTTTGGCAGATCATCTGATGGCATGCCCCTGGGTTAATCTACTTCTCATTATAAACGATGAACCATGATGATGTGTTTTCTGAGTGACTCATCTTGCATAGAGTGCCACGATGTGAAACAGCCCTATGTAAATTCTGATAATTAAGGAAATAATCCAAAGTATAGGGGTCAATGAAAAAACTGTAGAGATCTAGACATTTAGTGACTTACTAGGGCACAGTAATTTGATGTCAACAGGAATTCACACTTCTTTATTGCAGGTCTAATTGTCTATTTTGACACAGAGAAAGGAAATAAAAATATACTACTTAGGTTTCCCATGGAAAGATTAGGCAATTTGAAGTTGTCTTTTTTCATTCTGTAGATGCTGTGAGTACTTCAAAACCACAACATATTCTCAGGTCAAGTAAGTAATACAGAATCAGAAATTCTAACTGTTTTGATTATTTGACTGAAGTTAAAAGCCCATGGTTGTGTACATATATTAAAATAATATTTGTATATTAAAATATACAAATATACATATTAGAATTATATATTATATAATTTGTTGCATAACAATTATATTTTATAGAATATAATTATAATTTACATAATATTAAAAAATTCTTTCCTTTGTGAAAGTAGAAATGTAGTGGAAACAGTGATAGGGAGTTGAGCTAATTCTTATCCTCACTTTGTTCTGAATGGCTAGAAGGTTGATACTACAGTCCATTAGCATAAAGATTCATCTCTGCCTTCTTATTTGATATGGAGTATTGATATTTGTAATCTTTTAGGAAGAGATTTGCAAACATAGCGGCATGCCCCTCCTGATCCTTCTTTTACTCCTAAGTAGATTACCGCCTCTAAGCCTTTCCTACCTAAAAATCTTTCTATTGACCAAGTGTGCACAAGGAGTCCAGATAATGTTGCAGCATAGAAAATCATCACTTAGGCTGGGCACGGTGGCTCACTGGGCATGGTGGATCACTACTGTAATCACAGCACTTTGGGAGGCTGAGGTGGGTAGATTCCTTGAGTATACGAGTTTGAGACCAGTCTGGGCAACATGGGGAAACCCCATCTCTACAAAAAATACAAAAATTAGTCTGTGCTGGTGTGTGCCTATAGTCCCAGTGACTCAGGAGGCTGAAGCAGGAGGTTAGCTTGAACCCAGGAGGCAGAGGTTGCAGTGAGCTGAGATCACACTGTTGTACTCTAGCCTGGGTGACAGAGTGAGATCCTGTCTCAACAACAACAACAAAAAAGCAAAGAAAAGAAAACCATTGCTCGGTATATACTGAGTTGTCCCTCTGGTGTGCACAAGGGCACTCCTCTGCCTCTCCTTCCCCCAGCGCCCCCTCCTCTTAAGACACTACCTCTTCTGTCTGCTTTGGCTCCAGTGCTCAGCCAATCAGATCAGTCCTATTGAAACTGAAGATGAGGGGCATACAGGAAATCCTTATTCTTGAGAACAGGGTAAAATGAAAATGGTACCTTCTGGTCTTGTCTCTGAGTGAAGTAGCTATCAAACTAACTTCTTTCACTAGTTTGGCCCATTCCTTAAGACTTTCATGCTATGTTGTTTCTTTATTTCTCTTATCATAGACCCACTCTGTTGTTCTAACTGGCATTAAAAGCTGGAGTTAAAAGTGGAGTGGGAACAGGCAGGTTACATGGTGAGAGCAGAAGCAAGAGAAGGAGAGGAGGCTCCACACACTTCTAAACAACAAGGTGTTGTGAGAACTCATTCAGCATCATGAGGACTGCACCAAGATATAAGGGATCTGCACCTGTGAACCAGTCATCTCCCTCTAGGCCCCACCTCCAACATTGGTGATTACCTTTCAATTTGAGATATGGGCAGGCAAAATATTCAAATCATGTCAGTTTCCTTTGATTAAGTGTAAGTTTTAAACTTAATGTAGACAAATGTGCCACTTTTTTTGTTATTTGTTTTTCTTTTGAGACAGTATCTTACTCTATCACCCAGGCTGGGGTACAGATGCATGATCATGGCTCACTGCAGCCTTGACCTCTCAGGCTCAAGTGATCCTCCTGCCTCAGCCTCCCAAGTAGCTGGAAATAGAGGCTAATTTATTTTTATTTATTCATTTATTTTTTGAGATGGAGTTTTGCTCTTGTTGCACAGGCTGGAGTGCAACGGTGTGATCTTGGCTCACTGCAATTTCCATCTCCCAGGTTCAAGCGATTCTCTTGCCTCAGCCTCCCAAGTACCTGGAACTACAGATGCACGCCACCACATCAAGCTAATTTTATATTTCTAGTAGAGGGGATTTCACCATGTTGGTCAGACTGGTCTCACACTCCTGCCTCAGCCACCCGAAGTGCTGGGATTATAGGCATGAGCTACCATGCCCGGACATTTTTTGGTATTTTTTGTAAAGATGGAGTTTTGCCATGTTGCCCAGGCTGGTCTCCAACTCCTGAACTCAAGCAATCCACCTGTTTTGGCCTCCCAAAGTGCTGAGATTATCAGCATGAGCCATCCCACCTAGCCACAGATTTTTCTTTTTCTTTCTTTTTTTTTTTTCCTGAGACAGTCTTGCTCTGCCCCCCAGGCTGGAGTGCAGTGGGGTGATCTCAGCTCACTGCAACCTCTGCCTCACTGGTTCCAGCAATTCTCCTGCTCCAGCTTCCTGAGTAGCTAGGATTACAGGCATGCACCACCATGCCTGGCTAATTTTTGAATTTTTAGTAGAAATGCAGTTTCACCATGATGATCAGGCTGATCTCGAACTCCTGACCTTGTGATCTGCCCACCTTGGCCTCAGAAAGTGCTGGGATTACAGGTGTGAGACACTGCGCCCAGCCTCGCCACAGATTTTTCTTTACAAGTTGCGCATTTGATGCCTTATTTGAAAAATCATTCTGTCTCCTAAGAAAATGAGTGTACTATGCTATATTCTCTTTAAGTTTTCAAGTTTTGACTTCCACGTTGAAGTCTTTAATCTACCTGGCATCAACTTTGGTGTATTGTGTGAGGTAGAGATTTTATTTCTTCTCTTTGTGTCTCATGCTCTGGAATTTCATGATGCTGTTTTTTGGTATAGGTTTTTCTTCCATGCTAAGTTCTCTCGATCTGAAGATTTGTGTTCTTCAAACTCTGGAAAAAGTTCTTTATTTGATTATTTTATCCCCTTCATTTTCTCTTTCAGGAACTCCTATCAAATGTTTGAGATCTTGGATTAATCCTTTATGTATTTTATTTTTTCTTTCACATTATCAGTTTAGTGTTATTATTATTTTATTATTTATTTATTTTGAGATGGAGATTTACTCTTATTACCCAGGCTGAAGTGCAATGGCACGATCTTGGCTCACCGCAACCTCCGCCTCCTGAGTTCAAGCAATTCTCCTGCCTCAGCCTCCCGAGTAGCTGGGACTACAGGTGCGTACCACCATGCCCAGCTAATTTTTGTATTTTTAGTAGAGACGGGGTTTCACCATGTTGACCAGGATGGTCTCGATCTCTTGACCTCATGATCCACCTGCCTCGGCCTCCCAAAGTGCTGGGATTACAGGCTTGAGCCACCGCGCCCGGCCTATTATTATTTTATTATTGTTATCACAGCTCACTGCAGACTTGCTGTCCTGGGCTCAAATGATCCCCTCACCTCAGCCTCCCAAGTAGCTGGGAGTACAAGTGTGCGTCACCAACTAATTTTTACGTTTTTTATAGAGACAGGATCTCGCTATGTTTGCCCAGGCCAACCTCAAACTCCTGGGCTCAAGCTATCCTCCTGCCTTGGCTTACCAAAGTGCTGGGATTACAGGTGTGAGCCACTGTGCCTGGCTCAATCATTTGTTTTATATTTCAGTATATATATATATATATATATATATATATATATATATTTATATATATATATTTATATATATATTTGTATTTATTTATAATCAATTTCATATTAATTATTATTTCATGCCACATATTCTCAGACCAACATTGACAAAGACCATTAAATAAATTGATACTTTATTTTTGGTTGATGGTGACAAGATTGCAAGCCAATAGCTGTTCTCGTGGACATGCTTCTTGCCTCTTTGGAAACTTCATAGCAGAGCTTGGACACACAACCAGTCTGGGCAGTTCCAGTCCAGTGTTTGTGTACTTACGAAACCTTCATCAGGTGTCGCCTCTACGCAGAGGGGAAGAGCATGTCTAGGGAAAGGCAGCAGAAACTGAGTCCAGGGGACTGCAAAGGCATGGTGGTGGGACTCCACTTCTGCCATCACTCATTCTTTCCATCTCTCATTGGACATTTTCCAGCCTTATCTGCCAGATGTCTCTAGTGTCAAGAGTTCTCTAATATAGCCCAGGGCATGAGATGGGGAAGAAAAATGGGTTAAGGGAGACAGGCTCTTGATGCCACTGCTAGGGGAGGGAAACAGGATTGACTAATACATATATACGTGTGTGTGTGTGTGTGTGTGTGTGTGTGTGTGTGTGTGTGTGTATGCTTTTAAATTTATCCTTCAGATGTTCTAATGAATTTTCAATTTGAACAATTTTATTTTTAATGCTCCCCAAACTTTCTTAATCTCTGTTCTTTTTTTGTCCCCATAGAATTTTGATGTTATTTTGTAGCTGCAATATCTTCCTTAATCTTTCAGGGGCTTCAAGTTCTCTTCAGTTTCTTATATTTTCTTTGTTTCTGATGAGGTGTCATTATTTGTCTGCTTTTCTTGGCATCTCTCTATTATCAAAGGTTTGGTCACCCTTAGCTCTTCATGCATAATTAAGCATGAGCTGCTGGAGAGTGGAGTGGGGATGCTTTGGACCTCGGTGGGGCTTACTTTCTGAGGATACTTGTTTTAGGATGATTAGCAGCAGAGAGTTGGCCACAATACTTGCAATTTTTTTTTTCTTCTTTTTAAATTAAGTAGCCAAATGCTTTGTAAAATGAGAAATTTCTGAATGCCATCCTATGGAGAGCTGTTCTAGTCCATTCTCATGCTGCTATAAAGAACTGCCCGAGACTGGGTAATGTATAAAGGAAAGAGGTTTTATTGACTCATAATTCCATGTGACTGGGGAGGCCTCAGGAAACTTACAATCATGGCAGAAGCCAAAGGGGAAGCAAGGTACCTTCTTCACAAGGCGGCAGGAAGAAGTATCAAGTGAAATGGGAAGAGCCCCTTATAAAACCATCAGATATCCTGAGAACTCACTCACTATCATGAGAACAGCATGAGGGAAACTGCCCTCATGATTCAATTACCTCCACCTGGTTTCTCCCTTGACACATGGGGAGTGTGGGAATAATAGGGATTATAATCCAAGATGAGATTTGCATGGGGACAAAAAGCCTCAGTTTCTCCCTGATAAGAAACCTCATAATTCCTGTCTGGACCTGGCTACCAGTAAACTGTGTATAGGGATGTTTGAGTGCATTATATTCATTGATTAACTACTCTAAATACAGACCTTTTCAGTCAATTTCACACTTTGCTATACTAATGATAAAAATGGAAAACTTATATATTGCTTAATCTATGTCAGGCACAATCTAACAGCTTTACACTGTTTACCTCATTTAATCCTCCCAACAACCCTAAGAGGTAAATGTTATTATCATCTCAGTTTTACAGCAGAGGAATCCAAGGCATAGGGAGATTAAGTAACTAGCCTGAGATCACCCAGCTAATAAATTGTAAAGCCGGGATTTTCACTCAGGCCCTTTGACTGATTATAGGCCTATGGAATGCTTCCTCCTTGATCAAAAAATCACATAGGCTGGGATTTGGGCCATGTTATTTCTGAGGGTTTAACAAGATTGCAAGCCCCAAGAAGGATTTTGTCTGTTTTACTCACACTGTACAACCAAATCTTAGCACAGTTCAGTACAGTGGATTTTCATTGAATAAATGAATTTATAGCAACTTTCTTACAAAAATGGCACTTGTTACTTGTGGGGGTGGGCTACTGGAAGGAGGTGTGATGGCTTTCTAATTTTCTTTTGATTGTTAGATAGAATCTTTTCTTTTGGGAAAGAGAGCAGAGCTGAGGATGGAGCAGCGGTATAGAGCACATTTCTTTAGTAAAACTTCTTTATCTCCTTCTATATTTGGCTTCCTCATTCTTTGTTCAAAGATTGTTACTGTTATTTGGGGAATGAGCTTATATATTTTTTCTCAATATTGTGCACTATGAATCAACGTTCCTGTCATTATTTATTATCTGAAGTTCAGGGACAACCCCCAGCCCCCACCATTCCCTATTAAAAGCAAAACAAAATGAGGTTTGATTTTTTTATTGTTCTCTTTGAATGACTAATGCTCAACTTTTCCTTTCCTCCCAGAAAGGCTCTTATTTGACAGACTATTTTAAAGCATGAATTTCCTGAAATGGAATGACCTGAAGGCCATGGCAATACACATGCTTTACATACTTGAATTAAAAAAAAAATCTGGCTCTTATGTTAAGGGTTTAATGCTGTTTTGACAATGCATTTCTGTCTTCCACCAAAATGTTTTTGTGAAAACAGGTTCATGCATAATCAGGATCTGAAGCTTTGTTGCTGCTGTCACTAATATTTATTGTAGATTTTGGAGCAGAAAGAATTACCTTGTATTAGGATTGTTTGTGTGCAATTCCAGACTTCTGAATGGCTTACGATGAAAGAAAATACTTTTTAAAAGCATGGCGCTGATAAATGTATTTTTTCCTTATTAAATAAAGCAGTTCACTAGAAGTAAAGTATAGCATGAGGAGGAAAGTGGACAACTTATTAAAAGAAATCAGCAGGTGTTAAGAATTGCTTGGTTATAAGTCACAAAAAACCATTTCATCTATGTTAAGTGAAACAGGAATTTTAATGGAAGATTATGGAAGCCTAGTACATACTACGAAAGATGACTGAAGCCAGGAACTGGAAACTCAGGGCCTGAGGACACCCTCCCTCCCTCCCTTTCTCATGCCCTCCCTTCCTCATGCCCTCCCTCCCTCTCTTCCTCCCTCCTTTTTTTCCTTCCTTTTTTCCCTCCTTCCCTCCTTCCTTCCTTCCTTCCTTCCTTCCTTCCATCTTTCTTTCTTCTGCAGATATCTATCAAGCATCTCCTATAAGCCAAGTACTATAGATACAATAAAGAACTAGGCAGAGAGACTTCCTGTCAAAGAGCTTATATTCTTGTAGAAGGAGATAAGTGATAAGCTAGTCAAAGTCAAACAAAAATAAGATTATTTTAAGTATAGTGACCATAAAATTTGTTGCCTACTTCTTTTTCTGCGACAGGGTCTCACTCTGTCATCAGGCTGCTGTGCATCAGTGCAATCTCAGCTCACTGCAGCCTCAAACTCCCTGGCTCAAGGGATACTCCCACTCAGCCTCCCAAGTAGCTGGGACTACAGGCATGTGCCACCACACTCAGCTAATTTTTGTATTTTTTGTACAGACAAGGTTTCACCATGTTGCCCAGGATGGTCTTGAGCTCCTGGGCTCAAGTGTCCTCCTATCCTGGCCTTCCAGGATGCTGAGATTACAGGCATGAGCCACCATGCCCAGCCTTGTTGCCAACTTTTGAGAGTGAATGAGGTACTATTAATAGTCATGCTTATAAGAGTAAACCTGTCCAGGACACACTGGAAATGTCACGGGTAAAAGACAATGGTGAGAATTAGAGTCATGTGGTGAGGGCTGGGTGACTACTTGAGACAGGTGATAGGAGGTGTTCTTATGTAAGCTGAGAACTGAATGACAAGAAGGAGCCAAGCATAGGAAGATGACAAGAGTGAGCCTCCTGGTAGAGAGAACGGCTAGAACAAGGGCTCCCAGGGAAGAAGGAAGGTGGCTAGTGCGCAAGGACAGCGAGAGCCTGGCTGGGAATGAGACCAGAGGCGTAGGCAGGAGCCCTGTGAAAGCAGTCTTAAGAAGGAGTTTGGCTTTGTTCAGAGCATGATGGGAAACCACGGGAAGGTTTCCAGCAAAGAAATGATATGTTCTGCTTTACTTTTTAAAAAGACCATTCTAGGCCAGGCATAGTGGCTCATGCCTGTAATCCCAGTACTTTTGGAGGCTGAAGTGGGTGAATAGCTTGAGCCCAGGAGCTTGAGACCAGACAGGGCAACATGGTGAAAATATAAAAGTTGGCTGGGTGTGGTGGCACATACCTGTAGTCCCAGGTACTTGGGAGGCTGAGGTGGGAGGATTGCTTGAGCCCAGAAGGTCAAGGCTGGGATGATCCATGATTGTGCCACTGCAGTCCAACCTGGGCAATAGAGTGAGACCCTGTAAAAAAAAAAATACTTTGTGTTTTTAAAAGTTGTTTGGAATTTTTATTGATGTTTTTCCTCAGCTGTGGTTTTTAAAAAATTTCTATCTTTAAGAGATGCAAACATATACAAAATCAGATCATTTAATAGACCAAATGGTGTAATATCTGAGATTTGCCTCAAAATTAGAGCTAGAGATGAATTACAACATTGGCCGTGATTGGTTACTTGTTAATAGTAAGTAGTGGGGGTTTTGATTTACTGTTATTTTTACTTTTGTATATGCTTGAAATTTTTAAATAATGAGATGTTCCCCCCAACCAAAAAAAAAAAAAAAAATTCTCTGCTTGCAACTGTGTGAAGACTATGTATTAGAGGGCCAAATTGCAGGCGGACCAGTTCAAAAAGCAGAATCTGTATGAGCTATGGTGATGGGCAGGATTAGGTTGGTTGTAGTATAGACAGGAGACATGGATGGTTTTGGGATACATTTCGTAGCTGGAGCCAACAAGACGTACTGATAGATGAGCGGGGTGAGGAGGCAAGAGGGGCCAATGGTAGCTCTTCGCTTTTTAGCGAGGCACCTGGCTGGATGAAGATGTTACTGACCAAGATAGGGAAGATACAGGAAGAGCAAGTTGGAGAATAGAGAAAGAAAAGTTCTCTTTTGGCCACGTTCAGCTTAACATGCCTGTTAGACATTCATGAGGAAACGTGAAGCTGGCAAGTCTGGAGTTGTGCAAAGAGAACTGGTGTATCAGACACCTCTCATGAGCTTCTCCGCGTGCTCTCAGGCTCACATGCCTCAGGGGCCTTGCGGATTTGTTCTGCCTCTGTGGCTGGCTCTGTGTTGCTCCCACTGAACTTTCGTGGATGTATCCTGTTTTATATGTGTTTGTCACTTTCCATCTTGGGGATTTCTTATTGATGACAGAAACGTGCTCAATGCCTCTGTTGAAGCAACTGGGAAGTGAGGAGGAGTTAACACCCAATGGAGTAAATTTTGACCACTGGGGAATGGGAGCTGATGGATAAATTCCCCCCTCTTCCTCTCCTTGGACAGCCAGTGCTCAGATGCGGTCATTCATGTGGTCTCTTGGGTGAAGGTCCTGGGACGTGGAGTAACTGGCCATGCATGATCCCAAAAGAAAGCCAGCTCAGGGATGCACCATTGTGTTTGCCTTTCTTCCTTTCCTGCCTCACTCTCCCTTCCCTCAATATTTGGAGAACAAGAGAAGATGGACACAATAAAGGTGATGGAAAAGGAGGCAGAAAAGGAGAAGGAAGGCCAGGAGAAGGGAGTGTCATGCCAACCTTGCCTGGGAGGCAGTGCTCATCATTTTGTGGAATGCTGCAGGCCATCTGAGTGAGAAAAGACTAGCGTGTGATCCTTAGATTAGGCAGACACCAAAGTCATTAGTAACTTTGATGAGACCAGTCTTCCTGGGGTCATGAAAGCTGATCATATAAATTGGGTCCTTTGTGTCATATTCAACTATAACAGAGTCAAGGGGCCAGGGTAAAAAAGCACTCAGGATACCTCGCATTGCTCTAGAAATGTCACTTTCTGCAAGTCCAACAGCTGAAACCGCTGGTTGTAATCTGAAACCAGTTTTATCTATAGCTGCTGAGATAACTTGCTGCAATTCTAGGACTAACTTTGCCCACCACCCTCTCCCACCAATTGGAGCTTGCCATCTCTCAAAACATTTGCTAATCACCATGAACTTTCTTTCAGGATCACACATAATGATCCTCTCTTTTTTATAACCCCCCCCACCCTTCTATTTGTTCTTTGGACATGCAATTAACCACCCAGACTGTGTGTACACCCCACATTGGAATCGTTTCTTGCCAAAGAAAACATTACGTGTAGAGATTTGTCTCCGTATTTTAATTTTGACTTCAACAAGGTGATTGGGAAAGAATCTTGGCTAAAGTGGACTGAAGAGAAAATAAAAATTTTTTTTAAATGTGGAGGTGGTTAATAGAGACAACACTTTGCTTTGAAGAGGGGCAAAAAATGAAGTGGAGGCTAGAGGAGAATGTGTGGAAAAGGGAGGGTGTGTGTGTGTGTGTGTGTGTGTGTGAAATGGAGTCTCTGTCTGTCACCCAGGCTGAAGTGCAGTGATGTGATCTCGGCTCACTGCAACCTCTGCCTCCTGGGTTCAAACAATTCTCCTGCCTCAGCCTCCTGAGTATTTGGGATTACAGGTTTGCACCACCTGGCCCAGCTAATTTTTGTATTTTTAGTAGAGTTGGGTTTTCACCATGTTGGCCAGGTTGGTCTCTAACTCCTGGCTTCAAGTGATCCACCCGCCTCAGCCTCCCAAAGCGTTAGGATTACAGGCGTGAACCACAGTGCCCAGCTGGAGATGGGCAATATTACTCTCTGTTCATGGGCATAATCCACGAGGAGGCATAACTGTGACAGAGGAGCCCCGGAGAAGTCAATAAGGAATACAATTCAGGACTCAAAGGAAGGGTGGGGCAGGCATGAGAGTGCTGGGGTTTGAAGAGAATGTTCATTTTGGAAATAGGGGGACAAATGTACCAGGGGTGTGTGGTAGATTCACTGGGCGATGTTGAGACTTGTGGCTGTGACAGGTCACCTGGGCTAGTGTCTCTCTCATCTCATCTCTCATTGAGACTGCTTTATTCTGCTATGCAAGACTGGCTTTTTCTCCTGGCTTTTCACTACTCTAAGTTCAGAACCTTCAAGAGAAGGAATTCCTGAATTCCAGGCTCTAGGAGAGAATCTAGGAAAGATGCCCTAACAGGCATGTACTCTTGGTGCTGTCAGCTTTGACAGGGAAGTGGGGTCAGGAGTGGGGTGCAGTTGTGAAAGAATGGGGCCTGGATAAGGCAGGTGCCTCTAAGAGGTATTTACGGCTGCGACCATAACCTTCCTCACCTTCTGCAGGCCCTGATCATTAGAAGAGCCAGGAGAACAGCCTGGATGCACTTAACCTCATTTTCCCCCCTTGGGGACATCCTTGCTATAGGCATAGCAATCCTAGTCAGACCGTGAACATCTTCTTTTATTAAACTCAATCATTTTAAAGAGTTTGTGTAGGAGGAATAACAATAGAGACAGTGTGTGCACTTTCTTCCTGTGAGCAGTAAGTTGGCTTCTCGTTCTTTCTGAATGCCAGAGGACCAACGCCTTTCTGTGAGGGAGGAGTTTTTTGCAGTGATTTGCTCGTTGGAGCAGATGAATCAATAGCCCATTAGGGCAATGCGCTGGGCAGTCTGTTGGGGCTGTGCCTCTGGCAGCGTGGGGGCAGAAGAGTTCAAAGCTTAGTGAGTCAGTGTTCTGGCCTTTACTAGCAAGCGCCTGGCTACTGTATCGTCCGTTGCCTTGTTATTCCTATCTGTGTTAGATGCTCAGGCTTGAAGTCAAATCTGGTTCAGATTCTCATTCTGCCATCCACTGTCAGAGTGACCACAGGACATTACTAATGCACACCTTCCTTATGTGGTTCTTGGGAAGAGCAAATGACATGGGATGTGAAGAGCATTCAGCAAGGCGCCTGGCACCAAGTGGACATGGCACAAACAATAACAGTTAGAATTTGTAGAAAGACCTATTGGCATAAAAAGGGGCAATCAGATGTCCAGTGTAATGAAGGAAAAGGTATTTAGGGAATGAGATAAGACTGGGACTGGGGAATAGAGGAGGATCACATGGAACATGGAATTATGAAACTTTAGATATTGAGGGAGATTTTGGTTCAAATCTTAAATTAGCTACATGGGTCCTTGGGGAAGTTACATTGTTAAGCCGTACCTTCCCACCTAGAAAATGGGAATAATAATGTTTACCTCATGAGATTTTTGTAAGGAATAGATTAATAAACCACTGAGCACAAGACCTGACATATAGTAGATAGTCGTTAGAGAACAGCTCTGATCTTTAGTAATAGCACCTGGGAGTCACTGCTCCCATAATAGAGGCAGTGTAGCTGAGTGGGGAAGAGTGGCCTCCCACATTCCTGAAATTGCACCAAGTTAGTAATTATCAGCTTTGCAAGAGCAGAGGCTGACCCTGCCCAAATCTCAGTCCTGATGATTCAACAAAGGTTGCTAGATTTGACATGACAAGGGCCCCTTTCAAACATATACAAGTTACGAATAATCTTGGATGCTCCATTTTTTCATTTTGCTTAGGACAGCTCACCCTGCTATGAAGAGCAGTATACTTACTAAATTCTAATTTTCAAAAATGACAGGTTTTTTAAACCTCTTTGAACCTGATCACTCAGGCTTGGTAAAATCCTTGTCCTTGAGTTTGGTCAAAGTTCATGGGAACAGCATCTCGTTGTATCATTCTTGCCAAAATTGCTTAAGCAGAATTGAATCACAAGGAAACAATCAGATAAAACCAGATTAGGGCACATTCTGAAAGACAACAGCCCGAAACTCTTCAAAAAACTCGAAAGAGCAAAACCAAAGAGGCAGGGCTGGAGGTAGGTAGAATTAGATTAAAAGAGGCTAAATATACATGATAGCTAAATGCAATGCATGAACTTTGAATGAATATAGATAGGCACTCCCCTAAAAAAAAACTCTACTGTAAAATACGTTATAGAACAACTGGGGATATTTGATTATGAACTGTATATTAGATAATATTATTGAACCAATGTAAAGTTTCTTGGATATAACAATGATATTATAGCTATGTAGGAAAATATCCTTGGTTTTTTAGGACAAATAAGTGTAACTATTTAGGGGTATAGCATCATGATTTCTGCAACTTACTTTCAAATGGTTCCATAACACACATACGCACATGCTGGGTGTGTTTTGTATACCTGTAGTCTTAGCTACTCAGGAGGCTAAGGCAGGAGGATCATGGATATTTTGAGCTCAGGAGTTTGGGACTGTAGTGAGCCATGCTTGGGGCTCTGAATTACCACTACACTCCAGCCTGGGCAACATAGCAAGCAAGACTCTGTTTCTATATTTATAATCCCACAAATACAGATATGTAAAGAGGTAGACAATGTTCTTTGGGACGACAAATCTTAACAACTGATTAATCTTTGTGAAAGTTTATGGCATTCATTGAGCTGTGCTTTCAACTTTTCTGTAGCCTTTTTCTGTAAAAAATTTCAACATAAAAAGTTGGGGTGGGGGAAAAATCTTCATGGAAAAAACTAGTTAACCAATCTGCATGTCTTTGTCTAGAAAACATTCTGTTCAGTGAGGAGCCCTTGATGCAAACTCACAAAGACACGGGGCGCTGTTATATTTTTGAGACAAATGGCTCCCACCACCTATAAAAGGTAGTGAGGTATTTGAACTCTTGGCCAATTCTCACATTGGGAAACCCTCAGTTCTTTACAATCCTGCAGCTGAAAGACTGGATTGAGAGAGAACTGTGGTGCGAGGCTTTCTCTCAAAAAGGAAACAGTAACATGAATGTGCATTTGAGAGAGCAACCGTTTAGAAAACCTGAAGGAAGTAAAAGTCCCTTGGGCATGTTAAGCATTTGTGCATACTTAGTAAGAATCCTGTCTGCCTATGTGATGAAGAATCAGATTCTAGGCTAAAAAGCGTCCTGAAATTTTTACCTGGAACTTCTGGGGAGAAAAATATTTTTAGACTTCATGTTACATTAATTATATATCTCAGGGAGAAGGGATTTCTTTTCAAGAATAGACTTATTACAGACAGATGGATCCAGGGGTCATTCCACTTGGAGCATAATTACCATGTTCTAAAGCAGTTTGAGATCTTAATGACTTGACTCCTTCATATCCACTGGTGTCAAATTTAAAACTGACCACACGAAATGTTGGGGGCAAAAAGTAGTCCAGTAAACAAACTTATTAATAGAAATGAAATCCCACAGAGCACACAGACACACACAAGTCAGTGGGATATTAAATTCCTGTCATAAGTTAACATGGATTAAGCAAAACTTTTTATAGTGCAAGTTCTTAGTATCAAATTTTAAAGTACAGCAACATCTAATAATATGATTATTTATATTAACCATTTCTAATAGGTGGCAAATAATTCTAAAAAGATATGTTGAAGGAAAAACACTGATTCACTCAGTAAATAATTATTAGATACCTATTCCATTTCTAATTTAGGAATAAATATACCTTCTTGGAGTCTTCTTTCCACTGGCAAGTTAGACTTACACAAATTATCACGTGATGAATTCCATTAGCAGTAAGTGCCACAAAAGAGTAGTTTGTAGATCTTACAATCTGGAATAGTGCAGATTTTGTAAACTTTTATAATTACAAAACGTTTCATCAAATTTTGAATATTTTAAAAAATATATTTCAAGTTTTTCTGGATTTTTTTGTTGTACAAAGGTTATGTGGAGACAAGTAAATTTCTGAGATCACCACCATAGATTTTTAGATTTAAGTCCCCATAGATTTTAACTATTTTATGGTTATGTTAATTATCACTATTAGGTTGTCTGACCATTCATAACTTTTCCTATTCTGGACAGGCTTTTTGGTTTTTTATTCTTATTTCCCAACCATCAGTTCCAACTGATGGTTGGAATTTTTATATTCTTGTGTGGGTCACCCAACTCAATACTCTCAGATAGGATGAACAAGAAGGTTGATACCTATGCATGTGATGATGGGTGGGGAGGATGTGTGGGACATTGCTCACCATCCTCCTTGCCATCAGCATAGTGGTAGAGATTGTTGCTGGGGAAAGACGATTATCTGGGCCAGTGGCGCAGAGGTAAACTTTAGGAGGCCGAGGTGGGTGAATCACCTGAGGTCGGGAGTTCGAGAGCAGCCTGACCAACATGGAGAAACTTCGTCTCTACCAAATTCTAAATTCCAAAAATACAAAATTAGCCAGGCATAATGGGGTATGCCTGTAATCCCAGCTACTCAGGAAGCTGAGGCAGGAGAATCACTTGAACCTGGGAAGCAGAGGTTGCAGTGAGCCAAAATCGCACCATTGCACTCCAGGCTGGGCAAAAAGAGCGAAACTCCATCTCAAAAAAAAAAAAAAAAAAAAAAAAATTAAGTAAATAAATAAATAAATAAAAATGTACCAAGACTGTTGTAGATAAAGAAAGGCAGATTTATTAGAGAAGGTATGAAAATATGTCGCAAGGAAGCAATGGGCAAACCAGCAGAAGAGAAGCTGACTGCCAGGAGACAAAGGCTTGGCGGAGATTTTATTGGATGGCTTTAGGTTGCAGGGTGCTACATGCAGTACTGCTAATGCTAAGGTTTCAGGGAGCTAACTTGCATTTTTTGTATTAGCCGAGGTTCTGGTGATAGCTGGGCACAGGAAGATTGTGAGTTATTTGTGCAGGAGGGCTATATGTCCTGGACCATGAAGAAATGCACTTATAGCTTATTTGCCTTTTTTTGTTGTTGTTGTTTTTCCTTTCTCCCACCATGTCTTTTTTATTAATTGAGACTCCACAGTGATCAGTGATTTCAGGTACCAACAGTGGAGTTAGATTCTTGAGTTAAGGTTCTGGCTTTGCCACTTGGCATTTGTGTGGTCTTGAGCAAGTTCCTTGGCTTTTTTCTAAGCCCAGTTTCCTTGACTACAAAAAAGGTTAGTAACAGGATAGCTCTCTGATATGGCTTGGCTCTGTGTCCGCAGCTAAATCTCATCTAGTAGCTCCCATAATTCCCATGTGTTGTGGGAGGAACCCAGTGGGAGACGGTTGATTCATGGGAGCAGTCTTTCTGGTGCTGTTCTTGTGATAGTGAATGGGTCTACAAGATCCGATGGTTTTAAAAATGAGAGTTTCTCTGGGCATGCTCTCTTCTCTTGTCTGCCACTATGTGAGACGTGCCTTTCACTTTCTACCATGATTGTGAGGCTTGGAACTGTAAATCCAATAAACTTCTTTCTTTTGTAAATTGCCCAGTCTTGGATATGTCTTTATCAGCAGGGTGAAAACAGACTAGTCATCTTCCGACATTAAGAAAAACAACAATATTCTAAATAAAATGATGTGGGCAAAGCACTTGATGCAAAGTAAGTCCTCCATAGATTTTAACTATTTTATGGTTATGTGAATTATCACTATTAGGTTGTATGATTATTCGTAACCTTTCCTATTCTGGGCAGGCTCCTTGGCTTTTTATTCTTATTTCCCAAGTTGAATGCAGGCAGATCTCTGATTCCACACAAAATGCATTCATCTTCTAGCCTTGTATGTGTGTTGATCAGGTTGGGCATTTATTCTCCTAGAGGTCAAAAAACATAGAATTCAACCTGCAGTATGAAAACCCAAATTTGGTATGAGAAAGGAAGCTTAAATTTATCAGAGATTAATAGATGAAAGTGTAAGTTGTTTGAAAGGCAAATGTAAGAAGTTGAGAACTGTCCTTCTCTGGAGTGAACATCTGCTTAGTAGATTGACACACTTGTGAGACCAGCTAAATATTAGCTACTTTTTTTTTAGAGATAGAATCTTGCTCTGTGTGTGCCACCATGCCTGGCTAATTTTTATTTTAGAGATGAGAGTCTCACTATGTTGATTGGGCTAGTCTCAAACTCCTGACCTCGAGCCATTCTTCTGCCTCAGCCACCCAAGTAGCTGGGATTACATGCGCAAGCTACCGCACTCAGCTTAGTACTAGTTACTTCTAGGTTTACTGGGAATTTTTCTAGTGATTCTGGGAAACCTACGTATTTGTGCTTTTGTTTTTTTCAGTGTGACAGAGACAGTTACTTGCCCCAATATTTATCGATTTTTTTATTGTTTTAAGAGAACGCTGATTTTTCAATTGGATCTATAGCTGCTCAGAATAAAGACTACATTTCCCAGACTCCCTTGCAGTTGGATGTGGTCATATGACTGCGTTCTGACCCAAGAGCTGTGAAGAGAAAAGATACAGTCTTTTTGAAAGGGCAGATGTGCCCTCCTCCTTCCTTTCTTTTTTTTTTTTTTTTTTTTTTTTTTTTTGGGACGGCGTTTCGCTCTTGTTACCCAGGCTGGAGTGCAATGGCGCGATCTCGGCTCACCGCAACCTCCGCCTCCCGGGTTCAGGCAATTCTCCTGCCCCAGCCTCCTGAGTCGCTGGGATTACCGGCACGCGCCACCATGCCCAGCTAATTTTTTGTATTTTTAGTAGAGACGGGGTTTCACCATGTTGACCAGGATGGTCTCGATCTCTTGACCTCGTGATCCACCCGCCTCGGCCTCCCACAGTGCTGGGATTACAGGCTTGAGCCACCGCGCCCGGCCAAAAATAAACTTCTGTTTAAGTTATGGTCATTCAGTCTCCTTTGCTGCAATGGTATTTATATCCTAAATAACACAGGCAGAAATGAGGTTGGCAGCAAAAGTGCTCCTGCTGCCGAAATCTTCCTTGTGGCTTGAGTCCTGGAAAAATGCCGACTTATTTGTGTATGTGTGTGTTGTTTATCTCTGTGTGTAGGAATTCATTCATTTAAAATATTCAGTATTTATATTGAGTGTCAGGCACCTTACCTGCCACATGCACGTCTGTGTATATCTATATGTCAATTGTAATTCCTGTTTTTAATGAACTTACCATCTGGAATCTGAAAATCTAGAGTTTAAAAAGCACTGTATGGCCAAGTGAACAAGATAATGGATACCAGAAAATGTTAGAAAGTGTTTGGCCACCATTTTTCTTCTTAATCCTTGAGTAACCCATGAAAGTTAGAAGATGGTCTTCAGAAAGACAAAAGATGGAAGTTGATTTCATTCCATTTTCTCCACTGTATACAGAACACCCTCCACCCCAGGCTGGCATGGCACGGTTCAAGGACCTCCTTTGGTTCTGTGTCGGGTCGCCCCCTCTGTTGTCTTCCAGCTCTGCGAAGGCACCCCACACCTCCTCCCATGTGATGCCCATGATCCGGAGACCTCTGTCATCTTGCAAGCCTGGTTTTCCCTCAACTCTGTGTGAGGCAGGCAGCCAGCATCGCTGCCCCAGTTTCACGGACAGAGCAACCGAGTCATTATTCTATTGATACTGGACAAAAGTACCGAGTGAGTCATTCTAAAGTCCTAGAACCAGATCCTTTCTTGCTCCTGGCATCATTCATGGACCTGAATTCCACCAAAGGCTCAAGAGGATGCTGGTCATTGACCTGTTCAGAGAAGAAGGGGTTTGTGTGTGACTGAGTGAAAAACAAGGATTAACTCTCTCTTGACACTTGCAGGCTTGAACAAGAAAGCAGGGGGTGGGGGTACGGGGGACAGAATGTGCATGTGTAGCGTCATCATCTCATCATACTGGGATTCTCAACTTCTCTCAAAATGTTTTGAGAATTCCCTGGTACATGATTTCCTTACTACTAAGTTTTTAAATTAAAAAAATATATTATTTGCCATTGAAACAATCAATTTTCTTCATCTTATGACAGAATCATTTATGTGAATTTGGATCTGAGAGGAAACTAAATTTATTTCCATCTTTTTGCAAGAGAATCTTTGAAGTATCTGGCAGAGAAAAAAAAATGAGCTTGCTCATGTAATAAAATTAGAAACACAAGCGATTCCAAACACAAGCTGTTCATATTTAGTAGGATGATGCTTTTTATGTAGCATTTTCTGAATAGCTTTGAATTTCCTATTTTTTTTTCCTTTCCTTGTGTTTTTCTTTGTCTCACATGTCACCCTATTTATTCATTCCCTCATCGACCTTCCCAGCTAGGGAGGAGAGAGGCACAAGGTATAGCTACAGAAGTAACCATGGATTTAAAAGTAGCGACATCAATTTACAGGCAAATTACAGCTTTTGTACATTAAACTTGGTGACTTTATCCTTTGCTTCATAGCTGTGGGAGAAGGGAAAGTTTTGGAAAGCAGAAATAGGAGTTCTCACTGGGAATCCAGACGCTCTTAAGGTTGTCTTTCTTAACGAACTTTAGAAACGACCCCTGAAAGTATAGTCTTAGTTGTCTTTCTCATCACCTGCACCAGCCCTTCAGTTCCTACCTGGGGCTCTCTGAGTCAGGATCCTCAAAGATAGGTCCTAGGATTCTGCATTTTAAAAACCTTCCCAGGAGGTTCTCATATCTACTAAATGCTTGAGAGCCTCTGCTCTGAAGGGGCTTTGTGGGTGGGTCTTCAGGGACTCTGTGAAGCCCTTCAATGTATGTCTAAAATGTATGTGTCTATATTTAAGTGTATTTTTTCTGAAGTAGATTCTTAAAGGAGTCTAAGACCCCGGAAAAGGTTAAGACCCAGTACATAATGGCCAATAAATGGAGAGAAAAAAATGCCCAATTTCATGTATTAATGAAGAATGCAAGTTAAAACAAGATTATTACTTTGCATTCATAAACTTTTGAAAAAACCAATGGTGGTTGGCGAAAATAGAAAAATAAGAATTCTCATACACTGCGGAGGGTACAGGCATTTTGGGGAACAATTTGACAAGAGCTAGCAAAGTCTAAAATACATTCTCCTTACAGCCCAACAAGTCCACTTTAAGCAAATACCAACTCTTGAACATATGAGCATGGCATGTTTAAGGATATTCTTTGGGATACTGCTTATAATTAATTGTGAAAAATTGGAAACAACCTGAGTACTTACTGCAGGGGCAGAAAGAAAGTGATCCCTTTCCTCCCCATCATAAGGGTCATGGCTGACACCCTTATAAGAAAAACAAGCTAACAAGAGAAAAGCATAATACATTTATTTGATCACAGTTTTATGAGACATGAGAGCCTTCAGAATAGAGATCCAGGGAAAATGTATCCCTTTTTTTATTCTTAGGTTCAGTGAAGAATGGACAGCCACGTAGAACTGCTATTGGGGGAAACAGGAATAATCAAATGGAAATAGACTGAGTCAGGAAACCTATCAAGCTCTGTCAACTCAGCTTCTTCATGGCCTCTCATTTGGAACATTTCATTCTCCAAGGTATGGAATAGGACCCCTCTGGGATAAAGGTCTTAATTTCTTTGCGGTCAGCTCTTACACAGAAAGGCAGGGGAAGATTAGAGTCATATTTTTAGGTTTTATGACTGGCTTTGGGTGAAAGATGTTTTGGTTTCTATGACCTGCCTTGGGGAAGAGGAATTATAGTTTCTACAGCTTGCCTTAGGGGAGAATGAGGGACAAGAGACAGGAGGGCAGGAGAAGGTCAGAGAGAGACTTTGCTTCAGAGGCCTTCACTTTGGGGTATCATTTTCTTAAGTCTCAACACACAGATAGAGCAATGGGATAAATAAGATGTCATATGATCAATGTTAGATTGCTATAAAGTAATTACAAGGAATGATGTAAATCCATTTATTAATAATATTTAAAATAATAGGCCTGGGGTGGTGGCTCACACCTGTCATCCCAGCACTTTGGGAGGCTGAAGCAGGCAGATTGGTTGAACCCAGGAGTTTGAGACCAGCCTCTGCAACTTGGTGAGATCCCATCTCTATAAAAAATACAAAAATTAGCCGGTCATGGGGGTGCGTGCCTGTAGTTTAGTCGCAGCTACTCAGGAGGCTGAGATGGGACGTTCACTTGAGCCCAGGAGGTTGAGGCTGTAGTAAGCCATGATCGTGCCACTGCACTAAGCCTGGGTGTCAGAATGAGATGTTGCCTCAAAATAACAATAATAATAATAATATCAAAAATAATAATAGCTAATACTTATGTGGTGTTTACGGGCACTGTTCTAAAAGCTTTGCATATATTAACAACAAAACGGAATCTTAAAACACAATTGTGAGTGAAAAAAGCATATAATAAAATGATACAACACTATGACAATATTTATGTTTAAAAGCACAAAATAATCCATAGGTTACTGAGATACATATCGAGAGAGTAAAAGTAGAAAACATGGATTTCACAAATAGACACAAAATTCTTTCTAAGGGCAGTCTAGGGCGACATTAGCATGGATTAATAAGAGTGGGGACATTTCAGTCTCCTTCAGCTGTATCAGATATATGTTATTTGCAAAATATCTATAATTAATAAATACTTACATGGTACTCACAAAACCAGTTGGCAAGGCAAGATGTTATAAACTATGAGTGCTCACTGGCAGGGCAGGGCAAGACAGACAGAAGGGAACAGAAGAGAAGACCATGCAGCTATAGGGCTGTTAAGACAGAAAGAATTTGTGGAGCACAAGCAAGACAAACACAGATGGAAGGATTGCAGGAATCGTTCTGCCTGGGAGGTCCTGGAGATATGACCCCTAGAGGAAGAATGCCATCTTTGGGGGCACGAATGGAGAGTCAAAGATGGACACACACAAGGAAGTGGGAAGACATTGGCATTTTCTACCAGGGCATCTGGAAGTCTCTTTTGATTAAAGAATATATGGTAAGTTATTTAGTTATAAATAACAAGAGGAAGTGACCAGCTGAATTGTACTCAGTTCTGAGAAGCAAGAGGAATTATTTAGTGAAGTGTAAATTACCAAACCTTTGAAAGAAAGCCATGATGTCTTCAAAGCATTCACAATATCCAGTGAATTAAGGACTCAGTGTTGTTAGGTGTGAGCCTTAAATGTCAGGATGGGAAAATTCAAAATATGCAGTTTTGATTTAACAAAAGCAAATGTCTTCTCCCTCCCTCCAAAAAAGAAAGAAAGGGTTGGAGGAAAAATAGTTATGGCTACTCCAGGAATTCTCTTTGCAACCAGATTTCAAATTGCAAGCTCTCTCTCTCTCTCCTACTTTTTTGTCCTCTTTGCCTACAGGATTAGTTGTGACTTACAAGGATCTCCACATTTGGTCCTGGGACACTTCCAGTCCACCCTACACCCCACCCACATGGACTCCTCATCCTTCATTTCAGTGATGCCAACCTTTGCATATCCTGCTTCCTTTGCTTGGAATGACTTCTCTTTGACCCTGCTTTGCTTGGAAAGCTCAATCTTCCTTTACGAACCAGCTCAAAGGCCTTCTGTTAAGCCTTTCCTGAAAGGCTTAACTCAAAGCAGAACACAGAAACAAAAAGCACAGCCATTTACACACCCAGTTATTCACCCTACAAACACTGATCGAGGGCTACCAATGCCCTCCAGCCAAAGACCACCAGGAACACACTTATAATCAAACAAACTGGGCTTATTATTCATTGATCAAGGGAGAACATACTTTAGGGACACTATCTTAGTAACTGTGATAGAAAGAGACTACTAGAAGATTTGGACTTTGGTTGCGTGATTTGCGAAGGGCTTAATAAATTAAGAATGTGCACTAGGTTGGATACCATCAGAAATCCAGGCAATTCTATGAGTACATTTCAGGTGACAGAGTGACCTTGTTTTGGTCTGTGCATGGGCAGAATTATGTAATGACCTTGTTTGGTTTCATTTTGTCATGGTTCAGAATAAGCTTGTCTGAGGCTGGTGTTCTGTGAGATTGTCTATGTCCAATAGGGGAACAATGGCCTGTCTGTGAGTGTCAGATCAGCTTGTAATAATACTGAGGTCTACCGGTGATTATTTCTGGATGTCAGGGCCTGCTTTTTTCTTTCTCTATGCCTATAATGCCTCAGTCATTGAACTGTGATATTGTTCATACGTCTTTTACATTACCCACCATGCCTTATTATGTAGCAGACAGTGCAGTTGTGTCTCAAGATACATTCCAACCCTCTCCCACCTTGGGGCAGCCATGGGATGTGGGTGAGACTGATTCCACTCTCAGCCCTAGGATGGGCATTGCAGATTCAGTTTTATGGAAACAGACACTGAGATTGCATGCAGGAAGTTTAGTGTTTATTTACACAGGAATGGTGTAAGCAAGAGAGGGAAGGATGACGGGACAGAGGGAGAAATGGACCCAGTATGTGATTTCAACAGAGGCCTTATCTGATTCCCTTTTGGAAGCACTGGAGCTGGTCTGACCCTTCAGACATGCCTGAACTGAGGTGACCTCAGGCTTTTATACTCACTCATTGATCAGCCATTAGAGGCAGTGTCCCCTCAAGGGGGACAATATCCTTGAGTCTGGCAGCTCCTTTGGTTCAGAGCAGTACCTTGGGAGGAACTCAGCTGTGAGCCATCAGCAGTCAGTACTTTCAGAGTGGGAAAATGAGGGTTTCAGTTCTGAAGGGAACATCTGGTTGATACAGCCACTAAAATGGGAAAATATGAATATTATTTTCTTGTCTTGCTGATAATTGCACCTTCTAGAGGATAGGTTTTCAGTGCTAGTTCTGCCTGTTTTAGTCCATTCAGGCAGCTATACCGAAATACCTTAGGCTGGGTGATTCATAAACAATAGAAATGTATTGCTCACAGTTCTGGAGACTGGGAAGTCCAAAATCAAGGCACCTAGTAAGGGCCCATTCCGCATATGGCACCTTCTTGCTACAACCTCACATGGTGGAAGGGGCAGGGACACTCCCTTCAACCTCTTTTATGAGAACAGTAATCTCATTCATGAGCATGGAGCCCTCATGAATGAATCACTTCCTCAAAGACCCCCCACCTCTTAATACCATCACATTGAGTATTAGGTTCCAACACATGAATTTTGAAGGGACAGCAGCATTCAGATCACAGCTCTGTCCAACAGGAGTTACTTGGTAGGTGAAATGAAGAGCCTTGAGAGAAGGTGGCTGTTACTTATTTTAACATGCTGCCCAAGGCTAAGCCAGCTGGGTGATATTCCTTGAATACAGCAATTCTTTCAGAAGAGCTCAGGAATTTTTTTTTTGGTTATTAGTAAAAGAGAAGCTTGCTAGACACTAGCAGGAAAGTGTACAGTTCCAGCTTCTGGTTGCATCATCAGGACAAAACCAGCATACAGAAGATGGAAAAACTGAGAGAATTGTGAAGAAACGAGAATGGTCATAGCGTGCTGGAGCTGGCCTGCATCAGGCAGGGGTGACAGTGCACATCTCTTCCCAATTCTGTCTTCAGTGACTTCATGTTGTAGCTTGAAATAGGTCATGGTGGGACCTCTAGGTCAGTCTGGGCCTCTTGGTATATGGCTAGTAAGGCTCCCACTTCCTGTTCCTTTCTCTCTCCATCCCCACCCATCTTGCTCACTCTTTCTCTCCCTTTGCGTTCTCTCTAATTTATTTCTCCTCTTTTCTCTGAGGAGGAAGCAGTAGAAAGTCTGGAATGTAGTCATTGGGAACCTGGTGGACATTCTTCTCTGTGCCTGGCCTTGTGTTCTTGGCATGGATCCTTCCCGGCCCCGGGTCTGCTCTAACTTTCCTGTCATCACACACACACACACACACACTCTCTCTCTCTCTCTCTCTCTCTCTCTCTTTCTCTTTCCCTGACACATACTCACACTTCAGAACGATTATATTTATAATACCCTGGGCAGTTCCAAATGCCAGTATGAATTTTAAGAGCACATTTGTGTCTCTTGCTTGGAACAGACTGAATTTTCCACTGGCTGAGAGTTTGAAGTTCTTCCAGCCAAGAGAGCAGTGAGAGCCTCTGGGGGACCAACCATGTGTTGGAGCCCCGTCAATTTTCTGCTCTAAGGGTCGCACTCTCTCAACATTCATTGAATGACCTATGGCCACATTTGGCACAAGACACTCATGTTGTGCTTTTCAAGTAAAACCTGGTAGCGAGAAGGGCATCTGGAGTAGAGAGACCTGGTGTCAAGTGAGAATGGGTCCTACAGGGTTGATACTTAAAGGCCATCAGAAAGGCCATCTGTTTTCTGGGCCTAGAGGAAAAGAGGAGGATATTGAAACTAGTAGATCCAGATTTATATGGATTTATACCCAAAGGAATATAAATCATTCTACCATAAAGACACATGCATGTGAATGTTTGTTGCAGCACTATTCACAACATTAAAGATGTGGAACCAACCTAAATGCACATCAATGACAGATTGGATAAAGAAAATGTGGTACATATACACCACGGAATACTATGCAGCAATGAAAAAGAATGAGATCATGTCTTTGGCAGGAACATGGATGGAACTGCAGGCTATTGTCCTTAGAAAACTAATGCAGGAAGAGAAAACCAGATACCACCTGTTCTTACCTCTAGGTGGGTGCTAAATGATGAGAATTCATGGACACAAAGAGGGGAACAACAGACCCTGGGACCTATCTGAGGGTGGAGGGTCAGAGGAGGAAGAAGATCAAAAAGATAACTGTTGGGTACTAGGCTTAGAACCTGGGTG
>NW_016107527.1:2465820-2529313 GCF_001604975.1 Cebus imitator | reverse complement strand
AGAGGGGAACAACATACACTGGGGCCTATTGGAGGGTGGAGGGTGGGAGAAGGGAGGGAGAGGATCAGAAAAAAAAAAATTGGTTACTAGGCCTAGTACCTGGGTAACAAAATAATCTGTACAACAAACCCCCGTTTACCTATATAATAAACCTGGCCATGTACCCCTCAACCTAAAATCAAAGTTAAAAAAGAACAAAAACAGTAGATCCCTGAAAGGATAAATTATAACTCTCATGCAATGTCCAGGAATTAGTTATGGATTTCTCCTCACAAATTTCAATTGGGAGTGGCAGCTGGAAGCTCTCACCCTCAAGATTGGACTTAAGGCTGACTTTAGGCATAGGCAGACTTAGGCAGTTTCTCTCCTCTTCCTTATATTTAGCTGTTCCATGAAATGCTCTTAGAAGATTCCAATGACAGTCATTCTACAACTAGAGGAATGGCTCGAAATTCTCATTCCTGTGAAAGTTGACACACTGGCTTTTAATTCACACTACAGCATAAATGACTAACCTAAGATTCTTTCCTTTCTTGCAAACAGTTTTATTAACTATGGAGGAGAGAAGAGAGAGAAAGAGAGGTTTACATTTGAGAGATAATTAGGTAGAGGGACAAATAAATGAGATGCTGCACATTTTATAATTTTATAGTAGTGTTGGAGTTGGCCCCAGTTAACTTTCTGGAGGTAATTGCTCAGTTTAATTACAGATTTCTCCCCACAAATTTCTAGCACTCAGTTTCAATTAGATTTTATATTGCCTGGTTTCCTTAGCCTCTTGTGAAAGAACCTCTTCAGTGGGTGAAATGGGAATGTGGCAGGAGAGAGGGGGATGCCCTACAGTGAATCAGAACCGTTTCTTAGAGGATGTTCCATCACCTTCCATGTAATTTCATCAGATGTTCTTTCCAACCAAAGTTAAAACATTCCTCCCTTCTACTTCACAGTAAACGGGAGAATTCTTTCTGGCTGAGTGCCTCCTGAGCCACCATTCTTTAAGTGGAATTTATTTGAACAATTTGACATTGATTTCTAGTCTGGGTACTGTTGAGTTCCTATATGAGTCACTGAGCAAAAGGACTTAATATGTTGTATGTTCCACATAAAAATATCACTTGATTTTAGTTGTTCAGTGAGCTCCTAGGACAAAAGAGGGTAACTGCCAGTGGAAAAGTATCACTTCCAACATGGGATGTGCTGTGAGCATTGGCGGTATGTAATATAGTCAGCAGTGTTTTCATGAACCTGTCAGCGGAGTCTGTAAACTTTGCAATGAAATTCACCTTCTACTGAGCTCAACTTTATGGCTTCCCGAGCAAGGAGGTAAAGAACATGGACGAGAAGAGGACATGTCACAAAGGCACCTTCTGCCTTGTGGGACTCCCCCTTCTGGTGTCTGGAAGGGATGATGGTGGTTGTATTCAAGGTCACTGCCCCCAGGTAGAGAGAAGGAAGGGAAGTGCTTTCTTCAGATTCTTCTCCTTTTCATAGGGGAGCGAGGCTCCTGCTCCAGATCCTATAAGGAATAACGTAGAAAAATGATGTTTTATCACTAGTAAAAAATTTGTCATTTGTAATTTGGGAATAATACATTGTGTACAGAGTTTAGAATTAATGCGACAAGCTATTAAAAGTACTTAACTTGATAGCTGGCACTAGCAGTCACTGAATTATTGTTTGCTTCTTTCGGGCTGTCACCAGTAAGTTTTGCATTTTTACCTTCAGGTCTTTGGTCCATTTTGAGGTAATTGTTGTGAAAGAGATGTAAGGTTTTGTTTAGATTCTTTTTACTTTTTTCCTTCATACTGACGTCTAGTTGTTCCAGCACCCTTTGTTGGAAAGACTGTCCTTTCTCCACTGTATTGCCTTTGCTCCTTTGTCAAAGCTCAGTTGACTGTATTTGGGTGGGTCTTTTTCTGGGCTCTCTGTTCTGTTCAGTTGGTCCATTTGTCTATTATTTCACCCATATCACATTGTTTTGATCACCGACTGGAAAGCTTTTCAAAACCATAAAGCCTTATACCCACACGAGGCACTATTAGTAGAAACAGTGACCAGCTGAGGACTGATGGCATTTCCTTAGCTGTTATCCTCTCCCTGCTCTGTGTGAATTAGAAGATGGAACTCCTTATGGGAAAGCCAGTGCTACAGGGCCAATGGTTTACTGAGGGGATGACGGACATGGGCTCTTCCTTTCTGTTGAGTTAGAGGATAGGACTTGTTCAAAAATGTCTGTTTTGGTTAATCTCTGTTTTTTCCGACTTCAAGGACCTAATCATAACACTTTGCTACTGGCAACTCAAGCATTATATATTGTGTTATTTTTAAATATTTTATTATTTTCTCTCTTTTTAGACAGTAGCATTGTCTCCTTTTACTGCTCAGGGGCACGGCTTACGATTACCCGTTATAGCTTTAGCTGATATGGATCCTATGTTTTAGCCAGTAGTTCTCAAAGTTTTGACCCGCCCCCCACCCCCGACCCACAGTATCAGATCCTCGGGGAAGTTGTTAGAAATGCAAATTTTCAGGTCCTACCCCAGTCCGAATGAATCCAACCTCTAAAATAAGGCCAAGTAAATCAGCATTTTAATAAAAAACATGAAACATGCTCAAGTTTGGGAACCACAAACTCTGAGTTTACAAAGAGTTTTTCTTTCATTTAGGAGCAGCATTCTCACGTGCATTGTCTCTGATAGATGGCACGATGACCCACTTCCACTTGGTTATTCTTTTCCCTCTGCGTTTTAGGGCTTGTCATAGGATGCCCTGCCGAAGCTGGCATGCTGCACAGGAGCTATACTTAAATGCCACTCAAAACACTTCCACTGCCCACAGCCTGCAGAAAGACAGAAAGAGAGCATCACCTGATCCAGCTGCTGAGTGACTGCAGATCAACAGCCAGCGTCACCTTGCATCCTGACTCCTGGGAGCTCTTCCCCTCCCATCTCTCTTTCTCTCTTTCTCTGTGAGCGCAGCCGTCAGGATCAACTGAACCACTGGGGATGGCTGCCTTTGGAGAGTAGCTATGTGGCCTTGAGAAAAGTTGGGTGGATGGATGGCTCGTCCTTGGAAATGGGCTCTCTGAAAGGACAAAGCCTAGGAAACCACTCCTCAGGGCGCAGGGCACAGGCGTGCCTGTTTATTTAGGATGTGGAGACAGGACAGGAGTTTTATGAACAGGAGAAGGAATTTTGTTAAGTTTGTGGCCTTATGCTGATTCTTTTGGGATGTTGGGTAGCATGAATAGAGAAATCTTTGATGAGAAGAAAAAAACCAGTTTTAGTGAAGTAAATAAATGTAGGTTCATTTTCATTTGTAAATATATTTCCTCTATTTGTTGTTACTCCATTTGTAAGATGCACACATGTAACCATAGATTCAGAGTTTTTTGTCTATTCATTGATGATGATCTGTGTTACTTTCTGTTGAGGAGGCACAGCAGTTTGGTATCAGTGTGGTGGCTGCCACAGACAGTGTAGGTAGAGACCTTCTGTTAGTTGATAATTAATTACTAAACTGGCAGCATGTGCCCCTCATTCTGTGACACACACACACACACACACACACACACACACACACGGTACCCCTTATGCCTTCTTAACTTCCAAGAGAGTCTTTTGGACATAAAAAATTTGCCTGAGTCAAAAGTTTAAAATATGCATTGTTTCTGTGCCTATTAAAAGCAGAGTTTAAAATAAAACCTGAAATAATGGATGAAATCCATTCAGGCAGCTTGGTGGTTTAAAGCAAGACTGAACTTCCTACTTTTTGAAAAGTGTATTTCCAAGAATAAAGGTGAGTGGGCAAAGCAAGGCCTAATTTTCCCTACTGCATAGAAAATAAAATGACACATATTGAATGCTGTCTTGAAGGTGCTTATACTGGTTGGGAAAAGATGGCCTTGAGACCCAGGCTATTCATGTGAAGACTGAAGATGTGGTGAAAATGTGAAATACATAATGCCATGACAAAGATGGCTGAAAACGAGCAAGCAGCTTTGTGAACCCTTCATATTCCTAATACAACATCTCTTCCTTAATCAAACATCTCTTCCTCTCTCTTTTGACCTTCAGCATGCTATAAAGGACAGTGCCCTTTGTTTGTGATTATCTAATCTCTAGAAACATGCCCTGCCCTCGTATATTGGTGGTGGGAATATAAAATGATGCAGCTGCTGGAGAAAGCAGTTTCGTGGGCCTTTGAAAAGGGAAACACAAAGTTATGTGTGTTTATGACCCAGAATGTTCCATTCCTAGGTTTATACTCAAGATAACTGAAGACATATGTTCATACAAAAACTGTACAAAAATGTTTATCACAACATTTTTTATAACAGGCAAAAAGTGGATACCATCCAAATCTCTGTTAGCTGAGGAATGGATAAATAAAATGTGATAGACCCATATACTGAAATACTATTCAGTCATAAAAAAGAATAAAGTACTGATAGTAAGAGTTGAAGAAGGAAGAAAGAAACATGAAAAGGAGCTTAACAGTTAAAGACAGGTTTATTTTGGAGAATAAACCTGAGAGGGGCTACTGGCTGAGTTAGGTTAGGGGCACTCTCTCTTACAGACTGAGAGTGTTTAAGGGTTTAGGGCAGGAGAGCTTATCACATGCTCAGAATATTTCTGTGTTTCTTTGTCTTGCTTATTTTGTGTTTGTTCCTATACATTTTTTTTGCAGCTGCAGGCATATCCAGTCTGCTTTTAGCTTCCCTATCTTAGTGCACCTAAAGGGAAAGGAACGTGCTTATTAGGGCTCATTGTTTTACGGGGAGTCCATTGTACAAGTGTGAAGTTTGGCAGTTACCCAAGAGATTTCCCCCCACCTTCTCTGCCCGAGCTCTCTTGTCTGTGTTTTACTGTCAGCTCTTTCTGCCTGCTTGTTATTAGAAGGAAAGTGATTTCCTTGAAATGCGTAGGTTAGAAAGGGAGCTGGGACTTGAAATGGCAGTGTTTGTCCAAGAGGACGGTGCTCCTGCTCTGTCACTGATACTGGCTACCACTTGGATGAACTTTGAAAGCACTGTGCTAAGTGAAAGAAGGCAGAATCGATGGGTCGCATTTTGTTTGATTCCATTTGTATGAAATGTGCAGAATAGGCAAATTATAGCCCCCCAAAATTCATATGTTGAAGTTCCAACTCTTAGTACCTCAGGATGTGACTGTCTTTGAATATGGGGCCTTTAAGGAGGTAATTAAGGCAAAAAGAGGTCCTCTGGGTAGGCCCTCATCCAGTAAGACTGGTGTTCTTCTAAGAAGAGAGTTACACACAGAGTTACACACAGTTACACACAGAGGAAAGGTCATGTGAAGACAGAAGGAGAAGGCAGACTTCTGCAAGCCAAGGTGAGAGGCCTGAGGGTAAACAGCCCATAATAGGTTTGGTAAGGTCTGAACAGGGGTCAGATTGTATAGTGTGTTGTAAGCTAGGGTAAGGAGTTTTATTTAAGAGTAATTCAGAGTCACTGGAAGGTTTTGAGCAGGGTTCTACAGATCTGATTAATATTTGGGAGCTAGGGTCTCCCTGGAGATTCTAACAAGGAGGACTAAAGCACCCCTGACCTCGCACCCAGAGGTAATCTCTATCAGCCAGGGTCCTGAATTAAACTTTCTTCATCCTGTTGATTGTCCTTGGTTTACAGCAGAGTTTGCACAGAGAAAAATCAACACACCCAGGATAGCATGCCTCAATACTCCAAACAGATTCTGAGAAGCGTAAGGGTCAACCATAAATGCACATTTTGCAAACCCTATAATCTATTTATGCTACAAAAAATCTCCTAAACAGAGGAGCTGGGTCAACTGCAAATAGCTGTTGTTGACTTTCTGTGAGGACATTGGCAATCATGATGGCTTTGTGTGCCACAGGACTGTCATAAAGAGAGACTTCTGCATGGTGGTGATTTTCTGTATTCATCAGTGGATTTTTGTTTTTTCATCAGGGTCAAGATCTCCAACCATAAACAAAGGAGAAATTTTGACTCGAGAAATACCCACTTTGTTAATAAGCAAAACTGAAACTGGAAAAAAAAATGTTTTGTAAACACAGGCTTGCTGTTCCTCTAGTGCAAAGTATGACTCTTGCACAATGCTAAGGGTACATGGTCCCCACGGTGCTAGAGTTTAAAATGGTTTTGGAGGAATCAAAACAGCAGCTCTGTTTATCGCACAAATGTATCAAATATGAAAGCCAAATTGTAGAAATTATTTTAAACAACTGAATGCCACTTACCAGCTGTGAGTTACCTGCTTCAACAAAGCTCTTTCAAATCTAAATAAAGGGAGAAAATTTCTCTCTTCTCTCCATGTATTTAAAGACAGCATCCGAATTAACATCTGAGTCATAAATAGTCCATGAAACAGATGACTCCTCATCCTATGACTAGATGTTTTTTTACTAGATAAAATTCTAAGTGAATCTCTTTTCTCTTTTGCACTTTTTAAAAGCTATTTCCCTTCTCTGGTTTGGTCTTCTGGTTAATGTGCTGAGGCAGGCTCTTGGCAGCCAGATGGAATATCATCTATATTTAGGGCTTCCATTAGCTCTTGTGTTTGAATCTGCTGCTATTTCCTAATTTCAACACAAATATTCTACGAGAGTGGATTGCCATTTATGTTATTGCTGTATAATAAAGTCATCATGCTAATATGCCTTATTTTTCATGGAGGTTCTTTTTGTTAATCAAGCACACTCCCTTTTTATTGGTCACATACTGATACATGAGAAGTTGTTACCTTGATAACATTTACCAGCATTCAGGCTGATCAGCCTTGGTTCTGGCTTTTCTCACTGCTCCTTCCAGGCTGGTTTGGATACCACTTAGTGTTTTCTTTTTGGTTCGTGGGAGTTCAGCAACCCAATAACCTTGAGAAAAGAGGAATGAGAAATAGGACAAATTCATCTTAGGCTCAAAGATTCATTTTGCCAGAGTAGTTTTGTTTTTCCCTAGGATAAGAAATTACTGTGTCATTCCAAATGCATAGATACTACTGTGCCAAAGCTCTGCAGAGAGTTTCATGCTGAACTTTTCTAAGAAAATTAATTGAATGCTAATGAAAGCTTGGGGGTGGTAGAATTCAAGGGAGAAGCACTCTTATCACCACTTCCCCAAATTATGTAGTCCAAGGCTTTTGTGATGATTATAAAAATAACAACCCCCACTTGCTTGTGCTAGACAGAATATAAAATGGTTTCACAACATTTCTGCATTGAATTAGAGTAATTCTCCTGGTATCGGAAGACCTCACCTGAGCCCACTGTATGCTGGCATTGCCACCAGAATCTTAGAAGTAAAGCCTTTGGCCAGGTTTGGGGTTCTAATAAATTTAGCATATGGGCTGGGTGCAGTGGCTCATGCTTGTAATCCCAGCACTTTGGGAGACTGAGGTGGGTGGATCACTCGAGGTCAGGAGTTCAAGACCAGCCTGGGCGACATGGTGAAATTGCAGTGAGCTGAGATTGTGGTACTGCACTCCAGCCTGGGTGACAGAGTGAGATTCTGTCTTAACAATTAAAATTAAAATGAATTTTTAAAAACATAGCATATGGAACACTCTTCTGGAATCAGTGTCTATAACAACAACAACAAAAAATTGAAGTTGCAAGTACTCAGAGGGGTTTGTGGACATTGGAAAGGAGACGAGGAACCGACACATCACCTTATTTCTAGGAGAAGATGGGTGCCGGATTCACACTTGTTCTCAACTGTAGCAGTTGTTTGGACTCAGTAGGAGTGAAGCCTGTCATATGAAGGAAGAAATCAGGGGTGCAACATAGTGGCCAGAAAAATTGAATGGTGTCATTTCCAGTCGCCAAGATGGGCCACCTCATGCTTGTAGGTCAGCACAGATCAGACGTGGGTGTTTGGAGCTTGCTCTTTTATACGTGCGCCGAGACAGGCTTCTTGCTCCTGCCGCACGACTCCCAGCTGGAGAGAATGATGCGAGGAGAGCCCAAGCTACGCCAATAACCCTCGGTTCCAGTTCCTGCTGTTTTGTCATTGTCTTCCCATCACAGCTGTACCAGGACCACTGCTGGCTGCCTTCTTGCTTCTCCAACTGCTTTTCTCTGGTTTTCTCCCTGGCTTCTCTTTCCGAAATTGTCACTTAAATGTTGACATTCCCAGGCTGTGCCCTTTGGCACTTATCTATTCTCATTTTACCTACAGTCCCTGGACAATCGCATCCATTCCCATGGCTTCAATTACCATCTCTACTGCTGGCAGCTCTAGAATGAAATCTACATCTCCAGCCCAGAACTTGTTCTGTGGTTTCCTAAATGTCTCAAACTCAGTGTGTCTGAACTGAGCTCATGATGCTCCCGCCCTCACAGACTGTGCCTGCTCCTGAGATCTTGTCTCTGTAATAGTGGCCAAGATTTACTGCGCTTGTGATATTCCAGGCCCCGTTCCAAGCATTTGACATACTTTACCTCATTTAACCTTTTCCAGAGCCCTATACAGAAGATACAATTATTATCCCCCCCTTACACTCTGAGGCACCCAGTGAATCGGTGCCTTGCCCAGGGTTGAACAGCTAGCTGTGGACAGAGCCAGACTTTGAATGCAGGCTGTTGAAACTGGAGTCCACACTTCTAACTGCTCGGCTGTGCTGCTTGCTGTTGTACATTTACCCAAGTCACAAACTGGACCATCATTTTTGATGTCATCTTCTCCCCTGCCTCCCATATCCAATCCAATGCCAATCCAGTTCCTTTTACCTCCCGAATAACTTGAGCCTTTCCATTTTTTTTTTCTCCCGGGTCACTACTCTAGTACAAGCTATTATCTCTTGCCTAGACACTCACAATGGCTTCCTAACAACTCTTCCTGCTGCTCTCTCTTCTCTCCTTTCCACCCCATCTATTTTCCATATTGCAGCCAAAGAAATCACTCTAAAAGATAAATTCCATTGTGTCACTTCAGTAAAATGCTCCAATGGTTCCCCATTGTCCTCAGGGCAAAGTCTGAACTCCAATATGCCTGAAAAGGCACACTCTGAGCTCTGTACTCTCCAGCCTCATCCTTCTCCCTGACTCCATCCCATCCCCTTGCTCTGTCCACATGCCCCAGTCTTCCTGCGCTGCTTCTGCTTCCTCGCTCCTGGAAGGCCCCCTCCTCTCTCTCATCTCTTGGCCACTTAGTTGTCTGATCCCTTTGCCTGTGATACAGTTTGGATACTTATCTCCTTTGAATCACATGTTGAAATCTGAACCCCAGTGTTGAAGGTGGGGTCATGGGAGGTATTTGGTCATGAGGGCGGATGGCTCATGAATGGCATGGTGCCATTCTTATGGCAATCAGTGAGTTCTCACTCTTAGGTCCCACAAGGTCTGGTTGTTAAGAAGAGTCTGGCTCCTCCTTCTCTGCTTGCTTCCTTCCCCTCTCAATATGTGACCTCTGCACACACCAGCTCCCATTCACTTTCCGCCATGAGTGGAAGCAGCCTGAAGACCTCACCAGAAGCAGATGCTGGCACCACGCTTCCTATACAACCTGCAGAACAATCAGCCAAAGAAATCTCTTTTCTTTATAAATTACCCAGCCTCAGGTGTTTCTTTACAGCAACACAAAGGGACTAAGGCAGCCAGAATGTCCTTCCATCTCTCTGCGGCTGCTTGACTCTTATTCATCCTCAAAGGCTTTGGGGATTTCCTCTCTGAGTTCTAGAAAGGGACTTTGGTGACTTGGCTGTGTGTTCTGGAATAGTTGTCACTCTGTGTGCCATGCTTTGTCCCAAGCACTTTATTAACTCATTTAATCTTGCAAAAACCCTATGAGGTAGACACAATTATTATTTCCACTTGGTACATGAGACTGTTGAAGCACAGTGCATCTGTCACTCTAGCAGTTCACCAGAGGAAGTTTGACACAGGACTTTGACTCCAGGGCTGCTACAAGAGCAGAAAAAACAACTAGAGGGTGCAACACAATCCAACGCGAGAACCAGTAGGAAGTTGCTGCTGCAGGTTGGAGGGACAGAGGGAAGTGGGGATGTCGCCAGAGGTGAGGCACTGGGACTGCCCAGCAGGAACTGGAGCTCTAGAGGAGGTGCACCCACCGTACAGCCACCCTGAACAGTACCCAGTGTTTGTCCACGATGATGGTGTCCCTGCTCTGTCACTGATACCTGCTACCACTTGGATGTACCCTGACCTTCTCTTCTCCTACCTGCTAAGCTCCACCACTGCATACCATTGGCTGAACTAACCAGACACTCACTGGCGGGAGCCTGGGAAAATGCAGTCTGCAGAAGTCGCGGTAAAGATGGGGAACAAATTGAGAGAAAATAGGTAGAAGAAAGGCCCAGAGAAGTTAATTACTTTTTCTAAAGTCTGACAACTTCTAAGTTGCCAGGTCTAGGTAGTTTGGCCCCAGACTGTGTCCCCTTAACCATTGATCTACACTGCCACTCTGAGAACCTGGGGCCAGGCACTGGGTCACTGTTCCTCAGATGTGTGAAATGGAAATAATAGTGATACCCTTGGTATAGGGCTATGATAAAGGGAAAATGAGTCAACACTTCAAATACATTGAATAGTGCCTGGAATAGCATCAGCACAGTAAATCTTGGTCATTCTTACAGAGATAAGGATCCCAGGAGAAGGCAGTGGTCTGGGCATGGGAGCTGCGCCTAGCACTGTCCGAGCCTCTTTTTCTGGAAGGTAGTTGCTATCTCCATTTTACAGATGATAAAACCGAAGAGCCAAGAGTTTGACTCACTGACATAGGAAAAGTGGGAGTAGGACTCAAGAATTTGATATCAGAAGCAACGTGTGTATGCCATATTAAAATTCCTGTGTGATGGAGACTTCCAGCTAAGCTGCAGTTTCTATGGGGACACACCTGTGCCTTTTTTGCCTTTGATTTCCTAGCACAGGCTCAGCACCTGGTCCCTTGGAAGATACTCAGTGCATATTTGCTTCATCAATTATTAAATGGCCTGGTGATTTGCTGGTGCTGTGAAAGCGTAAGTTGCAGAGACGTGTTTCTGGACCTCTTGATCAGCAGTGACGTGCTGGAGGCACAGCCTCAATTCAGAAACTCATTCCAGGCCATCACCACAGTGCATGCCCCAGTGTTCCAGCTCTGCCATTTCATCCATCTCTGTGATGGCTTCCCCTGGCCCTCTGCCTTGTAGAAAGCATCTGTTTTCTACATTCCTGAGTTCTCAGTGGTCCAAGGCAAGAGGGTAAGAGCCAGAGTGAGGAAAATTGCAACAAGGGGTTGGAAGAGAAAATGAAATGGAGTAAAAGGTCACCATGACACCATTAAGGAGTTCTTAAGGGCACTTCATAATCATAACATAATCTGCAAATGCACATCTGAAGGTAATTACATCTAGCTAGGACAAACCATTTCTACTTTTATCTTAGCAATTGACCTGGTGTATAAAGTGAAAGCAATTCACTCCCCTGCCTCTGTTTTCCCACTTAACAAAGAGGGAAAAGATCATTTTCACTGAGTGTTGGAAAGTACTTTTTCATCATTAGAGAAAATCTGTAAAAAATTAGTTACTGAATCTGGCTTTGGCATGAGGACATGGGCTAAAACTGTTTTTGATCTGTTGCAACTGGTATGTCGTTGGGGATGCTGCTATTTCTTGAAGTTTCTCTCATCTTTCCAGCAGAAAGAGGTGGGCTTTTTGTGAGACACTGATGTATATTTATTAATAGATAATATAAGTTATATATCTAATAATGGTGTCCTCTTCCCTTTGGCTGCTTACAAAGGGCAGAGACAAATAGGCCAGCACTTAGAAGAATGTGGGATTCACAGAATGCCTTTCATGTCCTAACCACAGCTCTACCACTCATTTCTCTATCCTATCTTTTTCTCCCATCACTTTTATTTAACTGATTGTATCTTGCTAAAATGTATGCATCTTGGTAAGCCATCCTTAATCCTTCCCAGGACAATGCAAATAAGTAAATAAATAGTTACTGACTCAAATGTTTTTAATCTTGATTCCTGGCTTTCCTTTAATAAAGCACTTGGAGTTACTGGCACTCAAGTAACTCAAAGTATCAATGTTCCATGACTTTCTAGAATGAACTAATCCAGCAGAGATCAATTGATGGCAAAAAGCTGTAGTATATTAAACTCCAGAGTTTCTAGCTGGAAGAAATTGTAATTTTAAAATTGGTTGATCAAGAAATAGATGTTGACAATTGACTCAATTTTAGTAATGTTTTAAATGAGTCTATTTTAATAATACATATACAAATGATGAATTTATAATTTGTTCATTGTATTTTATTAGTCACAACCCATCTACATACATTTGAAAATGGTGGCATAGGGGCCGGGCGCGGTGGCTCAAGCCTGTAATCCCAGCACTTTGGGAGGCCGAGGCGGGTGGATCACGAGGTCAAGAGATCGAGACCATCCTGGCCAACATGGTGAAACCCCGTCTCTACTAAAAATACAAAAAATTAGCTGGGCATGGTGGCGTGTGCCTGTAATCCCAGCTACTCAGGAGGCTGAGGCAGGAGAATTGCCTGAACCTAGGAGGCGGAGGTTGCGGTGAGCCAAGATCGCGCCATTGCACTCCAGCCTGGGTAACAAGAGTGAAACTCTGTCTCAAAAAAAAAAAAAAAAAAAAGAAAATGGTGGCATATACATATGGTGAAAATAGCATTTTCACTGGCTTTCAGATTATGCTGGTGAGCTTATAAACTAGAAGATCCCTTGCAAGAAGGCCATAGATTCCCTAGAGGTGAAGCTTTGCAGGCTAGAAATCTTGGCATTCTTCCTTTACTCATTTGTCAAGCCATATTGGGTGAGGTGCTAGAGTCCGCAGGCATGCTTTTGTACTAGAGTGCTTCACTTTCATGAGAACTGGAAAACAATTGGCTCAAAATCAACCTTTAGTAACAAAATTTCCCTTCTAACTTTCTAGATGTGTGTCGAAATCACTTCATTAAATTTCAACAGTGTTTAAGCATGCATTTGTACTGTGATTTTCACTTTTTAAGCACTCAAATGTAATATTTTATCAATTATATTATTTATCAATTATGTATTCTTGTTAAAGAATGTACCTAAGAAGAGAGGGATCTCATTTTGTGAAAAAGAAATAGTAGGGAAGAAAATCAGTGAACTGAGGTCGTGCTGCAAGTTAGAGGTCAGCCCTAGACTAGAACTTTATTTTCTAAGTTTTTAAAGAGATGGGGTCTTGCTCTTTGCCCAGGTTGGCCTCAAACTCCCGGGCTCCAGCAATCCTCTTGCTTCAGCCTGCCCAATAGCTGGACTATAGGCACAAACCACCGCATCCAGCTAGAACTTTTCCTTTCTTTCTTTCCTTCTTTCCTTTCCTTTTCCCCTCTTTCTTTCCTTCCCTCCCTTCCTCCTTCCCTTCCTCCCTTCTTCTCTTCTTTCCTTCCTTCCTCTTTCTCTCATTCTTTCTTTCTTGATTTCTTCAGGGTCTCTCTCTGCCCCGATCAAGCTATCCTCCCTACTCAGCCTCCTCCACCCGCTCATAGTATCTGGTACTACAGGTGCACGCCACCATGTTCGGCTAATTTTTGTATCTTTGTAGAGATGGGGTTTCACCATATTGCGTACTCCTGGGCTCAAGTGATCCTCCTGACTCTGCCTCCCAAAGTGGTAGGATTACAGGTGTTTGCCACAATGCTGGCAGAACTTTAATTCTTAAAATGATTTTTTGCTGCTTTTTCCTTTATCTTATATTGCCTAAGGGCTGTCTTTCTTTCTCTTTTTTTTAAAAAAAATATTTTTAAGTAAACAAGGTCTCAAGCCCTCAGCCACCCCTTCATCTCTTACAGTTTCCGCCAGCGAAATTGTAGTACTGTGCACAGGCCTGGGTCTCCTTGTCCTTCAACAACTTTGGCTCCCCCTGGGGTCTTGAAATCACTCTGCCATCTGCGTATATACAATAAGAAATCAAGATTATCCACTCCAGCTGGCAGCTTTTCTGCTACACAGATTTGCTTTTCCATGAACAAAAACTGGCACATCCGATCTACTGGAATTTTGTGGCTGCTTAATGGAATGTATTGAAACCAACTCAGCTAAGTAGTGTTTCTACGTCTAGTCATGCCTCAGGAAGGGGCTGTACTTAAACCCCAATATGAAAAAGCATTCAATGAAAGGCCGTCTTGCCTCAACAATGTCCCCTGCAGATACTTTCTGGGCACGAGGGACGCCGTAAGGGCTCCACGTTGCTTATGTCGGTGAGAATCTTTTACTCATCCTGACACGGGCTACTTCTGATTGATAATCCGTCTTGCTTCTTGGGGATCCCCGAGGAATTTTTAAGAAAAAAATGCAACTTGTTTTGTGAACAGAAAACCAAGTTTGGCTAAGACTAAAACAATAATAATGAAAGAAAAGCGCGTGAGAAGAATAAAAATGAAACAGCACTCTTTCTTTCCTTTAGGGCAGCGCAGGGGACGGACGGACAGCGGAGAGGGTGGGAAACGCACTCTCTCACTGAGTTTATTTTTAACATCAAGTTAAAAGCATACTCTGTGTTCTTTCCTTTTAAAAATTGACTTTTAACCTCCTGAGGCATTTTTACTCTATTCTGCCTGTGGGATAAAACCCCTTTTGTGGCTGGCAACTCCCACTGGGTCTTTTCCCATCGCGACAGGCTTACGAACCAAGTAGTCAGGGCAATGGAAAAACCCCAGCATTTTTCTTCAAAGGGTTTCTCATTAGCATATGCACACAACTTCTGTGCGCACAGAGGCTTAGAAACCCTGGCTGCTTACCTGGAGTTTGAGCTTTCTTGCATTTTTCAGAACTGATAGGGAAAACTCCTGTTTTTAAAATAGTTTGAACTCGTAAAATAGTGGAGACAGTCTTTCTTCAGTCCACTGCAAAATTTATTAGTTGAGTTTATGAATAATGCAACATACATACATACACTTACACCTATAAAATTTGATCTGAGTGAACAGAAATGGTAATAGCTAATCTCTAACACTTTCCGAAGACTTCCCATGGGCAGGCCAGATACTGTTTATGTGCATTTAATGCTCTGAAAAGTCCTCTCAGGGTAGATAATATTATCATCCCATTTTACAGATGAAGAAACTTGAACTCAGGGCTATTAAAGATTATACTGTCAGTGAGTGAGTTTGGGGAAGGGATTCAAACTCAGGCAAGACAGTCAGTTCAGGTCCACTGCTAGCCTATACCACATGCATATAATTAAAATAGAAGCCCCTACTTTAAGATATTGTTGCTTCCATCTTTTGGAAAGTTATCAAAAATACCAATTTTGTTAGAAGAAGACATTTTACTGCCACTTACAAGACTGTTGTCACAATAAATATATAGATCTACAATGTGTTGATGAGGTGAAGTGTGCTCCCTTAGATGCGACAACCTTGTGCAGTGCACAGCTTGCACGAAGGTACATGACAGCCATTCATACATGTACACACGCAAACACACATGTGTACTTCCACAGAAGAAAAAAAAAGACTGTCTTAGTTTAGTCTTTTCATCTTTTAGGGGTAACCGCGCTGATCTGACTCAGTAACAGGTCTTCCATGTGGCTCAGTCTAGAATGAGTACAGATCACATTAAAGGGTCTGAAACCAGTTGTATTTGTACATAGTTCAAAAATACCCTAGTCTTACTTCCTTCTTCTCCTCTGGGGAATAAACACTGAATACACATTTTACACAGGAAGTTCTGTGTATATAGATGTGTTAAGGGATGAGGAAAAAAGAAATAGAATAGTTCACAAATCTAGGGAGATCAAACTTTTATTATGGAAAATTTCAAACATATACTGAAGTAGAACAAAAAGCATAATGAACCTCACTTTCCTCCATGAAACTAACATCCTGCTGTAAAAAGCTTCGACTAATGGCCATTCATGCTTCATCTGGATTTTTAATCACTCTCCTCCATATTTGAAGCAATTCCTAGATGCATCATTTTAGCCAAAAATATTTCAGTACATATCTCTACAAGATATGAAATATTTTCAAAATATAATCATGATACCATTATTACATCTAAACAGAAATAATAAGAAGGCTTCAATATCATCATATAGCCAGTGTTCAAAATTTTAACTGTCTCCAAAATGTCCCAAATTTTCTTTTTTCATTTGTCTGTTTTTACCTTGTGTTTGTTTGAAATGGGAATCAAGGCCGGGCATGGTGGCTCACGCCTGTAATCCCAGCACTTTGGAAGGCCAAGGTAGATCACAAGTTCAGGAGTTCGACACCAGCCTGGTCAACATGGTGAAAAACTGTCTTTACTAAAAATACAAAAATTAGCTGGATGTGGCGACGTGTGTCTGCAATCCCTGCTATTCAAAAGGCCGAGGTAGGAGAATCACTTGAACCCAGGAGGCAGAGGTTGCAGTGAGCAGAGATGGCACCACTGTACTCCAGCCTGGGCAACAGCGCAAGACTCCATATCAAAAAAATTAAATAAATAAAATAAAAACTAAAACTAAAAAATAAATGAAATGGGAATCAATTAAGTTCAAATATTGCATTGGCTGTTATGTTTCTTAAGTCTCTTTTAATGTACAAGTTCTTTCTTCATCTTCCTTCATCTCTCTTTCTCTCTCTCTCTCTTTTTTTCTTTTTTTTTTTTTTTCACTGAGTCTGCATTTTGCTAATGGCATTCTAGTAATGTTTAACGTGGTCCTCTGCTGCAGATTCCTTTCTGTATCTGCATATTCTTTTAAGGTACTTGGGTGAATTTGATCCACAACCAGGCTTGGAAAATACTGGAGAAGTTTTGCTTCTGCTTCTAATTTCTTAATGTCTTTTGTCTTTTTATTTTAATTTCATTTTTTTCTATTTCTTAAATCCTCTATAGGAAGTATGGATTTCTGAAGGTCTTGGTTGAAAAAACAAAACTCAGAGGAACTTGGGTACAGCCATAAAACTACATATCTACCACCTGTTGACAGGTAATGAATGCTGGCTTGAATGTTGAGGGCTCTAGGATCCCTGGAACAACTAAGGGGGCTTCAGAGGAACAGTTTCTCACCCAGGCTTGGGATGGGCAATAGCTCTGAATTAGTGGTGCTGCAGAAAAAGAGGACCTCCCAGCTGGAGGGATTTGGTCTCACTTGAGGCCCTGTGGGAACTAGTAACCAGCAGCTGAATTGTTAATTAACAGGCAAAGCCTAGCCTGGAATAAGCTGGTGCTTGACTTAAGTGGAGTTTAAATAGCTGGGAAAATGATTGTTCTAAGGCTACTTGACTGATGTTAAATCTACATGTCTTCAGCAGATTGTAAGATGAACACATTTGTTCATTAGAGTGGTTTTTTTGTTGTTTTTTTTTTTTTAAGATTCTGGTTTTGCCAAACAAACCAAAGATCTGTAAGTTCACCAGGCTCTGGTTTACAGCCTCCATCTGCCTAAGAATCTATTGCACTAATGTCCTTGCTAGCACAAGACCACCTTGCTATCCTGGATGCATTTCCAGGAGAAATGCTTGGGGCAGACGCAGTGATGTGTTCTGTCCTAGGCACCTCAGCTGCTTCTGTCATCAACCTGGGTGATATGCTTGTGTCCGCACCTAAATCTCATCTTGAATTGTAGCTCCCGTAATTCCTATGTGTTGTGGGAAGGACCCTGTGGGAGGTAATTGAATCATGGGGGCGGGTCTTTCCCACACTGCTCTCGTGATAGTGAATAAGTCTCACGAGATCTGATGGTTTTATAAAGGGGAGCTCCTCTGCACACGCTCTCTTTCCCACCACCATGTAAGCCGTGCCTTTGCTTCTCCTTCACCTTAGACTGTGATTGTGAGGCCTCCCCAGCCACGTGGAACTGTAAGTCCATTAAAACTCTTTCCTTTATAAATTACCCAGCCTCGGGTATGTTTTTATTAGCAGCATGAGAACAGACTAATACACTGGGCTTGCTTTCTTCTGTGCATCTTGAAGGATTAAGAAGATTTTAAAAAAATAAATAGCAGAGTATTACATTTTCTTGGATTTACATTAGAGCAACAATTTCTAAGGAGTTTGTAGAAGTACACATTTGAGGTTATGTGACTCCCCAGGGAAGAATTAGGGACAATAGGCAGAAGTTATAGAGAGGTCATTTTAGTGGTATTTCTGTTTCTATTCCTCTGCACAACTCTGGGTTATTGGAAGAATTGGTTATTAAAACTGTTTAAAACTGGGCTTTGTTACAGCCAGTTTCAGCATGATGTTACATACAAAAGATTTATTCAAAGCAATATTGAAATTGTGAATTGGTGAGGGGTTTTGGACTTTCTTTCCCCGTGTCCACGATGATCTGTCAATCCCTGCCCCAGGTCCCTGCTGTTCTCCTTGTCCCATACCTGCTGCCTAAAAAGGTGTTTGCTGTCAGAAAGCCCAGGATCAAAGTGTCTCTACCACTGGCTAGCTGGGCGACCTTGGGTAGATCCCTCAATTCTCTGAGCCCTGTTATCTTTACCTGTAAAATAAAGATTATATCACCTGCTCCACCTACTATAAGAGGCTGTTGTAAGAATTAGCTTCTTATGGTAGGTGGAGCAGGTGATACAAAAGAGTTAATGTAGGTGAAAATTCTGTCCTTCATTAAATGACAAAGCATCACACAATTGCCCTTGTTGCCTGCTGCCTCCTGGCTACCTGCATTCATTCATTCCTGGCTGAGAGTGTAGAAGTCGAACAAGGCCTCATTACTTTTTAGTTGTATCATTTGGGGCAAGTCATGCTGTGAATTTCTGTTTCCTCATACATAAGATGGGAATAACTTTACCTGGCATTTATTTGCATCCTTCTTTATTTACATTGCACCTTGACCCAGTGCTGTTATCAGCATGAAGACTGAGATAAACACACATAAAGCACCTAACATAGACTTGGCACCCAGTCGGTACTCAGTAAATGGGAATTCTTTTTCCTTCCCTGTACTTGGAAATTGGACTATGGTATAGCCCAGCTGATGTGCCTTCCTTTATAAAGAAAGAACTCCTCTCTAATGCTGAGGATACTACTGTCTGAAATTGAAGGAGGGTGAAAACTACTTCACCCTCAACTTTTTCTCTCATTGCTTTGCTCATGACCCAAACATGCTTTACATTCTCTCTGGAAGTCTGTAGACTAGGGAGTTATATAATGGAGTCTTCTTTTATTACTTGTGGATAAAGATTCCTCAACAGCATATGTGAAAAAGACTCAAATGTTTGGTTGACTGCAAAATTAACATGAGTCAACAGTGTGACGAGCAAGCAGGAAATGTATTTTAGGAAGTGTGAAGGGAATGGTCCAGTGAGAGGATAGTCTGAGACTCATTCTCCTCGTGTTGGCCAGACTACACGTGGACTAAAGGACTCAGTTCCAGATGCTGACATCTCGGGACAGATCATCAGAAAGGGAATACAGGGTGTTTTAGTAACTTTCAGAAAAACTGAGGCTCCTTAAGCTGCAAAAGTTGTCTTTCAGGAGGGAGATGTATTGTCTCTTGTTTTTTGAATGGAGGGAACAAAACACTGCCACTTTGGATTTACATAAGAGCAACAATTTCTAAGGAGTTTGTAGAAGTACACATTTGAGGCTATGTGACTCCCCAGGGAAGAATTAGGGACAGTAGACAGCAGTTATAGAGAAGTCATTTTAGTGGTATTTCTGTTTCTATTCCTCTGCACAACTCTGGGTTATTGGAAGAATTGGTTATTAAAACTATTTAAAACTGGGCTTTGTTACAGCCAGTTTAAGCATGATGTTACATACCAAAGATATTCAAAGCAATATTGAAATTGTGAATTGGAAAGAAATATAACCATAAATATACCAGAAATTAAAACAGGTAACAAGAGACAATAAGGTATGACTTTGTGTCAATTAATTCAGAAGACATGCAAAATGGTTAACTTCTAGAAAACAATAATCAATATAAACTTAAGAAGAAATAACCTAAATTCCATGATCTTGAAAGATATTACATCAATGATTATATCTACCTATATTATGAAATCACATACAAATAATTTTTTTTTTAAGACAGAGCCTTGGCTCACTGCAACTTCTGCTTCCTGGGTTCGAGCAATTCTCCTGCCTCACCCTCCCAAGTAGCTGGGATTACAGGTACCCACCACCAGGCCTGGTTAACTTTTGTATTTTTAGTACAGACGAGGTTTCACCATATTGGCCAGGTTGGTCTCAAAACTCCTGACCTTAAGTGATCCTCCTGCCTCAGCCTCCCAAAGTTCTGGGATTTCAGGTGTGAGCCACTGCACCTGGCCACAGATAATTTTTTACAGGTGATTCTTACCAAAGTTTCAAGGACTATATAATCCCAATCTTATATAAACTCTTCCAGAGACTATAACAAGATTACAAAATGAAGGAGTACCCTAAAGTTCATTTTATTAGACTGACATAAACTTGAATCCAAAATAAGACAAGGACAGTAAAGAAAATTTTAGGCCGGGCACAGTGACTCACACCTGTAATCCCAGCACTTTGGGAGGCCGAGGCAGGTGGATCACCTGAGGTTGGGAGTTCTAGACCAGCCTGACCAACATAGAGAAACCCTGTCTCTACTAAAACTACAAAATTAGCTGGGCATGGTGGCACATGCCTGTAATCCTAGCTACTTGGGAGGCTGAAGCAGAAGAATCACTTGAACCTGGGAGGCAGAGGTTGCAGTGAGCTGAGATCGTGCCATTGCACCCCAGCCTGGGCAACAAGAATGAAATTTCGTCTCAAAAAAAAAAAAAAAAATTGTAAGCCAACTTCACTTCTAAATATAAATTTGTAAATTCTAATAAAATTCAGCAAAATTGGTAACTTTAAAAATGAAAATACTCTATATTTTGTTTAAAAACAAAAACATACTATACCATGTAATGCATAGTAATACACTATAACTAGGTTAAGTTCCCAGGAAAGCAAGGATGATTTAATATTAGAAAAATCTATTAATACAATTTACCACATTAACAAATTACAAGAGAAAAAGCACATGATTACTTCAACAGAGGCAGAAAAATTATTTGTGAAAATTTAATATTCTTTCATGTTAAAAAAAACATCAGGAGATACAAATTGAGGCAAATTTCCTTCATATGTCTATCAGAAACTTGTAGCAAACATCATATTTAGTGGTAAATATTTAGAGTTACTTCCTTTCATATGAGGAACAAGACGAAATGCCTACAGTTATTATTTCTAGCCAATCATTATTTGGGCATTCTAGTTGAACAGTAAGACAGGAAAAGGAAGGCATATAAAAACAAAACAATCACTATTCACAGAAATTGACTACCTTCATAGAGTCTGAGATAAAATACAGGCAAGCAATTGGACCTAACATGAAAAATCAACACATTACTAAACACAATATTAGCATAAAGATAATTTATACTCCATCAACATCAATAAATAATTTTTAAAATATTAAATATTATTTAAAAATTGGACATTGATTTTGTATCCTGAGACTTTGCTGAAATTGCTTATCAGTTTGAGAAGATTTTGGGCTGAGACGATGGGGTCTTCTAGATATACAATCATGTTATCTGCAAATAGAGACAGTTTGACTTCCTCCTTTCCTATGTGAATACCCTTTATTTCTTTTTCTTGCCTGATTGCTCTGGCTAGGACTTCCAATACTATGTTGAATAGGAATGGTGAGAGAGGGCATCCTTGTCTAGTGCCGGATTTCAAAGGGAATTCTTCCAGCTTTTGCCCATTCAGTATGATATTGGCTGTAGGTTTGTCATATATACCTTTTATCATTTTATGATAAGTTCCATTAATACCTAGTTAAGTGAGAGTTTTTAGCATGAAGGGCTGTTGAATTTTATCGAAGGCCTTCTCTGCCTCTATTGAGATAATCATGTGGTTTTTGTCTTTACTTCCGTTTATGTGATGGATTACATTTATGGATTTGCTTATGTTGAACCAGCCTTGCATCCCCAGGATGAAGCCTATTTGGTCATGGTGGATAAACTTCTTGATGTGCCGTTGCATCTGTTTGCCAGTATTTTATTGAAGATTTTTGTGTCGATGTTCATCATGGATATTGGCCTGAAGTTTTCTTTTTGGTGAGTCTCTGCCTGGTTTTGGTATCAGGATGATGTTGGTCTCATAAATTGAGTTAGGGAGGATTCCCTCCTTTTGTATTGTTTGATACAGTTTCAGAAGGAATGGAACCAGCTCCTGTTTGTACCTTTGGTAGAATTTGGCTGTGAATCCGTCTGGACCTGGACTTTTTTTGGTTGGTAGACTATTGATTGCTGCCTCTACTTCAGCCCTTGTTATTGGGTTTCAACTTCCTCCTGGTTTTGTCTTGGTAGAGTACAGGTGTCTAGGAATTTATCCATTTCTTCCTGGTTTACTGGTTTATGTGAGTAGAGCTGTTTGTAGTAATCGCTGATGGTAGTTTGTGTTTCTGTGGGATCAGTGGTGATATCCCCTTTATCATTTTTTATTGCATCTATTTGATTCTTTTCCCTTTTCTTTTTTATTCTGGCTATTTTGTTGATCTTTTCAAAATGCAATCTACCCATCTGACAAAGGGCTAATATCCAGAATCTACAAGGAACTAAAACAGATATACAAGAAAAAGCAAACAACCCCATTCAAAAGTGGGCAAAGGATATGAACAGACACTTTTCAAAATAAGACATATATGAGGCCAACAAACACATGAAAAAATGCTCATCACCACTGGTCATTAGAGAAATACAATCAAAACCACATTGAGATATCATCTCACACCAGTTAGAATGGTGATCCTTTAAAAATCTGGAGACAACAGATGCTGGAGAGTATGTGGAGAAATAGGAATACTCTTACACAGTTGGTGGGAGTGTAAATTAGTTTGACCATTGTGGAAGACAGTGTGGTGATCTAGAAATAGAAATTCCATTTGACCCAGGAATCCCATTACTGGGTATATACCCAAAGAACTATAAATTGTTCTACTATAAAGACACATGCGCACATATGTTCATTGCAGCCCTGTGTACAGTAGCAAAGACCTGGAACCAACCCAAATGCCCATCAATGATAGACTGGACAAAGAAAATGTGGTACATATACACCATGGAATACTAAGCAGCCATAAAAAATGAGGGACATGGATGAATCTGGAAACCATCATTCTCAGCAAACTGACACAAGAACAGAAAGCCAAACGCCATATGTTCTCACTCATAGGTGGGTGTTGAACAACAAGAACACATGGACTCAGAGAGAGGAACATCACACACTGGGGGCAGTTGGGGTGGGGTAGGGCAGGGACAGTGAGGGGTGGGGAGGGAGAGGAGGGTGGGGAGGGATAGCAATAGCATGGGGAGAAATGCCAGATATAGTGTGCACCTAAAGTAAAATAAATAAATTTTAAAAAAATCTAAAGGGAAAGAGAAAAAAGAGCTGATGAAATTAAATGGCAAATACCTGACCAAAAAAAAAAAAAAAATTTAGTTCTCCCCTAATTAATTAATGAATTCAGAACAATCCCACTCAAATCAAAACTCTTTTTTTCTTTTGGATACTTGATAAGATGATTTAAAAAGAATCATATGGAAGAGCAAAGGACCAAGAAGTTTGCAGAAGACCAAGATAGGAAGGCTCACTTTAACCTATTAAACATGTCAGTCAGGGTTCAATCAAGGCACTAGAGCCACAAAGAGCGTTATGACATGGGATTTATTTTAGGAAGCAGATCTTATCCAATTGTGGGAGGAGCTGGGAGATGAAGATCTGGAAGGAGAAGCTGGGAGATCAGAGAAGAGTCTAAACCATCTTCTGAAAGCACTGGCATAAGTCGACATGTCAGAGTTTACAGAAAAATCTAAGAAGCCAAGTACATATCCAGCTACTGAATTTGTACTGCAGAGGAAGCTCATGGAGACGGTTGTGTGAAGCTATTGCTTTTGTGAATCCACCTCCTCTGTGGCTGTTAGCCAAATATCTGGTAGTAGGTCTTAGGCTACCAGACCAGAATTTGGGAAGAGGAACAGGATGCAAAGCAGAGGAGAGCAACGGCAAGTTAGAATGTGTTAGGTACTTCTGTGTCCATCACCCATCTAAACGTGAAGAGCTTCAAAAAGTGAAGGACTCCCCTTCGCTTCCACATCCCGAAGTCTCACACAAGGTCTTAACTTGGCCAACTTGGACCTGGAACCAGACAGAGAAGGGAATTCCTAGTTCAACCAAAGTGGTAATGAAATAATCTAGCGTGTCAAGATGAATGTTAAAGCTATTATAATTAAGACAGTGAAAACCTGGGCAGCATAGGGAGATCCTGTCTCTACAAAAGAAAAAAAAATTAGCAGGTGCAGTGGCATGCACCTGTGGTCCCAGCTACTCGGGAAGCTGAGGCAGGAGGATCACTTGAGGTCAGGAGTTCCAGACCAGCCTGAGCAACACAGCAAGATCTCATATCTTACAAAAATAAAAAAAATTAGCTGGGCATGATGAAGTGCACCTGTAGTCCCAACTCCTCAGGAGGCCGAGGCAGAAGGATTGCTTGAGACTAAGAGTTTGAGGTTGCAGTGAGCTATGATCAAGCCACTGCAGTCCAGCCTGGGCAGTAGAATGAGACCTTGTCACGAAAACAACAAAAACAAAAACTAAGCAACAACAACAAAAAGACAGGAAGGAAGAAAGGAAAAAAAGAAGAAAAGTTTGTTGTAAAAAAAAAAAAAAAAAAAAAAAAAAAAAAAAAAAAAAAAAAAAAAAAAGAGACAAAAACAAAAAAAAGTAGAGTAATGGAATAGAGAGCCTAAAACCAGGCCTATTCATATATAGAAATAATCTGACAAAAATGACTTTACAAATTCATTAATGATACCACAATATTTGGTTTCTTATATAGAGAGGTGATTGAAAAAACCCCTTACCTCACACAAGTCACAAAATTAAATTCTACATGAAACAAGTCCTAAAATCCTAAATGTGAAGAACAAACTTTAGAAACTTTTACAAACAAAATATAGGAGAATATCTGTATGACTGCACTGAAGAGGATTGATTAAGCAAGAGAAAAAAGAATACAAAGAATGATACATTGACTAGATTCCAATTTAAAACTTCTTGACAAAAAAATGTCATAAAAACTAAAAAGACAAGCCACAGACTAAAAAAAGATATTTCCAACATATAACAACAAATAAGTGATTATTGTTCAGAGTAGTTAAAGGATACCTACAAGTCAAAATGAAAAGTCCTAGGGTAAGGAAAGGAATAGGAAATTCACAGGAGACAAGATTTGAATGGCCAATTCAAAATGTTAAAACAGGGCTCACACTTACTGAGCACTCACCGTATATTATTCTAAAGGCTTTATTGAGCATTAACTATATATTATTCCAAATGCTTTGCATATGTTACCACATGTATTCTTGGCAATGAGTGCATGAACTAGGTACTACGACCTCTTTCTTCTTCCAGAGAGGGAAAGTAGGGCGGAAGCCATACAACTAGTAAGCAGTAAAGCCAGCATTTGAACACCAGTGGTTTGGCTCTAAAATCTGGGTTCTTAACTACTGTTCTATTTTATCAACTTGTTAAATTTAATCATCTGACCATACTCGCTGTTGTCAAGGATGTGGCAGAATGGCAACAACTGAACCCCATTTGTTGGAGTGTAAATTGATAAAACCACTTAGTTGGAGAGCAATTTGCCTTTGTAAATTGAGGCTGTTAGGTCCACAGCCTAAAGTCATACACATACAAACAAGGAAAATGTACCAGAATGTTTTTTGTTGCAGTGTTTGTAATGATACAAAAATACAGTATAGAATATGTATACTATGGAATATTAATATGAAACAATATAAGTAAAACCCTATAATATAATTTCGATTTTAAAAAGCAAGTTGGAAATGGATATATACAGAGTATGATGCCACTTATATAAAGTTTAAAGGTATGCAAAACATTGTATGGTTTATATATGTTGTAAAATTATAAAACATGAAAAAACAAATGTAAAATTCAGGAAAATGGTTGCCATTATGAAGGGGAATGAAATAATGAGTGATTTTGCAGGAAAGATAAATTGTATTCATAATACCATATTTCTTTAAAAATGAGTAAATAGGGCAAAATATTAAGACACAACACAACTAGGTGGTGAATATATTCTATTCTTTTTTGTATTTTTAACTTCAATGGCCTGACCCACATTTCTTACCTCATTTATCACTCATCCTCTTTCATATTGCCACCTTCTGGGGCCTCCTACCTTTCATTGAACAAGCCGTGCTTCCTCACGTCACACTTCCCCTCACTTGGGAATGTCTTCTGCTTAGAAAAACCCTGTTGATCTTTCATGGCTTGGAATACTTCATTTAGAAAAGCACCTGAACCTATACCCATGTTTATAGCGGCATTGTTCATAATAGCTAAAGGGTGGAAGGATTTCAAATGTCCATCAACTAATAAATGAATACAGCTAGTGCTTGACTTACAACCACGATTGGTTCTGACAGACCGGTTGTAGCACGATTTGGTTGTAAGTTGAGTAGGCTGTATGCACGCGGAGATGGTAGTGCTTCCAGAAGCTGGTCCGCACTGTCATATGCCCAGCTGGGCAACGTTTGTGCTGCCAGACGTGGAGCAGTCGTGGCTAGCGATTGTGGTTGTAAAGTCGAATGGTCGTAAGTTGCATAGGTCGTAAGTCGATCAATACCTGTAAATGAAATGTGGTATATCTACACAATGGAATATTATTCAGCTGTAAAAAGGAAGGAAATTCTGACACATGCTACAACATAGGTAAAACTTGAAGACATTATGCTAAATGAAATAAGATAGTTACAAAAGCACAAATATTGTGTGAGTCCAGTTATATGAAGTGCCTAGAGTAGTCAAATCCATAGATGCAGAAACTAGAATGGTAATTGCCAGGGGCTGGGGGAAGTAGGTGACATAGTTTGGCTGTGAACCTACCCAAATCTCATCTTGAATTGTAGCTCCCACAATCCCTACATATTGTGGAAGGGACCCAGTGGGAGCTAATTGAATAATAGGGGTGAGTTTTTTCCATGCTGTTCTCATGATAGTGAATAAGTTACGAAATCTGATGGTTTTATAAGGGGGAATTCCCCTACACACACTCTTTTGCCTGCTGCCATGTAAGACATGCCTTTTCCTCCTCCTCCACCTTCCACCATGAATGTGAGGCCTCCCCAGTCATGTGAAATTGTGAGTCTACTAAACCTCTCTTTCTTTATAAATTATCCAGTCTTGGGTATTTCTTCATAGCAGTATGAAAATGAACTAATACAGTAGGGATTGGGGAGTTATTAATAAGGACAGGATTTCAGTTTGCAGAGATGAAAAAGTTCTGGAGATGAATAGTGGTGCTGGTTGTACAACATCATGAATGTACTTACTGCCACTCAACTGTTCACTAAACAATTGGCTAAAATGGTGAATTTTATGTTACATGTACATTTCGCCAAATTAAAACAAACAAAAAGCCAAAAGGCAACTTATAATATTATTAGAAGTATCTCAAAAAAGAGGCAGAGGAAGATGACATTTATGTACTCCCAAGTAGAAGCTATCCAGCCTCAGCCCCTGCGGGCTCCCTGTTTCCTCTCACCTTGTGGATGTGTTCTGTTTTTCCAGTGGTATCTTTGCTTCTTCCTGTAAGGCAAACTCAAATTACCACTTCTGCACTCCTGCTTCCTACCCATCACCCCAGTGATGACAGTAAACCCTGGGGTGCTTTCTTACCTGTAGTAGTCTGTTCTTATACTGCTATAAGAAATATCTGAGACTAGGTAATTTATAAAGGAAAAGAAGTTTAATGGACTCTAGTTCCACATGGTTGGGGAGGCCTCACAATCATAATGGAAGGTGAAGGTGGAGCAAACGGCATGTCTTACATGGTGGCAGGCAAGAGAGCGTGTGCAAGGGAACTGTCCTTTATGAAACCATCAGACCTCTTGAGACTTATTCACTATCACAGGAACAGCATGGGAAAAACCTGCCCCAATGATTTAATTACTTCCCCCTGGGTCCCTCCCATGACAGGCGGACTAATGGGAACTACAATTCAAGATGAGGTTTGGGTAGGGACACAGTCAAACTGTATCATCTCCCTTTCTGACTAGACCCAGTGCTCTGAGCCTCTTGTTTCAGAGTCTATTTCTACTTTCTCCTTCAATTTCCCTCCCCTGCCCAGGTTTTGAGAATCTGTTTTCAGAGTTGTAACCTCACCTCATGTTCTGATTGCTTCCTGGGCCTGGCAATCTGGTTTTGGTTTCTTGACTCCATTGTGAGTTATAACCAGGATTCACCCAGTGACTCTGCTTTATAGGAAGGGCCGAGCCTTCTGCATTAAGGAACAAAATTTGCTGACAGGAACTATAATGTGACTCCATTTTATGGTTTATCAAATGTGGACTTGCTTGTTATTATGAAATCAATTTAAAGCCTTTAGGGTGATCTATTAAACATGTATGTATGTATGTATGTTGTGTGTGTGTGTGTGTGTGTGTGTGTGTGTGTGTATCTCCATTTGCTTGTGTATGCATAGAAAATACCAGAAGCGGATAACAGAGGTTTCTAGGGGAAGGGCAGTCTTTGGTTCAGTGCTGGAGCTGAGTGACAGCAGAAGAAAAATTCCCTGTAAACTTCCCACCTTTTCTTCACCTTGAATTGTTTATAATAAGCATATAATAAAAGGAAATATTCACAGTGAAACGCTGTGTTTTAACTGGTGTAATAAGCTCTTAGTATTTGATTCTGAGTCCCTCTTTCAGAGGCACTGTCGTTCAGATATGCTGCTAAGGCTAATGTCAGCTTCCAGGGGAAATCATCATTGGGAGGTGCAATTTCAGATCTAGCTGGAGAGAGGCAAGGGTGTGGCTACAAACCCCTTTTCTAATCTGAACAGGATATTTGTGAGGCAGTCACTGTGTGGCTATGGAGATGAGTGATGGGGCTGCCATTCTGGTCCTGCCATTCTGGTCCTGCCGCTGCTGCTTCCTCTGAAAGCAATTTAGAGGCGAGCCAAGAGGAACAGCGCCTACCCCTTTAATTAGCCTGCGGAGCCAGGCAAGGTAAATATTTGTGACTGAAACAGCGTGGATCCATGGAAGCTGGGATTTTAGCCTAGAAGCCTTGTGCTGCCAAGTTGCCATGAGACCAGAAAGCTGGAGCTATGTTTTGCCTCAGAAAGTGCTTCTGAATTGAAGAGAAGTGGGAAGGAAATTGGCGGTAGAATTAAGGTCTGTGTGTTAGATGAGGATGATGAGGGTTTATCTGTACCTTAGGTTAAAGGCACAAATTGTACTTATTTTTATTTTGTCTTTATATTGATTTTTTATATTAAAAAAAATTCAGGCTGGGCATGGTGGCTCATGTGTATAATCCTAGTACTTTGAGAGGCCGAGGTGGGAGGGTCGTTTGAGCCCAGGAATTTGAGACTAGCCTGGGCAACAAAACAAGACCCCGCCTCTATAAAAAATTAGCCAGGCATGGTGGTGTGCACCTGTAGTCTCAGCTGCTTGGGGGGCTGACGTGGGAGGATCGCTTGAGCCCAGGAGTTGGAAGCTGCGGGGAACTATGATGGCGCCACTGGACTCCAGCCTGGGTGACAGAGCAAGACCTTGTCTCTAAAATAACAATAAACATTTCAAAAAGTAAGAAAAACATATAAATAAAAAATTTAGTGTCCTGAATGTTGACTTATTGAACTCCCTGCATTTACTAGCTCATTCTCTGGTTTCCAGGGATCCTGAGTAAAAATCAGATCATTTCACTGCTCTGCTTATAACTTTTCAATGCCTTTTCATTTCTCTTAGGATAAAATCCTGACTTCTATAGCTCATATGAAGGATGACTGTATGACTATTCAAACTGGGATGGCTATCAATATGTATGTAAAGAAAACAGATACAAGGGGGGCTCTCCCAGGAAAACTAAGATGTACCCACAAGACCCTGCCAGATCTGTCTCCAGCCCCAGCTCTCTCCCTGTCCCCATCTGCTCACTTTGCTCCGGGTATGACTCCCTTTTTAATGACATCACCGTTGGAGTCTTCACTGTCCCCTCAGTCATGCTCCTGTCTGTTCTATTTATCTTTGTGGTCTCAGATGTCCACTCCTCTGAGAGGCTTTCCATGACCCATTCTAGAGTGGTGGCCCCAGTTATCTCTGCACATTTCCATCATCACACCTGATATAATCTGGGAAGATATTGTTTATGCATTTGCTTACTATCTGTGTGAGCTACCGGGATGAGACCAGGGACTTGTCTGTCTTGTCCATTAGCCTGGCACGTGGTAGGGACCCAGTAAATACATGGCAAAGGAATGAACAATCAGGTGAAGATCCTTACGTCGGACTGAATCACCCAGAGATGTCCACTGCCTTTCTCATCCTGTGAATTAGGTCCATGTTCAGTAGAAGAGAATGAATGCAAACAGAGAAAAGCAGAGGGAATAGAATGAGAGAGAGCACGCTGGACGAATCTTGGCTATGGGCGTTATGGGTATACACTTTATCCTTCATTTGTTCTTTAATGGGGTGGCCATTTAAATAAATTTAAATAAACTTCTCCCTTTTCTTAGCCTTTAGCTAGAATTGGGATTGGGGTTCCATATTTACAATCTAAGACCTTAGTAAAACACAATTAGCCCCTTTCCTTTGGAATATGTATTTCCATTTTTAAAGGACAACATGTGGCAGCATATATTAGTTTCGCCTCATTATCGATTTTATCTTCTTCCTTGGTAAATTAAGGGAGAATAGATTAGTTTCACATTTCTACTGTAACAAATTGCCACATAATTAGGGGATTAAAACAATATACATTTATTATCTTACTATTCTAGAGGTCAGAAGTCTAAAATGGGTTGAAAGGGCTGTGTTCTCTCTGGGGGCTCAAGAGGAGAATCTGTTTCTTTGCCTTTTCCAGCTTTTAGAAGCTACATGCTTTTCTTGACTTAGAGTGCCCCATATTATACTTCCATAATCACATCTCCTTATCTGAATCTGATCCTCCTTTATCAAGACTTTTGTGATTACATTATCCAGGATTCACTTCAATGCAGGATAACCTCGCCATCAAAAGATATTTGACTTAATCACATCTGCAAAGCTCCTTTTTCCATGAAAGATGACATATTTACAGATTTTAGGGATTGGAGCCTGGGCATCTTAAGCAGGCCATTATTCTGTTTATCACAAAAGGCAACTCTCCCTGTCCCCATCTGCTCACTTTGCTCCAGGTGTGACTCCCTGTTTCTTCGCTCATGGCTGGAATGTGGGTATACCAGCTGGAGCTAAAGCAACCATCTTGGGCCATTATTTAGAAGTCATGGCCTGAGGATAGGGGAGTAGCAGGATTGAATGCTCTGGGATCCTAACAGTTTTGTGAGTTACTCTGCCAGTCTCAGACTGCTGTTCTTCTGGCTTCTTTGAGGTTCTTTTGAGTTTTCTAAATCTGATTGATACAATTATGCTCTTTACAGTTTTTTTATGTTCTCCCCTTTCTTCTCGGTTTTATATCCCAACTATTTCTCCATGCTGTAAGTATTTAAGTGTTTTACAACAGCTGTTTTGTTGTTGTTGTTATTGTTTTTAAAGACAGAGTCTTGCTCTGTTGCCCAGGCTGAAGTTCAGTGACACAATTAAGTTCAAGGCTCACTGCAGCCTTGAACTCTTGGGCTCAAGCGATCCTCCCACCTCAGCCTCCCTGGTAGCTGGGACTACATGCACATGCCACCATACCTGGTTAATTATTGTTTTCTTTTTTTTAAATTGTGGAGACAAGATCTCATTATTATGTTGTCTAGGCTGATTTTGAACTGCTGACTTTAAGCAATCATCCCACCTCAGTGTCCCAAAGTCCTGGAATTACAGGTGTGACTCACCACGCTTGGCCCCACAAACTTGAGTTTTGAGGACTATACAATATTCCAAGTTTTATTTAATGATTCCTCAACTAGTCAACAATTAGATTTTTAATTTAATTTAATTTTATTTTATTTTGAGATGAAGTCTCGCTCTGCGGCCCAGGCTGGAGTGCAGTGGCATGATCTCAACTCACTGTAACCTCTGCTTCTCACTTCAAGCTATTCTCTGCCTCACCCTCCCGAGCAACTGGGAGGTGTGTGCCACCACGCCTGGCTAATTTTTGTACTTTTAGTAGAGATGGGATTTCACCATGTTGGCCGGGCTGGTCTTGACCCCCCGACCTCAAGTGATCTGTCTGCCTCAGCCTCCCAAAGTGCTGGGATTACAGGTGTGAGTCACTGCACCTGGCCAACAATTTCGATTATTTTAAAAAATTATTTTGAATCAAGAGTTCCATTGTTTTAATAGACGGATTATAAGAGGATGTCCATGGTTAAATGTGCATCTCACATCATAGCATGTGCTTATATTAGGACAATGCATATTTAAATCAGGGCCAGGCGTGGTGGCTTACACCTGTAATCCTAGCACTTTGTGAGGATCCTCCCTAAGGTGGGAGGATCGCTTGTGCCCAGGAATTTGAGACCAGCTTGGGTAATATAGGGAGACCCCCACTGCTATAAAAAATTTATAAAAATTAGCCAGGCATGGTGGCATCCTTCTGTGGTTCCAGCTACTCAGGAGGCTGAGGCAGAAGGGTTGATTGATTGAGCCTGGGGGTCAGAGGCTGCAGTGAGCTGTAATCCCATCACTGTACTCCAGCTTGGGTGACAAGGTGAGTCCCCATCTCAAAACAAAAACAAAAATTTTAAAAAATGACCAAATCAGGTGGGAGCAAATTACCCTGGTTAAAAGAAAGCCTCTGTAAGAAAACCTTCAATTTCACGTGCTCTGAATTTGAAAACCTAAATCCAGGAAAGTGGCAGGAATATCACATACATAATACTTTTTAAACTACCAAGGTGACAGTAACATAGCCCAGGGGACTTTTAAAAGTAAGTTTTTCATACTTGAGTAAAACTTGGTTTTATTAAATATTTTTAGTCGGATTTTTCTGCAAAGAAGGTTGTAGGGAAAAAATTGAGTCACTGTACTGTCACTGCCCCATGGGGCAATAACAAACGATACTCTCTCAACATCCCACACAAACAGCACATTAGGCAATCTTTAGTGGTCTGTACTGTTTCCCTGAATAGCAGCCATAAAATAAGCTAAAAGGCACTCAAATATAGGTCAATGATAAGAACTGTTTTGTAATATGCAGTCTCAGGGGTTGTGTAATTATAGTGAAGATAAAAAGTCCACACTGCATCCTGCTGCAGAATGGCCATTACTTGCACGTGAAACTTAAGATGTTATTTTCTCATCTGTTTATTTAGCTCACCACTCCCATTTTTTTAAAGCCTGTATCTTTCTTCACTGTACTCCTTATAGCTTAATATTGCATATTTATTTGTTTACTTGTTTTTTTGGCTACCTCATTAAAGTGTAGCAGGGATCCTGCCCACCTTCTTCACTGGAGTAGTCGCAGTGTCCAGCACTGTTGCAGGCACAAAGTGGGTGTCACATCACAAACACCCACTGCAAGGTGGGTGGGAAATTTAGAGGGGAACTAAAGGGATGTGGTGGGACTGAGTCATGAAGGCACTGAAGGGGATTTGATTGGAACTTGAGGCAGTGGGGGGTGGGGGTCACAAAAGGATGTTAAACTGAAGTTGGAGGATGGTGAGGGACAAGATCAGACTTGGATTTTAGATAAATAACTCCAGATTTGTTGTGGAGGAAGGGTTTGGGATGGCAAAATAGCCTGGAGTTAGACCAGTGAAGAGGCTTTTGCAACATTCTAGGTAAGCAGAGAAAATAGCCCAAGTTCGAAAGTTGATAAAAATGAGATGAACAATAATTATCAGTACAGTAAAATTTGCTGTATAGACAGCTAGTCATTATGATCCATTGCCTAGACTACACTTCCCAGCCTCCTTTTCAGTTAGGGATGGCCATGTGGTTATGTTCTGGCCAATGGGATTTGAGCAGGAAGAATGACCTCTGTAGAATTCTCTGGTACATAACTCCTTCATGTTTCCTTTTTCTGGCCAATAGGGATGGAGAAATCATGTACTGAAGATAACTGGGTATCTACTAACTAAGTCCTTGTAAAACCATGCAGATAAATGAGGAAGAAATGTCGATTATATAATCAAGCCACTGGACAATTTTACATCCATTTATTACAGCAGCTAGTGTTACCCTAATGAATTTTAGTACATGTATTTTTTGCTAAGCATCATTCTTAATGCTTTATATATGATAACTCATTTAGTCTTCCCAACAGTTAGAATCATTTTATTATTATTATCCTCAATTTATAGGTGAGGAAATGGAAACACAGAGGGGCTGTGTAACCTACCGAAGTTACACAGCTAGGAAACGATGGAGCCAGATTTCAGAGTTCTGGCTCTAACATTTTAAGCAATATCTGATTGTGGAGCTGGATATGAATGAATACTTTTTTAAAAAACATATAGATGCTCCTTCCTTTCAATTAAACATTCTGAATTAAAATGGAACCTTAAAAATATTTAAATGGTCAAGCATAAACATTAATTAAAAAGCAAGTCATTTTTATAAGATAATATTTCAAGTAAAATGTAAATAAAACCATCTTAGAAGGGGTTTCCTAGAATCAGTCCCTGTGCCTAAGATTTCTATGCAAGAGCTTTGTAGGGAAGAGTTCCTTGGAAGTAAGGGAAGCAAGACTGGGCAGAAGGAGAAGGTAAGCTATAATATAGTCAACACAGAGCCCATGGCATGGGATGAGTCCTCGAGCTGGGATCACTCTTCAGGGTTAGCAGTCATCAAGGCAAGGGGTCTGGGCTTCTGTGCTCTGCCTCAACCAGTCATCACTGGATACTGGATATGGGCTGCCAGCTTGGAGAATTTGTGAGCTTGAGTAAGGCAGCTTCTTTGGAGAGAGATTTAGCTGTGAGCCAGCACTCCCATGCAGCTGGAAGAATGAGCATCATGGTCTTGAAGGATCTGAGTGGCACCTCACAGCATCCACCACAGAAATCATGAACTACTGTATTTAAAAATGTTCAGTTGCTCTAGATTGTCCCAGTGAGCTTCAGACTCATGTAGCCCACTATCTACTAATTGTGGCTAAAGCATAAAATATATGCTGCAGGGAGATTGCCTAAAAATAGGATTTCACAGGTGAATTGGCCTGGGGTGAAAGCCTTAAATGGTGTTCCAGGGAGTTTGGGTAGAGGAAAGCCTGGTGGCTTCATGGAGATGGAATAGCACAAGGACAGCACTGGCAGGTATATGATTCATGAGCGGTTATAATAGCTCATTGCAATAAGGAGCAGAGCCTGAATTGGTATCAATGGGATGCTGAACTTGCAAAATGTTATAAAGGTTGTATTCAATGATTTTGATGGCTGAATGTGGAAGATGAGGCAATGTTTGAAGTAAAGCCCATAACTCCATCTTGGAAGACTATGAAAGGTGATGCTCGAAGAAAGATCGTGGTCGTCTTCACTCTATGGAGACACATGGGGCCAGGCATGGTGCTCACGGTGCTCATGCCTGTAATCCCAGCAATTTGGGAGGCCGAGGTGGGCGGATCACTTGAGGTCAGGAGTTCAAGACCAGGCTGGCCAACATGGTGAAACCTCATCTCTACTAAAAATACAAAAATTTATTGGACGTGGTGGCGCACATCTGTAGTTCCAGCTACTCTGGAGGCTGAAGCAGGAGAATCACTTGAACCAGAAGGCAGAGATTGCAGTGAGCCAAGATTGGGCCACTGCGCTCCAGCTGGGCGACACAGAGACAAACAAACAAAAAGAGACATGTGGCGTGAAGCCGTTCACTATCTTTTTTTTTTTTTTTTTTTTTTTCGAGATGGAGTCTCACTCTGTCACCCAGGCTGGATTATAGTGGCACAATCTTGGCTCATTGCAACCTCCGCCTCCTGGGTTCAATGGCCTCAGCCTCTCGAGTAGCTTGGACTACAGGTACCTGCCACCACATCCATCTAATTTTTGTATTTTTAGCAGAGGCGGGGTTTCACCATGTTGGCCAGGCTGGTCTCGAACTCCCTACCTCAAATAATCAAATAATCCACCCACCTCAGTCTTCCAAAGTGCTGGGATTACAGGCGTGAGTCACCATGCCTGGCTCCTTGACTATATTTTTAATTGGTATAATAAAAATAAGTAATTCTCCAACTGGCTGCTGCTTTATTTTTTCTTTCTTTTGGAGAAACTTTCTGTGGTTTCCTCTGGTAATTTAAAATGAGTTGTGCTTTCCATCTATCATTGGTTTCTTCATCAGTCTGCTTTAACAAAAAGCTTCTTTCTGATATGCTTTTCCCTTTTCAATTGCAAATCTAACTGTATCAGAGCAAAACATACACTTAAAAAACTAAACATAAAGCTTTAAAGTATGTGTATGAAATCCATTTTTTCTTTATTTCTCAGCAGTTCTATCATGGTCCTTATGAGAAATTCTAATAACAGAGCTAGGTTGTAGGTGCATTGAGTGGTGACATGAAGTGTGCTGGGCTTGGGGACAATGTCTGGTTGTTAGCAGCTGGTTGTTCTCAGTTTTGTAGATAAACAAGATTGCTCATTAGGGCTGAGTCTGAATGACAATATTAAATGGCTTTGCACACCTGGTGAGTATAGCTGTTATGTAACTCTGGCCATTGTACTTTGCCCTTTGTGTTTTCTGGAGTAAAACTGATTTTTCTGACCTGATTTAGACAAGATTAAAATCTGGCTAGCCTTTTGCAGGCTATTCTTTTTGCCAAGTAATTTGAAAATTTTATAACAGTGTAGAAATTTATTTAAAAAATGGAAAAACAAAAAGTTAACCATTAAACGGGATCAAATTTGTGTAGAAAACGCCCATGTTGTATATACCTGGATTAAATCAATCATTCACTTAACAAACATTTATTGTGTAACTTCTCTGTGTTACACACTATTCTAGGCACTATTCTAGGTGTACCAAGAATACAGAGGTAGATGAGGGAGATAAAATCCTTCCTCCCACAGAACTTACCTTCTACTGGTGTGAGACAGAAAATAAGAAATAATAGGAAAGTTTGCAATGTTTGTAAGTAGTAGGAAGAAAATAAAAGTTGGGATTTAATTTGCTCTTGGAGCTCTTCCCTCTCATCTTAAGAGGCTTTTCTGGTGAATAACTGGGTCCTTTATGGTCCTATGAGCAAGATAATGTGAATTCAAAGCTATCATGTAGAGGGGCAAGTTGACAGACTCCGGAAATTTATTGGGGTGGAGAGGATGGGATTTAAAAACTTCGAGTGTGAATGGATACATAAGATTTAAACTCCTACCTGGGACTGTCTCCAGTCATTGTCCACAAATACACTGCTTAATATTAATAATTAATAAAAAAACTATTCTGGGCACTCTTTTAACCAACTTCTACTTAAGTGACTCATAGGAGGAACCAACGTTCATTACCTCTGTAAGGCTTGGACCGGTGATCAAAACACACTGAACAGAATTTCCACTCTGTCCACACTGATCCCTTTCTTCTCTGAGGAGTTGAGTTTTGTGTTTTATGATAATCAGAATTGTTTGTTACCAGACATATTTGTACTAGTTTTACTTGTTATTAAAATTATGCTATCTACTTTAATATTTCATTAACTAACAACGTGAGGGTGAAGAGAGAGAATTATTACCATGACATTTAAATGGAATGCTTTGGAAAGACTCACTAATGTTAAATTAATGATATGAGACTAGGAAAAATAATAAACTCTACAATATATAGCTCATGAGTGTCTTTAAGTTCTCACCTACTACAAAGAAAGGAAAGTTGAAAATGAAAAATGAGATCTTATGGGTATGGTTTAGGCAAAAAAAAATGTGGTATTGGAGTCTTGCCAGTGAATCTATAGTGAGGGAAAGAACCATGGCCTTCCACTGGGTTGGTAAATACATTTTTAAAATATAATGTTTATGGGCAGGGTATGATGGCTCACATCTGTAATTCCAATACTTTGGGAGGCCAAGGCAGGCAGATCACCTGAGGTCAGGAGTTCAACACCCGCCTGGCCAACATGGTGAAACCCCACCTCTACTAAAAAATAAAAAAAATAAAAAAATTAGCCAGGCGTGATGATGCACGCCTGTGATCCCAGCTACTTGGGAGGCTGAAGCAGGAGAATCTCTTGAACCTGGAAGGTGGAGGTTGCAGTAAGCTGAGATCGTACCACTGCACTCCAGTCTGGGCAACAGAGCAAGATTCCATCTTAAGTATATATGTATAATATAGTATAATGTAATATAATATAATATAATGTTTATAAGACCACCTTTGCAAAGACTACACCAGTGAGAGAAGTCTAGCATGGCTGACTCCATCTTGCTTCTGGCCTCATGGGCTGGCTGTCTTCACTCATTCCTGGGTGTAGGCCAAGCTAACCGTGGGAAGAATTTAGTGTATTAACTCTGAAACAAGGATCATAATAGTACCTACCTAAAACTGATCTTCTCCTTATTTGGGGCTGAAAATGCCTTTGTAAGGTGAATGAAAAGCTACAGGATTAAGACTATGGAAGGGGCCTGAATTCTGCTAAGGTATAGGCAGAGTTTCTGTAATCTCTTACTGCTCAGGAATGTGGCCAGAGGTCACAAGATTTATGACTTCCCCAATTGCTCCTATAGATAACATCACTATTGTAGAACCTAAGATTGTTCTTTTGAGATGTTTTTCAGATTTTTGCATTCTGGCAATCTACTAACCCCACCTGGACTCATGACACATGACTAAACCTGTCCAATGGCACCCACCCAGAGGCAGACTTAGCACATGAGGATGATTCTTTTTTACACCCCTCTGATTGCATCTCCAACCAATCAGAAACACCCATTCTCTAGTCCCTGGATCACCAAACCATCCTTGAAAAACCTTAGCCTCTGAGCCTTTGGGGAGACCAACTTGAATGATAATGACAGTCCTTCCACTGGGCGGCCCACCATTAACTAAATTCTTTCTTTATTCCAATACCATGGTGGCAGTGAATTGATTTCTTCTATGCATCAGGTGGGAAGAACCTGTCGAGGGATTACATTTACAACATAAATGTATCCCTTTTTTTCCCTTGACTGACATTTCTGATTAGCCCATTAATAAGCAGTTCTGATTGGGCTGAGTAAGATTTTCAGTTTCATAAGGTATGTGCTAAGGACAGCAGGTACCCAGGATACCTCCATTCAAGGAGCTCAGGAGTATTATCCTAATATGATTAGATAAAGAATGTATATATCTTCCAATAATTTATTTACCTGATCCAAATCTCCTTTCTCTCATGTGCACAATGGAAGCAAAGAAAATATTTTTACTTTTCGGCAGCACCTCTCCTTTGAGAATATCAAAGCTTTTACAGGAACAAATTTCTAAATAAGCAATCATGCTCATATTGCCCTAGGGAGGTGGATAGAGGTATTATCCTCTTACTGAAGATGTTAGACCAGTGTCGAGTAGCTAACAAATGCCTCCGTGCTGTCTCTCAGGAGAATTATGTTTCTACTCATCTCCCTGCTGCATTGAGTCCTGTTCCCTCTTCCGAATAATTCCCAGTATTACTGAGAATTATGTGAGCATAAAACAAGCACTTCTCTGTGAGCCAGAACCTGGCTGTGTTCTAGAACCCTGGATGTGTTACTAACTGGTTGTAGCACTGTGGACACTGTTGTCAGCTTCTCTGTGTGTGCCTCAGTCCCTTTATCTGTAAAATGGGAATGTCATTGCTCATCATACCAGAGATCAGATTGTGGGCAAGGAGTGTTTGTCAAAACAAATATGGACATGGTAGCTGTGAGAGTGAGAGCAACAGTGATCTGTGGGTTTCCTTGTTTCCCTTCTTCCCATTTCAGGATTCCTGCTTTCTGTGAAGGTATTTTTGATCACGAGTTGATTTGTAGGTTCTGGTTTGCACATTCATTATTGAGACCAGAAATGAAAGTCTTTCCTCAAATTCTCTTATTCTAATGTAGCCCACCCACCAAACTTTACTATTTTTCAATGATGGTTCTAGACTCACAATAAGAAATACAACGAAAGGCCTGGATTATAGTCAGGATAATGATCTGTCCTGCTCTGAACTGCAAGACTCATTAAGTGGTGTTTTCAAAGGTTTCAGTAACTAATTGTTATCTCTTCACTTATTCATGGAGATACTGCTGATAATAGCAAAAGAAAAAAAGTAAAATGTACTAAATTTCCGCAATAGGGAATTGCTCAGGTAAATGATGTTATGTTGGAAGGCTACTAATAAAAGATGTAGACGAATATTTATTGGCATGGAAAGATAATTGTGGTAATTAAAGGAAACATTAACTTCAAAAGGGTAAAGATACAATGTACAGTGACTATCTCTGGATGGTTGGATTACAAACATTTAAATCTTCCTTATATTTACCTATATTTTCTAATTTTTTGTATTGGATATATGTTGCTTTTGGCAAAAGAAAAAAACTGATTTAGGTTGTATAAAATCCTATTCCAAAAGCTATTTGTAGGAATGAAGAAAAAACATTTTGAAAATAAATAATTGCTAACTCTAAAAGCTTAATTAAGCAGGGAAAAAAATTTTAAATAGCAAAAATGGTGAATATAAATAAAAATAAAGATAAATGGCGAAAATGAATTTTACTCTTTTTTAAAAGGATACAGTCATTTAGTAACAAATGTTTGAAATAAGCCAAGTTTCAATTGCCAACCTGTTTCTTCGTAGCTGAATTCTACCTGAAAGTGCTTCTAAAAGGGACTCAGAGCATGATAAGTAAGCAGGATGCTTTGAAATACCAAACTGAATAATCGTAAGTAGCAACCTAATCTAATTTTTTCTTTTTTTGACTTGCAAAAATATTGCTTTAAAACAAATAGTGTTCTTAGACAGAGGGCAAATATATTTATCTTTCCAACCATAATAAAAGCTGTCAGTTATCAAGTGCCTTTTCTGTACCCATGTGTCAGATACTTATAAATCTTTCTTCAAATTCATTAACTTTAATGGTTGGTTTATTTAATCCTCACTATTTTAGGAGATAGGTATTATTGTGTTCATGTTATAGTTGCTGAAAACCAAAACTCATACAAATTAAGTTTCTTTTCTGACTCTTAAGTAGCAGAACCACATGGCCTTTTTAAAAAGATCACATAACAAATATTTATTAAATCCCCTTTGTATTAGCATTGTGTGTCGTGTGCTAGGAATAATACCAATGAAAAATACACTGTGGTCCCACCGCTCAAAGAAGCTTATATTCTAGTTGAATGCCATGAAGCAAAACATTGTGAATGTGATGAATCTCACAAAAGAGGAAACACAGGATATGAAGGGGGAGGTAATCAGGTCTGTGGCATCTGTCCTGTGGTCAAGACAGTTAAACTGAGCTCTGAAGCATGAGCAGGAATTAACTAGGCAAAGACTGGTCATGGAAGATGATTGCTAGTAGAGGGAAGGGTATGTGCTAAGGCAGTGAGATGACATTTTGCTATACCCATTCACTACAACCGACTATTCACAACTTTGGTTTGAAACAGTAAGCATTTATTCCTCCAACATGGGCCTGTGGGTCAGCTACAACTGGCAGAGCTTGGCTGGACTCCAAGGTTCAGGTCTCCCTTGTACGTGACTCATCCTGTGTTGACCAATAGCTTCTTGAAACATATTCCCTACATAGCACATGACAGGAGCCCAAGAGCCCAAATGAAATCACGCAAGTGCATTTAAGTCCTCTTAAAAATGTTCAGGAACACTCCGTTGGCTAACTTAGGCCATATGGCCCAGCCCAAAATCAATGGGATGGGGAAAATATTTTACCCATAGCTGAGGGTATTTTGGAGAAATGTAGATGAATATGGATAAATTATTTAATACAGGAAAGATGTGAAAAATTGTGAACAATGATCTATCAACCACATCTAGGTTTTTCAAGGAATTAATTGCCAATATGGCTAAAGAATAGTGAGCCAGGGAGTGAGAGCACTGGTTGATCTTATAATTGGCTGTCCTTGGGAACTTCTTATTATAGAGATTTTATATATAAAATACAGAGATTATATATTCTATATAAAACAAGCATTATACATATATAAAACATAAAAATATGCTCACTTCAAAAATATGTGTTTATTCAATATATGTGTGTGTATATATATAATATATATATATATATTATATATATATATATATATGCTCACTCCAAAAGCTAATAACTTATCCAACTTCTACTTGAACTTTATTCCCAAAGAGGCAAACACATTGAAATAACATGATTAACCCACAAAGCCAATCTAGTGTCCATTGACTTAAATGTTCCTTCTTAGTTATATGCCAAGCATTGGGTCTCTGTAACAGTAGCACATTTAGAAACTTTGCCTCAGAGGCAATGAAACCAGATTTGAACCCCTGAGCAAATAGCATTAAATTTGGTTGCTGCTCATTCTCCTGGAATGAAGGTCAGCTATTTTATACACACTGAATAAGCCAAACCAATCGTAAAACATGAGGAAACATCTCATTTGACTACTTTATCTCATGAAACGTGATCTTCTGTTTGGTCAGATCATCTCTGATAGTGTTACAAGAATAGTTCAGTTTATTTTTACCCATTGCTGTACAGATCATTCATTTGCTTTCTAAGTCCTCAGGGCTAATGCCTGAATGAACAGGTGGGGGTACAGGGGTTGGCCAAATATAAACTTGTACAGTTCATGTGTTTAACAAGCATGAGTATTTTTTTTTTTAACGAAAAGAAAATTCACTCAATGCAGACAGCCTCTGCATTATTAGTTGTCATTATATATTCCGCCACAGAAAACTATATTAATTTCAGTTGAGATGGTTTTTTTCCTTGAGCAGGTAAGAGATTAAATAGAAATCACTGCCTCCATGATGCCTCTGTTCTGGAGCCTTTTTTTCTTCATCTATGAAAAGCTCAATTTTATAATATTGAGGATTTAAAATAGAATCTGTTAGTTTTTCTGACAATACTTATTTCCCATAAAAACAAGGTTGTTTTGTTAGCTAGCTCACAGTAAATTTCATTGCGTGTGCCATTTCAGAGGAAATCAGAAGTTCTGATAAATACAATCGATTTGGAACCATTCCTTGCCCCTCATTTTTTTCACAGTTAATGCAAGCCTCCTGCTTAGTTACATTATTGTATTTTATTACTCAACTTGCAAAGCTGCATTTAAGAAAGTTTACAATTTTCTGATTTCCTCTTCTGAGATATTTAGATTCTTTGAGTGCAGCTTTATTTGTGCTTTCCTGCTGTTTAAGCCTGGGACCCTTTAGCAAATCAGCATACTTGGTACATTCCAAGTAACAGCACCATTTAGAGAGGACGATCCCTTACACATTCCCTAAGTGAAAATGCAAGAAATGGAAAGAAAAATACCTTGATTGTTGGAGACAGATGCAGTCCCTAATTGCTTCCTGATGGTTACTTTTAACGGAGCTATGGGAATCCACAGATGTGTGTCTGTTGAGGTGTCTGTCATTCAGTGAATTTAAGAGGCACTGATTTCCATGAGTGAATCATGGGGCTTGATTACAGAGAACTGGTAGACCAAGCTCAGGTTTAATTCATGAGTTCTGTTCACAGGTCTGTCACTTCCCCTTGGGCTATTTTTGCACAACCAAGAAATTGATTTACTTAGTTTTTCCTTCTTACAAAAATGAAGTAACAATATTATCTTTACAGCAGCTTTTAAATGTTCAAATATGCCCAAACAAATAAAATTGTAGTTGTATTGCAATGTTAGTAAAATTAATGTGATGAATATTTCTTACCCAATTTCCCTCCCTCCCACAAAACTGACCTAAATTAACTGTTTTGCCATAACTTTACCTAAACAGACCAAATTAACTGACTGTTTTGCCATGGCATAGACCCAAATTCTTAATAGAATTACAACCTTAGTTGATATGGTCATATGGCTCTTAATACTTGACAATGTTTAGATGTTTAATATCAGCTGACACAGTTTTCTTTAAAAAATGATAGGATTGTATCAGACCATCTTTTTCAGGATGGAATGGGATTTAAATTCAAATTCACTTTGTGTATTACTGAATTAAATCATGTGGTTTTATATATTTTTGACTAGATACAAATCAGCTTGTTATAGTGAGATAACTTGAAGTTTTAAAGACCTGAGTATGAATTTTGATCCTTGCTAGTTATGTGATCCTCCAAAACTCAACCATATTGAGTGTTAATTATAAAATGAGCCAAAACCTGTTCTCCCTACTAATGGGTGTTTATGAAACACAAATGGTGTAATGAGTATGGAAGTTATTTGAAGGTTCTAAAGGGTCATACAATAAGTTTAAAAACAATTTAGACACAACCTGCTTTCACTGTTACTGTTTAACAACAGTTAACTGTTAATCGTTTTGTATATTGTAGTTTCTGGGCAAGATAGAAAGATAAGAAAAAAGGAAAAGGAGAGAAAAAAGAAATAAAAGGTTGTATCCGCATATTTCATCAACAGACTAAATAAAATAAGAGGCTTCAGCAGACATGATGAATACCTGATCACTTTTAAACAATTGTTATTCTTTTTTCTGTTTGTTTTGCTTTTTTGTTTTTGAGACAGGGTTGCCTAGGCTGGAATGCAGTGGTGAGATCACAGCATACTGCAGCCTTGAACTTTTGGGCTAAAGCAGTCCTCCCACTTCAGCCTCCTGAATAGCTGGGACTGCAGGCACCCACTATCATGCCTGAATAATTTTTTTTTTTTTTGGTAGAAACAGGGTCTTACTATGTTGCCCAGGCTGGTCTCAAACTCCTGGCCTCAAGTGATCCTCACACCTTAGCCTCCCAAAGTGCTGGGATTACAGGCATGAGCCACTGTGCCTGGTCTAAGAAGTATTATTCTTTATCAAAACCATCTTGAAAATATTTTTTAAAAAATAAGGTACTATTCACAAACTCCAAAGTATGTAGAAAATAACCTGTCAAAGAACTTACCAAGAAAAATGTAAAACTCAATTGTTCATTTGAAAAGATCTGAATAAATGGAAAGATATACCACATCTTTGAAATATAAACACATTAATTTCCCTCAAAATTAATCTATAAATTTGATGTAATTTCAGACAAAATTATTGCAAGTTTTTTTTTGAGGACCTCAACATACTTACTCTAAAACGAAGAATAAATAATTCCAACATAGTTACTCTATATGAAGGAATAAAAGTTCATGATGCCTAAGTCATTTTGAAAAAGAAGAGAAAAGAGAAGGAACTCACCCTTCCAGACAAAATCAGTTTGAAACTGGAACACTGTCAAATACATCTAGGGAAAGAGCAGAGATTGAGAGCCTGACCTGAGTCTACATGAGAACCTTCTTTGGGATAAACATGGCACCATCAATCAGTGGGGAAGGGATGGATTGCCTAAAACTCATTACTTGGTAGTAGAGAAACAGCTTGTTAGTTCACTGTCTCAAGCATATGCCAAAGAGGAACTCAGTGCAAAAGTAAAATTATAAAGCTAAAAGGAGATATTAGAGATGTTAAAAAAGGTACTCAATACACAAACCATAAGTGGTAATTATTATTTTTTGAGATGAGTCTCACTCTGTTGACCCAGCTGGAGTGCAGTGGTGCCATCTCAGCTCACTGCAGCCTTTGCCTTCTGGGTTCAAGCAATTCTCCTGCCTCAGCCTCCCCAGTAGCTGGGATTACAGACATGTGCCAACACGGCCAGCTAATTTTTGTATTTTTAGTAGACACGGGTTTCACCTTGTTGGCCAGGCTGGTCTCAAACTCCTGACCTCAAATGATCTTCCTACCTTGGCCTCCCAAAGTGTTGGGATTACAGGCATGAGCCACCGTGCCTGGCCATAAGTTGAAAATTTAATAGAGTTGACTATATTTTAAAAATTAAGAATTCTGTAAAGGGTAGACACAATAAGCAAAGTTAACAAAAAGGTGACAGAATAAGAAAAGATTTATAATATCTAACACCTAAAAGGAATTAACATCTGGAATACACCAAGAAGACTCGAGGGTTTTTTGGTTTTTTTTTTTTTTTTTTTTGGTAAAATGGGGACAATAATAATAATAGAAAGTGACATGCTCAGCACAGAGCCTGCAGTACAGTGAATGCACGTCATTTGCTATTACTAGTTTATCTATTCTTATACTCTGTGACAAAACACATTTTGTGTGGAGTCATTATGTATGGACCCTGAATTTCTGGTTTCTGCATGACCTTATGTTGCCAGCTTATGGAATTGCAGAAAAATGTATGTACAAACAACCAGCCAGTCTCAATATCCACAAACGCTGTTGGCAAATGTCCCTAGATACTCCAGTGGTTAAAAGTGAGGAGAATAACAGTGGCCATTCCTGTGACACAGAGGTGAAGAAAATGCTGTGTGTGCGCCACTGTAGCTGTAAAACCAACTGCCGATGACACCTGCCAGGTGACGTAGCGAGAAGAATATGTTTCATGGCTTGAGGTGTGAATCTTGTGACTGTCATATTCCATCCTGCCTGAGGCTGGGCCCCCAGGGGGCTGTGCTTGGAGATGGACAGGCTGGGTGGAGCTGCTTTCCAGTGCTTAGCTCTTTGTCCAGGTGTTACTCATGGCTGTGGTGGGTGGGAAGGCTGAACGGGCCAGCCGCTGTGTGCTGGATGTACTGGGGACTCACTCCCATACCCAAGGGCAGATTAACTACAGAGAGGTGGCTTTGCTCACTGCCAACCAAACTTGCTCTCTGAAAGCAGAGCTTTGTCTTTTTCTGCTTTATGACCTCAGCTTCGGAGAAGGCTTTGGCTCCCCAAGTGTGGCCCAAAAACTTGGATGATGATGCACAGGGTAGAAGGCAACAAACAAACTGCCCTTGGTGGAAGTGACCTGAGCTGGGTCCACTCCTTGGGCTTGGGTGATAAATACAAAAAGTCAGCCAGGGCCATCCTGCTGATAGGGAAGAAGGACTCATGATAACCCTGTACCAGGTACTGCTACACAGACTTTCTCCTTCAATCATCTGCAAACCTGTGAAATGTTCTTATGTGTTTTACAGATACAAAAACTGCAGCTCAGAAAGGGCAAATGGTCTGCCCAAAAATACCTGGATGAAGTGGGTCACCTGTAGTTAAATCCAGAGACCCACTGGAATTTAAACCTTAGGTCTGTTGAACTCTGAAACTTGTGATGTTTTGTTTTGTCTTGTTTTTTGTTGTTGGTGGTGGTGGTTGTGGTTTGTTTCTCTTTTCCATTGCACCACTCTTTTTCTGCAGAGTGGAGAAGGGAGTAGCTGGAGGTGGGGTGGAAACCATGATAGGTCCCCGTGAACCCAAATCTGTGGTTTGGTGGACTCCAGGGAAAAATGCATGGCCAGTCATGTCCTTGTCTGATCCTGGCAGATGCTTCCCCGAGGTTATAGAAAGGTAATTCCACTTCCCAGAGCTCCATTTGAACATGTGCTCCTGTGGTCCGTTGGTTTTAGGTGTGGCTTTGGTTTCTGAGCAGAAACTATTCCCATGAAATAATGGCATCCTTAAAGTGTTGTGCTTCGCTTTTCATTCAGAGAAGACAGGACTTCGGGGAGATACATTATACAATATGGATGGATTCCCTGTGTAGGAAAGAACTCGCTCCCTGACCTGCCAGCCAGGTGGAATTTCATCTGTGTGTGCTTTCAGGGTCAGGTGCTTTGAAGAACTGGCTTCATTAGCCATGAACAGAGACGCGCTTGTCGAAACATCAGCAACTGACTTTTTTGTGTGTGTTCACAGATATTTTTGTACTGGTGCTATCAGAGGTTTGGAAGGATTGCTATGGCTACATGCTCTTGCCCCTCTCTCTAAGGTCTATGGCAATGAGTAGCAATAATAATTATGATATTGATAATAGCAAACCATTCACTGTATGTTTTGTGCTGGGCACTGTCGTAAGTTCATTTTACTTTCACAACAACCTTCTGAAGTATGTGTCATTTAGGATTGGTTTGACAACAAGTAGCAGAAACCCGGTTTAAATGGCCTAACCAATGGAGGGATTTATTTTTCTCATGTAATAGGAAGTCCAGCTGTAAGCACTTTAGAGTGTGTATGCAGGCCCCATGGTGTCAGCAAGAACTGTCTCTTTTGCTGGAGGTTTTCTTCCTCATGTATGCAGCATAGCTCTTCTATGTTGTGCTTCACGACTAATTTTTACACAGGAAGTATTTGAAAGAAGGGAGAAGCTAAGTAGTACAAACTAACACGGTGAATGCAAGCTGGATGTGTGCCCTGTAACAGGCTTTCCCAGGACTCCAGCTGGTACCTCCGCTTGCAGCATCTTGTCCAGAACCGTGTGGCATGACCACATCTAGCTGCAAGAAAGTTGGGTAACCCAAGAGCATTTAAGTGAGCCCCTTGGTTAGTAAGAAAGAAAGAAGGACTGGCTACTGATTCTATAACTAGTAGTGCCTAGGTCAAGTTAATGTTTGTTCAAAATGTGCAGACAAAGTCAGATTGGAGAAGTTAAGTGTTTACCTAAATCTCTCTAGCTAGGGAGTGATGGAGTCCAGATCCGAATCCAGGTGTGTCTGACTCCAAAGCTACGTTCCTAAATGCTGTTTAGAATTTGTTCTTGATGCTTGATGGTATTTGGGCTGGACAACAGAGGACTTAAGGGGGTTCTCTTATGGGACAGGAAGGAGAATTGAGTTTTCAGCTTCTTGAGAATAGTGCTAAGATCAATGTATAAAAGATATGGAAGGCAGATTTTGGTACAAGGTAAGGAAGTGATTGCTCACAATTAGTAATTAACTGGTCTGTGGGCTGTGTAGCTAACTCTATGACCAGGAATATTTACATAGCTCAGAGGAGATTCCTAAACTGACTTGGAATTTGGGCCTATTATGAGTTCAAGATTCTAGGTCCATGAAACAAAAGTGGCCAAGATAGAACCGTCAGGATGAAAAGAGCTTTTGGCTGGGCACAGTGGCTCATGCCTGTAATCCCAGCACTTTGGGAGGCCAAGGTGGGCGGATCATCTGAGGTCGGGAGTTCAAGACCAGCCTGACCAATATTGAGAAAACCTATCTCTACTAAAAATACAAAATTAGCTGGGCATGGTGGTGTATGCCTGTAATCTCAGTTACTTGGGAGGTTGAGGCAGAAGAATCTTTGAACCCAGGAGGCGGAGACCGTGGTGAGCCGAGATCCCACCATTGCACTCCAGCCTGGGAGCCAAGAGCAAAACTGTCTCCAAAAAAAAAAAAAAAAAAAAAAAAGAGGGCTTTTGGTTTCCTCATAGATGCTTCTTGATTTGTCAGTTAGAGTGACCATAAAACTAATTTATGGTCCAAACTGGGGCATTTTTTAGAGTAAAAAAATGACTTCTTAGTAATTATGCTGGGACAACAAACACCAGAATCATCATGGATCCAGTGGAAACTACGGCTAGCCCAGCCATAGTCTCTTGATGGATAATGGAATGGGGTGGTCTGGGCTTCATCGGAACTGACAGCTGGGCAAACACCCAGAAAAGACAGACGTCCCCGAGGTAGACCTCTTTACCTCTGTAGGCTAAATCTCGTAAGAGGCTCTGCCTGTGATGGGCTTCAGTGACAGACGTTAAAATCTGATGGGCAGGGACAATGTGTGACTACTGAAAATGTATGTCTGACACAGCCCCTCAGGCCCTTAGCCTACCTCAGCTTGACTCATATTCAGAGACGCTGAGCTTAGTTAATGCCGTGTGTCTTACTGAGTCATGAACCCAGCCCATTCTAGGCTGGAAAGGCAACTGGATTTCACATACCCTGATGTCCTTTTCAGCTTTTAAAAACTGATCTTCTGATTTGCTCCATGACCTTGGGCAAGTCGCAACCTCTCTGTGTGGCTTGGCTTCTCCTTTAGTGGAAATAAAAATGGAAATAATAGTTATGTAATAGAAAAAAATGATTCAAGATTTTCCAATGAAAGTTGCTGCATGGAGCCAAGTGATATTATTGTTTTCATGACAGTTATTAGCACAACTGCTTCTTGTCCCATCCCCTGTCATTAAGCCACAGGGCATGGAATAAACACAGGTTTGGCCAGTGACTGGTATTTGATGATATTGGCACCAGAGATGAAGGGGAGGAATTTCTCTCTGGCTTGTGTTTCACTGTTAACCTCCTTGTGCCTGGATCTCAATGCCTGTTAATATGGAAACTGGAAATCTGTGAGAATCTCAGCTATTTGTTTCATAACAGAGGCAGCCTATTCAGGAAACCATTTAATAATGATGCCATTACAATATTGTCTTCATTCTTTCCTTAATTTCTTTATTCAATAAATATTGATTGAGCATGCCTGTGTGTCAGGTTCTGTTTCCCAAGGATAGAGCAAGATGCATAATGACAGCATGAAGCTTTTCAGGGTTTGCTGAATGAAGGAATTTATGAGATGTGAAGTTTGGACAGCTGATCTCCTGCCGCAATCTTGCATCTCTCTTGTCCATCCTGATCCCCGAGAGATATTTCTAAAAGCAAAACTGCTCGTTACCCATTTCCTAAAGGAGCAAAACAGAATTTCTGAATACGGCACAGAAGAATCTTCAGGGTTGGCCTCTGTTCACTGTTTTGTCTCTTCTCTCACTGAGCCCCTTTTTGGACTACAAGTGTCAGCTATCAGGACTTTCCTGCAGGTTTCTGAATATTCAGCTCTTTCATATCACTAGGCCAGAGGGTAGCAGACATTTACTTGCAAATGGCCAGAGAGTTAATATTTTTGGTTTTCTGGGTCATGTGGTCTCTGTTGCAACTATTCAATGCTGCTGTTGTAGTGTGAAAACAGCCATGGAAAAAATATAAATGCATGAGCATGGCTCTTTTCAAATAAAACTTTATTTACAAAAACAGACAGCAGATGGGATTTGGTCCACAGGCTCTGGTTTGCTGATCTCTGTGTTAGGCTTTTGTTCATTCTGTGGTCTTTTACTTATCTTCCTCCTCCTTTCATCTGACCAATGCCCATTCAATTGTCACCTCAAGTCTGAGGTCTTGCCACACTGCCCTGGGTAGAACTGGTCATGTACCCCAGTGTGTTCTGTACATACCACCCCGACAAGTAACAGAAAATTAAACCTGTGTTTTTCCCCATAACCATATTGTAAGCTTTATTTATTTATTCATTCATTCATTCACACATGCATACATTCACAGATTCATTCATGTAACAATTTTTAATGAGCACCTACCATGGGGCAGAGTTGATAACTTTTTAGTCTTTGTGAAAATACAACACATGATGACTTTTTAGTCAGTGAAAGTACAACACATAAAACATTCCTAATACATGCTTGTGCAAAAAAGGAGATAGAACTCGATAAAAAAAAATCCATTGCCAAAGATATATCTGTATCTTTGTTGTAAGTGCCCACAAGTGGGGAGTTGTCTTGATTGATTTGAAGCCTCTCCACTGTGTGGAGGGATTTGGTCAGTTGATTGTATTTGGAGCTTTTCTTTTAAGGTTTCTGTCACCGGGTCTGGAATAGTTTGGTGGCTCCCAAGTGTTGTCCATTCTTACTCCTTTTCCTAGAACTCAGGGTCCTGTTTTCTGGTGACCTCTTAAGGCAGGACCAAGAGGAGTAGCACCAACTTCTAAACTCCCATCTGGGCAGGTGACTGACGTGAGTTTGAGGTTTACCAATGTAGTGCAGTGTGGTTCTTGTTTTTATTGTTATTTTTAAGTAGGAGATGTGTTTTTTCCACTGCTCCCTGAGAAAATAGGGCTGTCTGAGCTAAGGACCTTAAACGGCTCACAGCATGGAGATGGTGAAATAGCTTCCTTGCAGAGTCTAAATCTTTTGTTTGTTTTTTGTGTCCAGTCTCTGGCTCTTTGAGAGCAATTTAAAGGTAAATGTAAGTATGAAGCTTCTTGATTACTCATATTACAGAAATCATTTCATGGTTTTATGAGCCAAAAAATATTTTAAGTAGGGCTTAAGTCATCTTCTTAAATTTACAACCCATTCTAAATGTAAACAGAATTATATTTAATTGGTTGTCACCAATGAAACCAAAATTACTTCATTCGGTTTCAACCTGGTCAGATATAGATTTTCAATGGTTACCAGGAAGGAAATGTGTTTGTAGTCAGAGGCAGAGAAAAGGAAATGGTTATAGCTGGTTACAAAACAAACATAAAACCTCCACACCGTTTCTCATGTTACAAGAGCAAATAGGGAAGAAGCCACAAATGGGGCTGGTAGCACAGAAAGCGTGTTGGGTAAACAGTAGAGAAACGGGAAAATGTTCTGGGTCTCTACTTTTTTCATTATACAAAGCCAGGAAGGGAAGCTGCTGAGCAGAGTGCCAGGTCGTCTGTTTACTAACGCACCCCCACAGGTAACAGAAGTCAAATCCAAGTTCCACTGTGCCCAGGGGCTCTTCACCGAGACGTCAGTAATCTGCCTGTCCTGATATTTTCAGACTGGTTACTCTTATGAGGAAATTAAGATGAGAAGAAACTAGGGCAGAGGAGGTGGGGAACAGGGCAGGGTCACAAAGTGACCTTTAGTTACAAAAGAAAAACAAGGCAGTGTTACTAACTGACCAGGGCCACAAAAGGTAGTAAACACAGCCAGGACAAAGTAGAGAGCGTGTAAGCTCACCCCATTGCGACAAATACTCACACAATTTGAGGAAAAGAAACTTCTGGCAAGTTCCTCATTGAGCAAGCTGTTGTCACAAGTATATTTTGAATGGGTTTATAACAATGTGTCTGTGTGTGTGTTTTAGGTGGCAGGACCGGGACAAATGAGTTTCATGAATAAATGTGCTACTTGCTTGCCTGAGGTATTAAAATTTAAAATAAAATACTATCTTCACTCTTGTTTCTGGCATGAACAAATCCTTTACTTTTTTGGAAATTCTCATCAAAAGTTAAGTGTCACCATTTGGCAATGTCTATCAGAATGAAAATTTACATATCCTTTGATTCTGTAATTCCACTTCAAGAAATTGATTCTGTAGTCCTACTCATACATATGTGCAAAATTATGTTTGTGGAAGTAAAAGACTGGAAACCCCTATATGTCTATTCAGAAGGGGCTGGGTAAATTACGGGACACCCATATTATGGAATATAGTGCAGCCGTATAGATTTGCAGCAAACTTCACAATATCTGTTAAGTTTCACTAAAGAATGTAAGTGTATATAGAAGGAAGGGGAGGGGAATACACACACACACAAACACACACACACACACACACACACACACACACAAACACACTAGGGCAGGGATCCCCAATCCCCAGGCAGTAGACTGGTACTGGTCCATGGCATGTTAAGAACCGGGCCACACAGCAGAAGGTAAGAGGTGAGCAAAGGAGCTCTGCCTCCTGTCAGATCAGCGGTATTAGATTCTCAAAGGAGAGTGAACCCTATTGTGAACTGCCCATGTGAGGGATCTAGATTGTGCGCTCCTTCTGATAATCTAATTGATGCCTGATGATCTGAGGTGGAACAGTTTCATCCCAAAGCCATCCCCCACCCACCCTGGTTTGCGGAAAATGGTTTTCCATGAATCTGGTCCCTGGTGCCAAAAAGGTTGGCAACTGCTGTGCTAGGGGACTTCAAAAAGTTCATGGAAAAAAAATTGAAAGATAAAAATAAAAATATAAACTTTATTTCTTAACATAAACTCCATCAAGTTGAAGACACTTGTGTAAGTAGTGCTAGCCATTTAGTGCACACCTGTAGAACTGAGGGTCCTGGGAATTTAACCATGTCAATGTAATCTTTTTTACTTTATTAACTGAAGGAGAATGGATACCCTTTAAAGATTTCTTAAGATTAGAAAACAAAAAGAAAGTCAGAAGGAGTCAAATTAGGACTGTGAGTTGGATGCCTAATGATTTCCCAAGGAAACTCCAAAATCGTCTTTGTTTGATGAGAGGAATGAGCAGGAGTATTGTCATGGTGGAGAAGGACTCTCCAGTGAAGCTTTCCCTGGAGTCTGGGCCGCTAAAGTTTTGGCTTTCTCAAAACACCCTCATAAGAAGCAGATGTTATCATTCTTTGGCCTCCCAGAAAGCCAACAGCAAAATGCTTTGAGAATCTCCAAAAATTGTTACCATGACCTTTGCTCTTGACCAGTCTCCTTTTGCTTTGACCGAACCACTTCCTGGTACAAGAGGTACGAAGAATGGAATCTCTTGGTAGCCATTGCTCTGACTGGGCTTTGACTTCAGGATCATATTGGTAATGCTGTGTTTCACCTCCTCTCACAATCCTTTAATGAAATGCTTCAGGATCTTGATCCCACTTGCTTAAAAATTCCATTAACAGCTCTGCTCTTGTCTGCAGCTGATCTGAGCACAATGATTTTATTACCTATCCAGTGAAAAGTTTGTTCAACGTTAATTTTTCAGTCAGAATTGTGTAAGCTGAACCAATTGAACTGTCTATGGTTTTGGCGATAATTAGGTTTATGCTTATTATGTTTATAATTAGGTTTATCCTCCTAATGGTCAATCCTCTCTAATTGGGGCACAAACAATATTAATTTTTTGTTGAGACAGGGTCTTGCTCTGTTGCTCAGGCTGGAGTGCAGTGGCACAATCGTGATTCGCTCTAGCCTTGACCTGCTAGGCTCAGGTGATCTTCCCACCTCAGCCTCCCAGGTAACTGGGACTACAGGCCTGTGTAACTTGGCTAATTTTTAATTTTTTTTGTAGAGATGGGGGTCTCACTATGCTGCTCAGGCTGGTTTCAAACTCCTGGGCTCAAGCGACCTTCCCACCTTGGCCTCTCAAAGTGTTGGGATTATGGACAGGAGCCAACAGAACTAATTTTTTCCTTGAATATGCGTGTGATTGGTCTGCTGCTGTTCATCTTTAACATGGTCTCATATCTTCTTAAAATGAGTTAGCCACATGTAAACTGTTGATTTATTTGGGAAAGTGTCCCCATATACTTTTTGTGAAGTTTCAATGATTTCACTATTCTTCCATCCAAGCTTCACCCTAGATTTGAAGTTTGTTCTTGCTTCAATTTTAGCAGAATTCATGTTGCTCTGACAGAGGCTCTTATCAAACTAAAGCCTTATCCTGCCATGTGTACCTATGCAACAATCTTGCGTGTTCTTCGCATGTACCCCAAAACCTAAAATGCAATTAAAAAAAACACTTGAACACTTTTTAAAATGAACACTTCAAATATATATAAAATTATCAGAAATAATGACTATATCCCTATATTAGTTTTCTAAATGTATTTGCTACTATGACATATAAGAGAACTTAAGGCAATTTCTTTAGGCTTATAATAAATCTACCAAGTACAAAAGTGTTTGCTTATGTTGCTGAGTTTGTTAGGACAGAATAACTTTACTGGGACCATTAAAGTACCTCTGATTAAATTAAAAAAAAAAAAAAGTCTTATCCTTCTTACTGCCTCAACTAGATTCTGTTCCAACATGTTATAGCAGATTAGTATGAGTTTATTTTGGTGCAAGAAAAATGAAAATCCATGCATAGTTTTTTTCATAATATGCATTTTCCATAAACTTTTTAAAGACCCCTTGTGTATGTGTGTGTGTGTGTGTGTACTTATATCTACATAGACTATTTCTAGAAGGATACTCAAGAAATTTAACACTGGGTGTTTCTATGAAAAAGATTGGGAGTCTGGGTTACAGAGATCTATGGAGATTTACTTTCCACTCCATATTATTTTGCCCTGTTTGAAATTTTTATCAGCCAGGTGCATAAATCACTTTTCAAAAAGAATTTTAATGGAAATGTCATTCCCAATTAATTAGGGTTTTGCTGGTGATAGTATCGGTGCCCAATGAAATCGACTGAAATATATGGTTTGAAGAAAAATGGGTGCCCTTTAAAGATGGACTAAGATTCATAGACTAAAAATGGTTTAAAACCTTTTGAAAGAAGGCATCTTTCAGCTAGGTGTATATTTGGGAAAAGTATTTCAGTAACTAATGAATAATAGAGAACATTGATTTGGGCTGCTATTTTTATGCTGACAGTTTGGAATCCCAGAGAGTTGTATAGAAAGCCCAGCGCCTCTCTCCAGCAGTGATGGCTAAGGCCCTTTTATGTGCAAGGGTCACCCTGACTTAGAGACTAAGAAATCATTAATTGAAACTTTTCAGCTTCTCTTGTATATTCCAACTTCATAGCTCCAAAGAAGTCATTATTGCCACTTCTCTCTTTGCCTGTGGATGACTGGAGAATGCATGAAAGTATAAACACTCGCTGATTTATTTACATTAAATAATACCCTGCTTATTCCCAGGAGCCAACAAGGTTGGTGGCCTTTAGAAATCAGTCACATAGCCCAGGCGTGGTGGCTCATGCCTGTAATCCCAACACTTTGGGAGGCCCAGGCGGGTAGATCACGAGGTCAGGAGTTTGAGACCAGCCTGGTTCAACATGGTGAAACCCTGTCTCTACTAAAACTACAAAAATTAGCCGGGCATGGTGGTGAGCACTTGTAACCTCGGCTACTTGGGAGGCTAAGGCAGGAGAGTTGCTTGAACCTGGGAGGCGGAGATTGTAATGAGCCAAGATCATGCCAATGCACTCCACTCTGGGTGACAGAGTGAGACTCTGTCTCAAAAAAAAGAAAGAAATCAGTCACATGACAACAACCCAGCAAATTTCCTCTAAAGTTGGGCTCATGTACACAAAAATCAAAGTACGGAAGAGCGGCCAATGCACATTCTTTTTTGAGACCTGCGGCTGAAAGAACAGGGGAAGGTAAACGACAGCACCCCCTTCATTTAACCTTTTTATTAGCTGGCATTCTCTCTCGTAATGTTGTTTCTTGTTAATTAACCCATAGTTTGTCTGTGGCTTCTTTCTTCTCAGACTGTAAGCTCCTTCAGTGCTGGGCCAGTGTCATTCACTCATTTGCTCATTTATGAAACAAATATTTAATGCATAGCTACCACACTCATGATGCTTTGCTAAGCCCTTGGAGAGGCAAAGATGAAGACATATTCCTTGCTTTCAAGGTGTTCACAGTCTTTTAGTCTCTTCTAGTCTCACAGTCTCATAGATTTGTCTTATTCAGATTTGTGTCTCCCAAGGTTATGGACCCAGAAGAGGCCCAAACAGAGGCTTAGTAAATGTTGGTTGGTTGTGAAATTGCTCAGACCGTGAATCTACCATGGTGTCATAATACGGTGGGTGCGCATTCAATTTTTGCTGATGAATTTTAGGAAATCACCAGACAATTTTTTAAGATCTCTTTAATAATAGCTTTTAGAAGTATACTTGCTTTCTCAGAGTAGAAGTTTCTGGACCTGGGAATGGAACCTCTTTTAGGGCTAAAATTGAAGACAACAATTATTCTGACCCAAGAGCTTGGGCTATAAACTCCTTGGGAAGTGGGCCCACTTTTCACATGGACAAAGGGCTACTCACGAGCAAAGAGGAACAGGAAGAGGGAAAGGGGTTAGGGAAGGTGACATTTCTTGAGTGCCCACACAAGGCCTGGAATTCCACATGCTTCAATTAATTCATTTGTGAACAGCCACTTGAGGAATACAGTGACACTGAAGTGGAGAGAAAGAAATGAGCATTTTGGCAGTAGATGGGGTCTGGCGGTGAGTAGGAGATGGATATATTTGTGTGTATGTATGGTGTGCTTATAATTTAACATGAAATACTCTTCTATGTGCTACATGCCCAAAGAGGTATAAGCCACAGTCTGAGCCTTCAAGAAGATAAACAATATAAAGAAACATACCCTAAGTTAAATAGCGACCTGCACATGATGCAAAATTTTAGATTTTAGAGTTGCCTGGATCCACAGGAAACATTGGCTCCAGAGTTTCCAAAAATGTTGTGTTCACCTCATTGATAAGATGCAAGATGATTTGGGTATTATACAAACATTTAAAACTTTCGTTAGGCATTTATTTTAACATGCATGAGAAACATCTACAGCGTATCATGCCCTCTGTGGTGGCACACACCTGTAGTCCCAACTACTCAGGAGAATTGCTTAATCCCAGGAATTCAAGGCCAGCCTGGACAACACAGCAAGACCTTCTCACAATAAATAAATAAAGGAAAAAGAAAAATCTGTAGCATGTCAGACTCTTGCATACATAAACATTACTGCTTCCTGTGAGGCTACATATGAAAGTGAATTGATTTAAGGATTATCTAAAGGAAAATATCAAGTAAGTAGCTGAGTATACAGAAGAGTACTGGAATATGGCAAAGATTCTTTAAGTGTTATTTGAATGACCTGAGTTTGGGAAATTCAGATCAAGTCCAATCTCCAGGATGCAGAGGGAGTAAGTGAGTTGTCCAAGGTCATGAGACGAGTAGAGATCACAGACCAGAACACAGCCTCTGCCCCCCATCTTTATTCATCACTTCTTCCTACTTTGCAGATTTGAAAACTGCAGCCCAAATAACAAATTCTGTCTTTCGAGTGCAGTAACTGCCATGAGAATCTGACTGCAAAGTAGAAAGCATAGAGTTGCCTTTGTGAAAAATCAAAGTTAATATTTATAGAGTGCTTACTGTGCATGCCAGTGTTATAAAAACTTCATACATATTAATTTATGTTAATTCCCAAGCCACTCTGTGAGATATGCTTAGATATTTCTACCATCCCTCTTTTCACATGAGGAAATTAAGGAACAAATATCAAATAGCTTTCTTAGGCTATAACCTACAGAGCTGGGATTTGAACCCAGGTAGTCCAACTCCAGAATTTGCCTCCTTAACCATTACACACACAGCTCACTGATAATAAGTGGAGAGGTGAAAGGGGCAATTTGTCTACCTGGTGAAATTGGAGGAATTCTGCCCAATGTATCACTCCGCTGTCCCTTCCTGCTTCACATTTTTCGATTAATGCCTTGTTCATTCCATAGAAGATACTATTTCTTCACACCACCACTTTGTAATTAATTAATTAACATTAATTAATGTTTTAGAGATGGAGGGTTCTTTATGTTGCCCAGGCTGGTCTCGAACTTCTGGGCTCAAGTAATCCTCCTGCCTCAGCCTCCCAGGTAGCTGGGATTACAGGCGCTACCTGCAGTGCCCAGCTCACATCATCACTTTTTAATCTGCAGAAACTCAGATTCCACAGAGAGGAATCTGTGATTACCAAGAACAATTCTTTCATAAAAATAAAACTTATTGGATTTCTGGCCAGGTGCAGTGGCTTATGCCTGTAATCCCAGCACTTTGGGCGGCTGAGGCAGGCAGATCACGAGACCAAGAGATCGAGACCATCCTGGCCAATGTGCTGAAACTCTGTCTCTACTAAAACTACACACACAAAAAAACAGCTGGGCTTGGTGGTGCTTGCCTGTAGTCCCAGCTACTCAGGAGGCTGAGGCAGAAGAATTGCTTGAAACCGGAAATCGGAAGTTGCAGTGACCCAGGATGGCACCACTGCACTCCATCCAGTCTGGTGATAGAGCAAGACTTTGTCTCCAAAAAAATAAATAAAAATAAAATAAAATGCATTGGATTTCTATGATAAAAACTATAAAGAAATGGTCCCATCCCTAAGGTTGAGGAAAGGAAAAGGGTCGAAGGAAGTGAATGCAGAGAGGGATAATTTCAGGAAATGGTGGGGCTGAGAGTGACACTGGAGAGGAGGCCCATGTTAGGACTGGCCCAGCGCACCACAGGGGGCCACCAGGTGTTGAGAAAGCCCTGCCTGGTGCCCAGCACTTGGCACTGCACCTGGCATAGAGCAGGTGCTCGAAAGCTTTGTTGAGTGGATGGAAGCCTGGATGGAAACAGAAGCCAGGCAGGGAGGCGGGCGCCAGTACAGGGATTGGAGGTGAGAAGGCATCAAACACTTGACCTACTGTATGACTTTGCTCAGGTAAGCCCAAGAGGCAAGCACAGTGACAAATCTCCAATCAGCAGACAAAGGAGCTGTGAGTAAACCATTAACTGTGCGGCTGGCTGCTCTAACTAGAAAGCTCTGCTTTGGGGAAATCCATTTCATGTTTGTTACCGATCATAGCAGCCCCAGTTCAGTCCTCTGACCTACACTTTCTTAGATTGACAGTCCTCAGTCTCCTTCCCTATAGGGTGCCTCAGGGCGGGCCAAGGCCATCTGGGGACCATCGCCAGCCTCGTTTGTGCTGGTGCCAAAGGAAGATCAACCCGTGGCACTTTTCTGTATCTCACCCGCAGTGCTGACAGCTGAGCCATTCCACGCACCTTCGGGGCAAAGAACTGCCGGAAACCAGAGCCAAGTACAGAGCCTGAAATTGTTTTCAAAGGCTACAAGGAGAAGCCTGGAGGGCCTGATCACACATTACATAATCTGTATGTCAGGGTGGGGGCCCTCATGCGAGGATCCCAGTGCCTGTCAGAATTGCGCAAGTTTTACGCAGAAGCACTTAAGTGTCGTAACCTGACTCCACATCTTTACCAAAAATGTGAAACATCCACCCAGCACACACTTTAAAAACACTAAAGCTCTTCTCCACCAGGTGGCTAAGGCTGCTTGATGGGGCTGACAGGAGAGGATCCTTGCAGGGGGTGCTGAGTTACTGTAGCTCTTGGCCCAGAGAGCTGGACACGCAGTGCTTTGCACCCCAATAGCCTTGGGCAGCCTAAGCCTCTGATAAAATGTACTTTTTTGTGTGTTTGTTTTTCCTGGCAGTCTCATTTTGGGTTATAAATGGCTCATTATTTCCATCCCATAGATCCCTTCTTGCCTCTGTTGCGTTCTCTTTTAGCTTTCCAAAATAACCGAAAGGTTGGTAAAATCAGCACTGGCAAACGGCTTGTTCTGACCTTGAGCGAAGGCCGAATTTCCACATTGCTGACGCCATCTACAGTTGCTTCCATGTCCGAGAGGTTGGCTGGAAAGGCCTCCTGAAAGCAGGGGATATAATTATACTTACACTAAAGCACTTGTTGCCATTAAATGCCAGGAAGTGGCATGGACCTTCCCTTGCTGCTGCCCTGCAACCTTTTCAGAGGACTATTGGGCAATCATCAGAGGTTATAGAGTTGGAACAGCATTCCCCCAGATAGGTCATTTTCCCTGCAGGACAGCTTGGAGGCAAATTTTATTAAGTATCAAGTAGCTGACCCAAAGCAGTATAAATAGCGAGAGAACATATGACAAACCCAGAAATGAATGTGGTTAAATCCCAGGCTGAAGACATATAATGTGTTTACTGTTATCAGCACCTGCATGAAGATATTTTTGCCCAGTAGCCATCCAGGAAAAGATAAAACATCTAAGTGATGTTATTAAGGCTTGTTCTTAGAAAAATAATTTTGACCCTACTTTTGGAAGTCAGTGGACCACAGAGAGATAATTTGGGAAAGGGACTGGAGGATAGGTGGGTGTGATTGGGTGTCATAGGAAGTAGAGAAGGACCATTATAAAACATCACAAGTTCAGCCAGTCAAGAGCCAGGGGAAAAAAAAGCAAGGAAGTGTAGCTTACATTGGGTAGGGACTGTAAGCAGTCACTATCAGGCAAAAGGGACCTCCAAATTGGAATTTTTCGAGGGAAACATGGAGAACATTTTAATTCAGGCCTGTTTTCCTCCATTGTTCCCTACCTTTATTTTAGGACATAAGATGGAGTTCAAACCATGCCTTAGTGACATTGATCAGGCCACAGATAGTCTGAGTTATGAGGGGCCATGAGCAAGGTCCGTTTCCTAAACCAGCTGTTTCTCATCAGTCCTGTCCCCACTGGCCAGAGCTGTTGACATCCTGGAAGATAATCTTGTATTCCTACAATGATAGGAGAAGGTTCTGTGGAGAAATAGTGTAACATTTTATATTTAATTATTATGGGTACATAATACATGCCTATACTTATGGCAGGGGTACATGTGATGTTCTGATATAGGCATGAGGTGTATAATAATCACATCAGGGTAACTGGGTTGTCCATCACCTGAAGCACTTATTATTTCTTTTTGTCAGGAACATTCCAGTTCTACTCTTTTAGTTTCATTTTTGTTTGTTTGTTTCTTTGTTTTTGAGAGGCAGGGTCTTGCTCTGTTGCCCAGGCTGGAGGGCAGTGGCAAGATCACCTCAGCCTTGACTTCCTGGGCTCAAGTGATCTTCCTGCCTCAGCCTCCCATGTAGTTGGGACTACACACATGTACCACCATGCCTGGCTAATTTTTAAATTTTTCCAAGAAGCCCTATGTTGCCCAAACGGGTCTCGAACTCCTGGGTTCAAGTGATCCTCCTACCTCAGCCTTCCAAAGTGCTGTGATGACAGGCGTGAGCCACCGCACCTGGTCTGATAATTTAAAAATATACAGTAAATTATTGTTGACTATTGTCACCCTGTTCTGCTATCAAATGCTATATCTTATTTAACTGTATGTTTGCACCCATTAAGCATTCCCATCTTTCCCCTTGCATCCCGCTATTCTTCCCAGCCTCTGTAACCATCATTCTACTCTCTATCTCCATGATTCAATTGTTTTAATTTTTAGCTTCCCCATATGAGTGAGGACATTTGAAATTGGTCTTTCTATGAGGAATGCAATGAGTTTGACGTAGAATGAAATTTGTTGAAGTACTCAAAGTCAGCAAATTTCCAAGGCATCCCTGGCCCTGCTTACAGCCTGCAGTTTCCTGTACGCCTTATAAAGGGAGACTTCTGTTTCTACCAGATCTAAGTTCTAAAGGTGTTTTTAAGGGTGGTAATATTGTGTGTTTAACCCTTTGAAGAAGAGAGTAGCCATCTGAATACATCAGTTCGTACATGTTAATTAAAAATCGGTGTCTTTATTTTGTATCTATTAATAGAACTAAGACAAAAAGGGCCACAGGCTTTGAGAGACCACAGTGACCACAAGAGGCTGTTGCAGTCAAGAAATTCTTCACAGAGGGCATGAGGCATAGATGTGGCTCTGTCACCTTTTCCCAGAACCACCCTCGCTACTGAAAAGACTGTTGGCTCCCAACCCAGTATTCACTCTCTGTGTCTTCCTTGATAGAGTAATTGCAGAGTGGGAATGTGCTTGGCTAAAAGACTACATTTTCTAGCCTCCTTCACAGTAGGGGTGGTTAATGAAATCCCAGGAGGTGTTGGGTGGTCAGGGTTGCCAGATTAAATGAGAGTTACCTAGTTAAATTAGAATTTCAGTAAACAATGAACATTTTATTGCTGTTGTTGAGAGAGAGTCTCATTCTGTCACCCAGACTGGAGTGCAGTGGTGCCATCTTGGCTCACTGCAACTTCCATTCCCGGGTTCAGGTGATTCTCCTGCCTTAGTCTCCTGAGTAGTAGGATTACAGGAGTGAGCCACCACACTTGGCTAATTTTTATATTTTCAGTAGAGATATGGTTTTGCCATGTTGTCCAGCCTGGTCTCAAACTCCTGGCCTCAAAAGATCTACCCACCTCAGCCTCTCAAAGTGCTGGGATTACAGCGTGAGCCGGTTTGTCTGGCCTACCTCTTTTGTCCTTTATCCCATTTTCTTTCCTGGGATATGGATGCAATACCTAGGGCTCCAGCCTCCTTCTTGGGTCAGGAAGTTAAGGATGGCAAATAAGAAAGAAGGAGGACTGCATACCTTCAGACTTTCTTATGTGTGATAGTAACCATTGATTTTTCTTTTTCTTTTCTTT
>NW_016107527.1:2379768-2465734 GCF_001604975.1 Cebus imitator | reverse complement strand
GGGACTACAGGTGTGTACCACCACACTCGGGTAATTTTTTTGTATTTTTATTAGAGACAGGGTTTCTCTATGTTGGTCAGGCTTGTCTCAAACTGCCCACCTCAGCCTCCCAAGGTGCTAGGATTACAGGCGTGAGCCACTGTGCCCAGCCACCATTGATTTTCTGTAGCTGCTTGTTGTACCTCTGTGATTTGCAGCCAACTGCTCTTCCTGCTATAGCCATAATAAGGAGTGCATTGTGGTGGCAGCAGCTGAAGTTGATGAAGAATCAGTCAGTAAAGCCAAAGAGAATTGGAGTGAAAAGAAAGCACAAAGGCTATGTCCAAACTGGGCCTTCGACAGGTTACGGGTTATTAGAGTCACTATCCAGAAATTTAAGAATATCCTCTTTGTCATAACAAAACCAGATGTCTACAAGAGCCCTGCTTCAGATACCTACATCATTTTGGGGGAAGCCAAGATTGAGGATTTATCTCAGCAAGCACAAGTAGCAGCTGCTGAGAAATTCAGTTTAAGGTGAAGCTGTCTCAAACATTCAAGAAAACACACAGACTCCAAATGTACAAGAGGAGAGTGAAGAGCACTAGGTTGATGGAACAGGTGTAGAAGTTAAGGACATACAATTGGTCACGTCACAAGTGAATGTGTCGAGAGCAAAGGCAATCAGAGCCCTGAAGAACAACAGTAAGGACATTGTAAATGCTGTTATGGAGTTCACAATGGAACTACCTGAAAGCAACTTTTTTTGGTGTCTGAAAGGAGTAACTGCCGCTTGGTTTGAAATTTGTACTGTTTCTATCATAAAGTTATGACTTCTTGTTGGATGAAAAAAAAAGAGTGCATTGTTATTTTTGGTGTTTAGTTCAGTCTGTTTACCATGTGTCATTTTGCCTTGGCCTCTTGTGTAAAATAAACCATTATATATATATTTTTTGAGATGGAGTCTTGCTGTGTCACCCAGGCTGGAGTGCAGTGGCACAATCTCAGCTCCCTGCAGCCTCTACCTCCCAGGTTCAAGTAAGTCTCCTGCCTCAGCCTCCTGAGGAGCTGGGATTACAGGCATGTGCCACAACGCCTGGCTAATTTTTTTGTATTTTTAATAGAGACAGGTTTCACCATGTTGACATGGCTAGTCTTGAACTCCTGACCTCAAGTGATCTGCACCTCCCACCCCCCAGCCTCCCAAAGTGCTGGGATTGCAGGCATGAGTATATTTTTCTAAGGACTCCGAGAAAGTGGATAGTGTTCCCTGCATTCTTTGAAATGGTAGCCCTTAACATGAGCTTCTATATTATCTACTTTAACTGCGTTTAGGTATTTGGAGGAATTGCTTTAGATAATTAATAATAACAATACTTATTAAGCAGAATGGTTCCCATCTCTGCACAGAGATTTGGCCTGAAAACTTGAGTCCCATGAAATGGTACTCTGACACCCCAGAATCATATTTCAAAACAGTTCTGACAACAGTCTTATATGCTGTAAAGATGAGCTGAGGAGAGCCATGTGCACAGGAAAAGCTAATTTGCAAAGCACCATCAATAATGCAGGAATGTTGTGAAACCTAACTCCTTCAACCTTGTTAGCAAGTCAGCTGCTTTGAGTGTCCACTGTGAGGCATTCTGGGAAATGAAAGGGTTCATAGAGTTGGCCCCCTTGCAAATGAGCTCAAGCTAACTGGCCTAACACATCTGGGAAAGAGAAGTTACCTGGCCTAGGAACTTTATAAATACCTGTACTCCCCTTCTGCAGTGGAATCTTTCGAAAGTTAAGCAACAGTAAATAATCAACTAAGATTTCTAAGAGTTGCTGCATTTACCTTTCCCTGAATTTTTTTTTTTCTTTGCCCATGAAGCTGAAGCAACTCTGGAATGAGAGCAGTATTTCCTTTTAGGACTCCCTGCTTCAGACATGCAGAGAACAAGATCAGGCCTGGCCTGGCTGGCAGAGACTGCCTGTGGAAGAGAGCTGGGCATAAGGTATGGGTGAGGGATGGTGAGTTAGAATTTAACAGAAGGGGAGGGGAAGAAAACTCACTTGATTTTGTATGTTTCCACACAGGCCTTTCAGCAACATCTATCAGCAAGAGACGGGCAACAGAATCTTGTCCTTGAAAGTCATTGCTGGCAAAAAGGGTCTGGGAGTCAGCTCCTGGAATATCAGCTATATTACAAAAAAGAAATAAGTAATGCAAAGGAACAAGCAATACACATATGTAGCGAGATTGACCTAGAAAATCTGGCCTTGGTGTCTGGTGATAGGTAATGATGTCATGACGGTTAGTTCAGAGGAGACGATGGATGAGCCCACTTGTAAGCATCTGTATTGCAAATGCAAATAAAACTTGGAATGATGTGAGCTGGCAGAAAAAACAAAGTAAATCTGTTCATTAGTGTTCACAATGTGAAGGGGGAAAAGAACTGCTTTTTTTGTGTGTGTTCAATATCCAGGGAATATTGACTTATATTTAATACTCATTCAACAAACCTTTATTGAGTTATGACTGTATGCCAGGCACTACGCTAAATGCTGAGAATGCAAGGATTGTACAAGGCCCCTCCATTGCCCACTCTCGATAAAAGGACAGCCAGAACCAGTCACCATTTTTGCACTATGTTTCTCTTAAGATAAGGACAATTGCTGCTCAAAACAAAAGTGCATATCACACGTTGATCGGCAAGTTTGCAATAATTTTAATGGGTTTATTGCAAGCCCTGTAGTAAAATTTAGAAGATCTTTTTATGTTAGAAATCTTTACTACTAAATTGAAGACTTTAGTCAAGTCCTTTAATTTCTCTGGGACTAAGTTTAAACATTTATAAAATCAGGTAACAGAAAATAGAACTAGACTGATTTAATGAATCCTGGTTTAGGAAAAGCAATAAAAGGGGGTTGAGGGCAGACAGCCACTTACTAGACACAAACAGGAGGACTTCAGAATACTTCTCTCTCAAAGTCTCTTAAAGTCTTAGTTTCTTCATCTGAGAAATGGGGATGATGCGATACTTGTTGGGAGGGTGAATAGGTTAATCAGACATTGCACTTGGTTCGATGCAGGGCACAATAAGAATCCCCCAGCGAATGTCGCTGTTTTTATCCTACCTTGAAACTATTTGAATCTTTTAAAATCAATTCTTTGTTTGTATGAATGGATGCTGCATGTATATATGCCTCTCACATCACTGACCTCAGGAAGCAGTTAATTGGGAATTTGCAACATATTGGGGGCATAAACATGGAATGGATTCACTTTTTGGTTCCTAAAATCATCACCTTTTTTTTTTTTTTTGAGATGGAGTCTGGCTCTGGAGCCAGGCTGGAGTACAGTGGCGCAATCTCGGCCCACTGCAATCTCTACCTCCCAGGTTCAAGCAATTCTCTTGCTCAGCCTCCCGAGTAGCTGGGACTACAGGCACATACCACCACATCCAGCTAATTTTTGTATTTTTAGTAGAGACGGGGTCTTGCCATGTTGGCCAGGCTGATCTCAAACTCCTGACATCAAATGATCCACCTGACTCGGCCTCCCAAAGTGCTGGGATTACAGGTATGAGCCACAGTGCCTGGCCCCTAATCAACACTTTCAGTGGTGCTATGTCTAATTCCTTTTTCTGTCCAATAACATCTAGGGCAGATTGTAGAAATTTGCCATTTTCAAAAAAGTAGGTCTGCATAGTTTAAATCTCATTCTAGTTCATAGCTTCTCTCTTCCACTCCACCCTTTCCTGGGCTCCCTCAGTGTGTTGAGCAGGGAGGAGGGGAAGGGGAAGGGACCAGCGCCTCTCAGCGGCCTGCTCACGTCTGCAGTCCCTTCACGCTGTTGATGCTGTGCCACAGCCTTACGCTGTTGGCTTGTCGGTGCTTCCACATAGCAGGCACCCAAGGTCTGGCGGCATGCTGTGGGTCTTTGGAGGCCCTGTGGGGTTTCCTGGCTCTACAATTCAGTAACCTGGAAAATCTGGTTCTTTGGATGAGCTTCCTGTACCCCCTCAGCTCCTGCCGTAGCTGTACTTGTAAGGTCGTTTAGGCTGACTGATGGCACCATGGATGCCATGGTGATCTCTGTGACCTGCATGGACACTCCAGATGAGTTCCTGGAAAGTCTGAAGTAACTGGAAAACCACAAAAGGAGAAGGGATGACCAACCCCTGTGGCGTGTAATTAACTTTAAGACATTCTTCTATTGTTCCGTATTCCTGCCTTAACTGATAAGGCAACTGGACTTTGTAACCAACCTTGGTCAACCTCATGACTCCAGACCCTATGACCCCCTCCCAGCTTGAACTTCTATAACAGCCCACTGCCTACCCCAAACCTATACAACCAACTCCTATCCCACCGCCCTCTGCTGACTCTCTTTTTGGACTCAGCCCACCTGCACCCCGGGGGATTAAACAGCCATGTTGTTCACACACAGTCTGTTTGGGGGGGGTCTCTTCATTCAGAGCATGCATTTTAACAGTACCCTCCCAACCTGTTTTAACATGGCTCTATCTCTTTAGTATCTACTGATTTGTCGCTAGGCTTATGTGTAGTTTTCTTGGCATTTTGAGATGTGTTATAAGAAGGCATACATCTCAAAAGTGATATGTGTTTTTGTTTTGAACAGTACTTGTCATTATCTTACAATCACTGTACAAGCTTGCCCTTAGATGCTTATAACTGGAGTAAATCATTCTCATAATGTTTCTTACCTTTTCCATTTCTGGGCCACCCTTGCACTGGTCATCATTCGCATACTTTTCTGGGTTCCCTCACTTGGCCTGAAGCCTTGTCCCCTGTGGACCCCTGCTCAAGTGCATTTTCTGTCTTCTCAACTGCATCGTGAATGCCTCTAGGCAAGGAATGGGCATTCTGCCGCTCCCCAGGCTAGCACCCATTGCACCTCGTCACTGTCTGTGGGTCATAGGATCCATTCCACAAACCCAGCAAAGACTGTAAGTACCCCCTACCTGTGCAAGGCACTGGTAGTGGCGTTCAAGAAATTGCCACTCACCTAGATGAGGTGGGCAGAAAAAACTGAGGGGAGCTGGTGACACCTTCCACTCTTGCACTGAGGGATCCCATCTTCCATGATTCCTCTTCCCCCAGTCTGATGTTAGGAGGGAAAGAGGTTAAGAACAGGGGCTAGTAGAGTAAAAGTCAAGACTTGTGAGACTCTGTATCTATAAAAAATTTTTTTTAAATATTTTTTTAATGCTAAGTTAAGACTTAAGAGTTTCCTACGCTGAGATGTTCAAGCAGCCCTCCCATAACTGGCTGTGTGGTCATTCCTAAGACATGCACTTTTTGATTTTACTTCACTGCGATTTCTTACCCCACTGTTGGCTGATTATCTCAGTTGGTTATCTGCTGCTATTAAGACCAAGGCTTTCCTTCCCATTGCCATAGAGATCAAGCCAAAATCCTCCCGTCGTGTCAATGTTCTGCCTCCTGGCTTGGCTCTGATGACTGGCCGGCCCCACCACCTCTGCCTCACTCTTGGCTGTGATTAATTTTTCTAATATAAATATCCAGTATTTTATTTTCTCTGTTGATATATTTTTAAAAGTATGCAAAAGATTAAAAATGTGATGTTCCCTTTTATCAGAGTCTTAAAGAATCTGTCATTCCTAAAAGTTTCATAGCTGGACATAGTGGCTCACACCTGTAATCCTAGCACTTTGGGAGACTGAGGTGGGAGGATAGCTTGAGTCAGTTTAAAACCAGTGTAGTCAACATAGTGTGACCCCTGTCTCTACAAAAAGTAAAAATTAGCTGAGCATGGTGGTACACACCTGTATTCTCAGCTACTTGGGAGGCTGCGGAGGAGCTCATTGCTTGAGCTCAGCTGTTTGAGGCTGCAGTGAGCTATACTTGTACCACTGGCTGCCAGAGTGAGACTCTGTATCTACAAAAAAATTTTTTTTTAATTAGCTGAGTGTGTGCATATAGTCATAGCTATGCAGGAAGCTGAGATGGGAGGACCACTTGAGTCCAGGAGTTCGAGTTTACAGTGAGCTATCACTGGACCTCTGGACTCCAACCTAGGTGGCAGACTGAGACTCCATCTCAAATGAAAAGAAAAACAAGGATGGTTTAGTATGTATAAACACTTTGTTTTGTTTATCTATAAAGGGCATTTTCATTTAAAACTTGTTAAAGAGTTCCTGCTCTAATAGAAATAACCCATTTGTTCATCCCATTGTGGATCTATGTTAAATGCATTTTAGAACAATGTTGTATCCTTTCATTTTAGGGAGTATTTAGCACATCCATAAAATGTTTAACTTAAAAATAATTACAAGCCTGGTGCAGTGGCTCACACCTGTGTGATACCAACACTTTGGGAGGCTGACACAGGAGGATTGCTTGAACCCAGGAGTATGAGACTAACCTGAGCAATACCGTGTCTCCACAAAAAATAACCACCTGGTGCATGCCTGTAGTCCCCGCAACTCAGGAGGATAAAGCAGGAGGATATTTGAGCCCAGGAGTGTGAGGCTGCCGTGAGCTATCATGGTGCCACTGCACTCCCACCCAGGTAACAGAGCAAGACCTCATCTCTTGAAAAAAAATAAATAAGCAATTGCAGCATAACCTACATAAAGCACACAAATTTTAACTGTTTAGCTTAATGAAATTTACATATGCAACCATCTACATGCTAGTAAGTACATATATTTGAAGTATGTTTTCTTTGTACATACAACTGTCCATTTAATATGTCTGTTTTCATTTCTACCTTATAACTCTTTTTTTAAAAAGTTCTTATTTCTATCAGAACAATGAGTGAGAGTAAGGAGAATGAATATTGACTAGTGCTACTCTGTGTCAGGTACCTATCATGCTCCTCAGAGAGATTATCTGATTTAATATTTAGACAAACATGATAAGAGCCACGCATGTTATCCTTGTAATAAAGATAAGGAAATTGGGCTTCAAGGTGGCTAAATAATTTCTTTTCAGTTATACTGTTAGAATTCAACAGTAGGTCTCTTTGGTACCAAAATTTTATTCTTTCTGTTAGACAATTACAACAAAGCCATGATACGCTCTCTTGCCTTGGGGGACTCTGAAAGCAGAGCCTGAGATATGTTATTTGAAAAGTGATCACAGAGGCTGGGTGTGGTGGCTCATGCCTGTATTCCCAGTGCTTTGGGAGGCCAAGGCAGGCAGACCGCTGGACGTCAGGAGTTTGAGACCAACCTGATCAACATGGTGAAACCCCATCTCTACTGAAAATACAAACCATTTGCTGGGCGTGGTGGTGGGTTCCTATAATCCCAGCTACTCAGGAGGCTGAAGCAGGAGAATTGCTTGAACCTGGGAGGTGGAGGTTTCAGTGACCTGAGATTGTGCCCCACTATATTCCAGCCTAGGCAACAGAGCAAGACTCCATCTCAAAAAAAAAAAAAAAAAAAAATCAGAAAAGTGATTCCGGAGAAGAGGAACAGGGAGCAAGGGAGGTAAGACAGGGAAGGAGGGAAAGCCCATATGACGATGAGTTACTGGTTTGGCCATGGCTACAGACAACTTCTCTTCTATCTCACTAGAACCTTCTGGGCAGCCTTATGAACTGTGTCTCAAAAATGCATGCCTAGAAGACAAAAGAAGGAAAAATCTAGCCATTAACTCCTGTCATCTATTGGCCAAAGGTGGTCCCATAACTTCAACCACCCTCTTACTTCTGGGTTATAATGTGTGAGTGCCAAGCAGGTTCCCGTAGGTATACTGCACCTTGACATGAGAGAAAACCTGGGACAGAAACTTTTATGAAGTTTCTAACACACTGCTATTCAGCAGTACAAACTCTAGAAGCCCAGGTGACAACATGTGAAAGAGGTATGGGGTGGGGGTCCCGGTAAGACCCTATGAGATGACACTCATGTGAAGCTGGACACAGACTATGTGGAGCTCAGAACCACAGCAGTGGCTGCACTTGGAGGTGGGGCTGAAAGGATGTGAATGGTGCATGAGAGGCATCCAGTACACATACCAAGAATGCCTTGGTAATGTATACCCAGATTAGGAAACAGTTTTCTAGTAACACACCTCTTCTTACAGAGATTTCAACCTGAACCTAGGCCTATTCTTCTGCTGGAGTTTATGTTCAGCCAACAGGAATGTTTGGCAAATTAATGGGGCAGACTTGAGAAAATCTATTTGTATGTATCCATATGCATGAGTTCTTTGCTCTTTTCCTGAAGGAAGGGAAAACCGAGTTTTATGTACAAAAGTCTAGAAAGAGCTATGGGAGAAATGGAAGGGCCGGATGGTAGCTATCCCATGACAAAGTCTGAACTCTATGGAAGAAAAGGCTCAGGCAGAAAGAGTAGGATCTGTTTTCTGAAGGTTCTAACACACTGCTATTCAGCAGGACAAACTCTTTAAAAGCCCAGGTGACAAAGTGTGATAAAGTAGGGGAACTGGGCATTCTTCCCGCTTCTTCATGGTTCTGCAGAAGATCAAATGTTTATAATGCAATAAACACAGTTTGGGTGCTTCCATGAATGCTGTTCCATGTGGTCTGATTACCCTGTATATTTAGAGACTAAGGAAGTTTTTATAAGGATGTTAGCAGCTGTCATAATTGGGGATTGGCCAGTGGGGGATGGAGTGGGACTCAGAGATTGAACTAGCTTTCAGAGATGGTGCAGGGGTGGTCCAACCAGCAGAAATAGGAAAAAGTCTTGGCAAGTGGGTGGAGCTCAGGTCCAGTTGCAGGTAGCTCTTGTACAGATAGCTGCCATTCAATGAAAGAGTGGAGACCCAGCCATAGGAACTTGGTAAGGGGATTATATCAGGAGAGAAGAAAATAATATTCTAGATCTGGAAGAAATAGCATACAGAATTGGAGTCAATATGTAGCTCAGAAGGCATGGAGGGGGGAGCCAAATATAATCTAAAACAGATGTAATTATAAGGCAACTAGGGCAGAATCCAGTTACTAAAAATAACCAGCCTTGAGACTGACTGGCCTAAGGTTTTATTCAATTCCTTTGCCGGGGATATGTCTGAAAGGCAGAGACTGGCTTCTAGCTAAACAGGCAAGTGAGCAGTAGGGGCACGAGTCAAACACACCTCCACAGGTGCTTATCAATAAGCTCCATGCGTCTGAATTCACTGACAAGGAGGCAGGGCCCAAATGATTACAGCCTGTTTGCAACGGGCCTTCTAAGAGAAGACTTCAGTTGTTTTGTTTTTTGTTTTTGTTTTTTTCCTGTCTAGCATGCTTTCTCTTCTTCTGCTAATGGAACTACTATTTTATGGGGATCGCCCACTCCCCAGAGAAGTTGGCATGTGATCTAAGTTCAGTCAATCAGAGAAATTCATTTCTTTGGCATGAAGATAGGCAGAAAACCCTTAAAAAGCCAATCAGATTCTTCCTTGAGATTTGGGGTTTAAAGGCAGAGAGAGAGAGAAAAAGAACGGCTCTTTTTTCAGTATTGGATCCCAAGCTTGTAAAGATGATATAGACCAGAGGTGATTTCTGTCACTTTTCCTGGATACCTGGGGAAAGCCATCCATAGTGAGAGAGAATGAATCCAACATTAAGAAAGAATAAAAAATGAAGAGAGATGAGAGATGAATGGAGAGAGACCGAGTCCTGAGGACATTACTTGGACCCTGAATCCAGCCATGGCTGAAGCCAAAGCTATACTGCTCTTTCATCAGCCAATATAGTCTGCTTCACTTAAGGTGGCCTCAAGCCAACTTCAGTTGGGTTTTGCAACTTGCAATGTAAGGAAATTGGACAAATTCATTTGCTTATTTACAGCTTAGTAGCAGTAAATATCTGTTGCCTCCATCCACAGCTAGTCTGAAATTTAGAGTTGGTACTGACAATAGTCACTCAATCCTGGCCTCCATTGCTCTTCACAGAGACACGCTGGCCACTGTGTCGAGCAGACAGCCACTGCTCTCCGCCTGGCAGAAGCCTCAGTGATATTAGATCTGAGTCTTGGCCCAGCACTGCTTTTGACATATGCTTGTTCTTTGGAGCTCACCCCTTTCTCTTTCAGATGGTCTTTTCAGATTGTGGATAAAATCTTCAGCCTTTTCACTTTGTATCAAACTTACAACTGAAATCTTGACCTTTCTTCTGAAACTGGATGCCTGTTTTAAATTTCTATTTGAGAACTCCATGATCAACGCATACTCAACAAGTCTGAAAGAGAACTCAGCAGCGTCCTGGTGCGGGCGATGGCACCGGCATTGTGCCTGTCATCTGTTCTAAAGGAGCTCAGGACATGCTGCCCCAAAATAGGCCACTGTGGCAGATTGATGACTTTGAGAAACAGCAGATACAGGAAGGGCTTTCTGACCATCCCTCCCCTCCACATTTTTTTTTTAAACCCAAAAGAGAGGGGAACATTTCTTATCACCAGAGACTGGGAATCAATGCTGAAATGGATCTGGACAAAGTTACCAAAATAACCCTTATTTTCCTCTAGTACTTTCTAATATATGTCTTGATCATTTCCTCACAATTTACTGTCTCTGGCCAAAACCCTTTTGTCTTGGCATTTCTTCACTAATTGATGGTTTATGTGTCTAAAAGGCACAAAAGCACTAGGTGTGGTGGCTCACAGCTGTTATCCCAGCACTTTGGGAGGCTGAGGTGGGAGGTTTGTTTGAGCCTATGAGATTGAGGCTGCAGTGAGCTGTGTTCACACCACTGCACTCCAGGCTGGGCGAACAAAGCAAGAAGCTTTCTATCTGGTCATTTTTTCAGGCCTTCATTCTTTTGTGGAGATCCCTATTTATACATAAAAATTGTAATAAAACTTGTATGCTTTTCTCCTGTTAATCTATTGTATGTCAGTTTAATTCTTAGGCTCAGATGGAAGAGGCCCTAAATGGGAAGAGGAGACCTTTTCTTTCCTCCCCAGCAGCTCCTTCAGCCCCCCAATTATTTACGCTGCCTTCATTTTCCTCATCCTCCTTGTGTGCTAAATCGTGAAGCTCACTCAATTTTTTTCATGTGTGTATGAGCCTGGAGCTGCATGTGGCGCTAAAAGTGGGTAGAAAACTGGACGGGATCTGACCCCTGACTTGAAGAGTTTGCATTCTAGTAGAAAAACGATGAAATCAGAATGTGCTCTGTGCTACAGCAGGGGCAGCTGCAGAAGGACTAAGGGGCCTAACACAAGATAGGGGTCATGCCAGCTGTGGGAGATCAGGGAAGAGTCAAGGAAGAATATCAATGGCCTATGAAGGCAAAAGGACATTATGAACATAAAAAAGGGAGCCAAGAGAACAATTGGTTGAAGTGCACTTGGAATGAGGATGGTATGGTTGGGTACCTTCCCACCCAAACCTTATTTTGAATTGTAGCTCCCATAATTCCCATGTGTCATGGGAGGGACCTGGTGGGAGGTAATTGAATCATGGGGGTGGGTCTTTCCCATGCTATTCTCATGATAGTGAATAAGTCTCATGAGATCTGATGGTTTTATAAAGGGGAGTTTCCTTGCATACGCTCTCTTGCCTGCCACCGCGTAATATGTGCCTTTCACCTTCCACCATGATTGTGAGGCCTCCCCAGCCACGTGGAACCGTGAGTCTATTAAACCTCTTTTTCTTTATAAATTACTCAGTCTCAGGTATGTCTTTATCAGCAGTGTGAAAATGAACTAATACAGAAGACTTCTGTTTGCTGGTTCATGGTGGTGGCTGGGGAAAGAGCTGGGAGATGGTGCTGGGCAGGTTGGGATCGACACTGTGGATTGATCATGTAAAAGTCATTCACAGCCCTCTTTTTTTCTTGTTTGCCCGTGTTACAGAGTTTCAGAAAACTAAAACATTAGCTTCTCCAGCTTTCCCTGCAGCTATGCATGACTGAGTCCTAGCCAAAGAGAGTAAAAAGGGTACAATGGGTGGAAATCATGGGAAAGCAGTTAAGTGGACAGGATGTACTAGAGTGCTCACCTCCTCCTCCTTCCTACTTGGGAATGTGCAAGAATACTGGTGAATACAGCTGCCATCCTGGCATTATGAGACCCTCAGGAATCAGGATATGTTTGTAGAATGGTAGAGGAGAAAGACAGAAAGAACCTGGTTCCTGATGACATCATCTGGCTGTTGTAAAGTCCTGAACTTCTTTTTCCCACACTCCTTGCCCATGACAAACAAAAATCCCTATATGAGAAGTCACGGTTAATCAGGTTTTCTGTTGCTTGCAGAACTGAATGCCATTCTAGAGAAAAGAAAGTTTATACTATAAAGTCTTCTTACATGAAGGTGAGAGGATGCCATTATCAGAAAATTATCTTTTTGCTGTTCACTGACTACACCCTACAAAGGTCAGTTTATTGGAGAACCTCTTTATGGAAGCTTCTGTCTCTTGTCCTGACCCCCTTAATTCTTACTGTTTGTTGAGCAATTATCAAGTTTGGGTTAGAGACATGTATTGTTACTGATTCCTCAGGGACTTATGTTATCCATCCCCAGTAGGACTGTGTCTTGCAGGTAGTGACCATGTCCTATACTTTCTCTCTCAAAGTGCCCAGGCTGGAGAGAATCACATAGTGGGTCAGTGCTTATGCTCTGGAGTCTTGGGTTTGAACTCTGAGGCCATCACCAAATATTCATAGATCTTAGACAAGTTTTGTAACCTCTCTAGGCCTCAATTTCCTCATCTGAGGGGCAGAGATTGGTAACAGAATTTGCCTCCCAGGATTATTGTGAGACTCAAATGAATATTTCCATGAATCCCTTAGTGTCATTTTAGTCATCATTATATATGTGGTGATGGTCTGCATCAATGACCTTTCATACTCTGTGTTTTCAGTGTGACTTTGCAACTCTTTCCGTCATGAGGTCAACTCCATTTCCCCACTCTTGAACCTGGGCTGGTCTCATGACATTCTTTGGCTAACAGAATGTGGCAGAAGTGATACTATATGAGCTCCCAATCTAGGCCTCAAGAGGCCTTGTACGTTTCCAGCCCCTCTCTAGGGACCCCTGCCTTTTCTATAAGAATAAGCCTAGGAGAGCTGCTGGAAGATAAGAGACCTTGTGGAGTAGAAATGAGTCTTCCTAGTAGAGACCCACTTAGACCAGCTAATTGGCCAGTTGGCAACAGATACATGAGTGAGTCCCATCAAAATCAGAAAAACCACTTGGGAAACCCATACACTTATGAACAATAATTAGTGTTAATTAATTTGTGCTGGTAAGTTTTGGTGACATTTGTTAAGCAGTGATAGTTACCTGATATAATCTAACCAAGAGACAGGAGAAACTTTGCCTGTTCACTGCTGTATCTCCAATGCCTAGAACTGTCTATTCATAAGCAGGTACTGAATATATATGTTGAATAAATTACTGAATGTAATTATGATTGTTATCTCAAAGACTCATGGTGAGGAATGAATGAGATAATGCAGGGAAAACATTTTAAGTGTTCTTCAAAACACTTAGCATTAATCAGCATTTGGCTTCAGTTTGTGACAGGTGTTTTCAAAACACCACAGAAAATTACAATATTCCTAGCTTTGCCTCATGTAAATACATGAGTGACTTCTCAATAAATATTAGCTATTAACCAGGTGTTCAACAATGACTGGTTAATTAACGTATTTTTATTAATATAAAACTGGCTAATGAGTAATGCTGCCCTAAGCCAAGTTAATCAAGCAATTCTCTGTCCTTCAGAAAACCTAACATTAACCACAGTTAATGTTTTTAGCTTGCAGAAAATCAATCAATCAATCAATCATAGACAAACTGCTCCAGAAATCCTAGAGGATAAAACTCTGCAAGAACTGTCCTGGGAAACCTGGAGCTTGGAGCTAAGGACATAATTTTTGTACCAACCACCATGTTTTTTCCCTGGTTTTCTTTCTTCTGCTACTTTCCCAGCATCAGGCTGCTGTGTAATGAGTTCCCAAGTCCTCTTGGAATGCTGCTGCTTCTGCTGCTGATGGCCATTTCAGTACTCCATGCTTGGGAGCCCTCTCCTTTGAGGCATTGCCAGTAACCACGGGGGAAGGAGGTGTGCATAGGGGTGGCTGATGGGGCATGAAGTCTGGGGTCACTCCTTCATTACTCTTTATGGAGCTGATCTCACATGCTAGTTTTGCTTTGCTATTGTGAAAAGAGGCCTTTTCATCCTCACCCAGTAGAAGTTCACACTTTGTAATCTCTCAGTGACCTCGTTAGTTCCCAAATCACATTTGGCTAGCAAGAAAGAGGAACACATTGTACCTTCTCTGTGGGACTCATTATTTCCATTCTGGAGACTGTCATTTATGAAATTCTGACTTTCTTTCATCATGTATTTACACGAGGCAAAGCTAGGAATATTGTAATTGTCTGTGGTGTTTTGAAAACACTTGTCACAAACTGAAGCCAAATGCTGATTAATGCTAAGTGTTTTGAAGAACCAAGCTTTTGGCTCATTAACTGGACTCGAATGGCATTACCCATTAGCTTCAAGTTCTGATAATTGCTCATCACAGATTGGCGCTAATTTAGTAATAATGGTGCTGACAGCTTTGTATGTTTTCCCTATATTGAACATTATGCATATATAAAGACCAATGTGAATGCCAGATCTGGAATCAGGAGACCTGGTCCCGGATGTGCCAATGTGACCATGGGCAAACAATCTTTTCATCTTATCGTTCTGTGTCTCTGTTTCCTTATCTATAAAATAAGGGGCTATAGAGGATGATCTTCAATATCCTTCTTCACTGAAATTCTATGGCATCATCATTATGTAGTTTGGTCTTGAGTTGCATAATAAGCCCAGATTCATTTTAGAAAAGGCATAAATGTTGGTATACATGGAATATGGGCAAGATTGTCAGTTTATTTCCCTTCTTCTCTACATTTTTTCTATATTAGGAGAGAAAGAAATGTTCCCTGTTGGGCTTGCTGGATAAGCCCTTAATCAAATGTTACATACCATCTGTTTTAGACAGTATTTGGTAAGTCAAACTTAAGTAGCTATAATCACTGTGGAATCCCAAACTGTTTCCTGTTATCCTGTCTGTTTTCTGCAGACAGGAGATAGTCTAGCTTCTTAAGCCGGTACAAAACAGTAATATTGCAAGAAAGAAAGACATTTATTTTGAGGCTCATGCTTTGAAACTGCTTATTGAATTTGTCTTTTCCTTTCTCCCAAGATATTCTCCCGCTTATTTATGTTGCTTCTCTGCCTCACTCTTCTCTAACCAAATCCTCTGCCCCCTCAACATATCTCACTGTCTTCCTTTCTATTCCATTTCTTGGCATAATCCTTGGGAGTTTCAACATATACGTTGGTAATTCTTACCCTGGCATTAGAAGAGGACAGACCCAAAGGTTAATGATTGGTTCAAGGTCACACAGCTATCTCGTGCCAGAGCAGGATCAATGATTGGGAGGATTAATCAGACAATGTACAATGTAATGAGTCTGTGGACCCATGAATTCCCCTGCCCCCAACAGGTTAGAATAAAACGAATACAGAGCTTGGTCGTGCTGCCTGTCCTGCTGTCTGCGGCCCTCAGCGCTGGTCATTTATTTCTCTTTGTAGCTATGAAAATAGCTTCAAAAGCTGCCTTATGTTTCCTTACAACATTAACCACAGTTTCTTAAAGGCCACCTTTCCCTACAACTGGCTGGATGAGATCTAACACACTCCCTTTTCTATTTAAGAGGCTGGAGTCATCCTCTGGAACCATCAGCCATTTCTTGCACCTGCGGAGGTGGTGACAGCTGAGCAAATGATAGAGATTCTCTTGTGTTCACTATTGGTCTGAGTCCATGGGGTTGGGTTACCTGGGTGTGGGCATCCCCATATGTCCGTGCGTCTCAGGATAGTAAGTATCATGTAAGCGCAGCTCAACTGCTGCCCCGTGAGTCTGTTGTCACTTGTCAGAAGCCAATGCCATGGGCTGTTCACTTGATGTGGAGACAAGGCACCACATCTTTCCTGACACTTTCAAGTTTTTAAGTTCTAATCTTAAACAGCAGTGATGCTGTAATATCTGGAAGTAGCAAAGAATACTGATGAGAAAATTGTGGGATTGTGGGGGACATGACCTCCTAAGACTTACCTTGCACAGCTGGGTGCAGCAGGGATACGGTAGGTAAGGATTTGGGGTTTAGAGGTACAGATTGCCTTTTTATGATTAGAGAAAGGCCCTGGGGCTACAGGGAGCCCGGTGATCTGCTCTGTGTGTGAAGGGAGAGTTACTCTGCACACGAGAGCCTGCTTAAAAGGCTGTGTCAGTTCTACTGTAAAAAACAACTTAAAGTGGTAGATGTTGGGCAGACATTGTTATTGCCATTCCAAAAAGAAAAGAAAAGAAAAGAAAAAAAGGCATTGTAGGTCTGACTCAAGATCATCCTGCAAGGAGCTTTTGCCTGTTGAAAATGAGAGCTAAGTTCCAGGTCAGGTTACATCTTTCTGTTCTTTAACTTAACCCTCCCACTGCTGGCTCAGAGCAGCTCCTTACTCTGACCTACTAGGTTTTTTGTTTTTTTTTTTTTTTCCCTGCTGGAGGGAGTTACCACACCTCCAGGGTCTGACCTTTGATAGGGTTGTGTAGGATTTAGTGGCAACATTTGGATCATACTTGACTAAGGTGATTGCTTCTATCCAGCAGAATAGGCCTTTCATAAGTGATTTTCAATAATGGAGGTGATTTAGACATGACCTCGTAACACAGGGAAGGCAGCAAGAAACTAGCATCCAGACTCTGAGATCAGAGTATTCTAGGCTCAAATCCCAGTTCTTGGCTGTGTGATCTTGGCTGTGTGACCTCACTGTAGCTCAATTTCTTGGTCTGTAAAATGGTTAAAAAGAAAGAAAGAAAGAAAATCCTTAGGATTAGTGATGTGGTTTGGCTATGTCCTTACCCAAATCTCATCTTGAATTGTAGTTCCCATAATCCCCACGTGTCGTGAGAGGGACCTGGTGGGAGATAATTGAATCATGGGGGTTTACCCTCATGCTGTTCTCATGATAGTGAGTTCTCACAAGAACCGATGGTTTTTAAAGGGGATTTTCTCCATTTCCTTTTCCTTGGCACTTCTCCTTGCTGCTGCCATGTAAATAAGATGTGCTGGCTTCCCCTTCCGCCATGTTTGTATGTGTCCTGTGGCCTCCCCAGCCATATGGAATGGAGTCAAGGAACCCACTTTCCTTTATAAATCACTCAGTCTCAGGTATGTCTTTATTAGCAGCATGAGAACAGACTAATACAATGAGATAATCTTTTTTTTTTTTGAGGCAGAGCTTGCTCTTTCACCTAGGCTGGAGTGCAGTGGTGTGATCTCGGCTCACTGCAACCTCCGCCTCCCAGGTTCAAGAAATCCTCCTGCCTCAGCCTCCGGATTAGCTGGGATTACAGGCATGTGCCACCATGCCCAGCTAGTGTTTGTATTTTTAGTAGAGACAGGATTTTGCCATGTTGACCGAACTAGTCTCAAACTCCTGACCTCAGGTGATCTGTCTGCCTTGGCCTCCCAAAGTGCTGGGATTATAGACATGAGCCACTGCGCCCAGCCAGGAAATTATTTTTTTACTGTCCTTCACCCCATGCACATGCTGAATACAGCAGCACTATGCTGAATCACACTAAGGAGAAGAAAAAAGTGACTAGGCACAGTGGCTCATACCTGTAATCCCAGCAGTTTGGGAGGCCAAGGAGGGCAGACCACTTGAGCCCAGGGGTTCAAGACCAGCCTGGGCAACATGGTGAAACTTCATCTCTACAAAAAAACAAAACAAAACAAAATTAGCTGGATATGGTGGCTCACACCTGTAGTCCTAGCTCCTTAGGGGCTGTGCAGAGAGGATAGCTTGAGCCTGGGAGGTCAAGGCTGTGGTGAGCTTAGATTGCACCACTGCACTCAGGCCTGGGCGACAGAGCAAGACCTTGTCTCAAAAAGAAAAAAAAAGATAAAATAAATGTTATGCTTAGGTAAGCTAAGTGACTCAAGAGCTAGCAAAAACTAGGTTTTTAGAGTTAACTATGTCATATGCCAAGTATAGATCTTCTGTTACTGGGCTTTAAATATAGGAATGAGAGAATGTTTGTGCTCTTTGAATGGAAGCACAATACAATATTTCATGCCACTGGTACCCATAAAGAAGTGCTGAGACAAATGGAACCCCGTAAGTGGTGCACTATGAGTGAATTGGGCCCTCGTTCTTCTTATATCCCCAGGGCATGGGATCCACAAGGAGGGGAAGACTGTCTACATGGAAACTGCAGTTGTATGCCATACCTTGCAATTCTAATTATTGAAGATTTAGATTGAAGCACAGCTTTTTATACAGGAGTTTTTTGTTGTTGTTGTTTGATTTTTGTTTTTGAGACAGAGTCTTACTCTGCTGCCCAGGCTGGAGTGCGGTGGTATGATCACAGCTTACTACACCCTTGATATCCCAGGCTCAAGAAAACCTCCTGCCTCAGCCTCTCTAGTAATTGGGACATATGCTACCACATCTGACTAATTATATTTTTTTTAGTAGAGTTAAGGTCTTGCTCTGTTACCCAGGTTGGTCTCGAACTCCTGGTCTAAAGTGATCCTCCTGCTTCAGCCTCCCAAAGTGCTGAGATTACAGGTGCGAGCCACTATGCCTGGACTATATAGGAGTTTTATGGTCAACAATTAAGAAATCAAAAAATATAGCTCACAGAATCGACTCTTACTTTTAGATGTAAGCAGTTTGAAACGATGACTTCAATACTTAAAGTTTGAGATCATTATATTCTACAATAATTCCCTTTTATTTTCCCCACCACCCGACAAACAAAAGAGCAGGTCAGTTCTACCCACTTTAAGGTCCGCAAGACAAGCTTAATTAAAATATCTCTACCTGTATCACACGTAGATTGGCAGCGGGCAAGGGGGGCAGGTACAAAGTCACATAACCTTGCCTTCAAGTTATATATTAGGAAAAAGTAGCTTACAGTTCAAAATAATCATTACATAAATTTCAGGTAGAAAACATAGTTGCTTTTCATTTCTACATCTACTAGAAAAGTAGAGCTGCTCTTCTAGGCTATGACATTCCAAGGTCTTATTAGTTCTTTTTTGTAAGTAACTGGTGATACAACGGCCATCTAGCTCTGGATGTAGACGTGATGGTGTGCCCATCAATTATGTTGATGGATATATTAAACATCACCTGGGTAAAGGCATTCCTTCCCGACATAACTACCCAGCTTACATTAATACAGTATTTCATAAGAAGGAGGAAGAGGATGCTCCCAATGTGCTGTCAGTCGGCGATAAACTTCAAGTTGTATTTCTTTTACTAATCTACTTATTCACTCATTGATCCATTCACTCAATCATTCTACCAAGATGTATATAACACCCTCTATGTTTCAGGCCCCATACTAAATGCCGAGCTTCAGAGATGAATATGATACCGTAGCTCTCTGAGATAAACTCATCGTTTAAACAAGATTTCTTGCCCTGTGGCCCATGGGTCCCTAGTGAATCTGAAGTCAGGCTTAGGGAATCTAGAAATGTCTTGAAATTAAATGCATTAATATACATATACACATTCTTCTGAGATAAGGAGAGGAGAACCGTTGGGGATAGAGTGTGGCTACCGCTGTACAAGGCCCTGCGTCAGAATCCTCCTGGGAGAGACTACAGGCAAGGACATTTCCTGAGAAGTCAGTTGTAGGAGTGACTTCCTGATTTCAATTATGGAGGATGGATTAGGGGAGTGCATTAACCAATCTATCCATTGACTTGCCAGGTCCCTTTGGGGATAGGTTAGCAAGATCATGTGGCCATGGAATACCAGAAAACTTACTGTCCCATGCATATTTAAAACCTGAAACTTTGGCCTTCTTAGTGTTAGCCCAACCCAGCTAACTGGTAACAGTGACTGTGAAAAGCACAGACACTAGAACAAAGTGTCTTTATTTCTGGTCCACCATAAACTCTTACTTGTCCCAAGTCAGGTGCCAGGGATCCAAAGACAAACAGGACTTGCAACCTTTTGCCGAGATCCCATAAGAATAGAAGTTATATTGTTTGATATAAATAGCTGAGTCGAAATGGCAATGGGCTGGAAACCAGGGAGCTGGAATCCTGGCGCTGACTCTGTTGCTTACTGCTTCTGTAAGCCTGCTTCTGTTATTTAAATGCTCTGAACCATAGTTTCCTTATTTTAAAATGGGGATAATAAAACTGACTCTGCTTGGTGCTATGGTTGTCAGAAGGACAAAATAAGATAATATATGGGAAAGTGTATTACTGTAAGTTTCTAAAGCAAAACAAGGCTTACAAAAAATCATTGCCTTAGTTTTGGGTATTACTGGCAGAACAGAACCATTCATTACTGGCGCCATGCTAGTTGCTATCATTAAATACATTCTTTGTCCTCTCAAGGTCTTTGTGAACAGGGCTTTTTTTTTTTTTTTTTAAAAATCTGGTCACATTGGAAATGTGTGTGTTTTAACGGTATGCTTTTGGTTTCAAAGGACATCTGATAAAAGCTTTAAAAGTTTAAAAGTACAAACTGAATAGTAAAAGCACCAGTTAAAAGTTAATGAAGCAGGACCCATCAGGAAAGAGGCTGTTGGCTGAGGGTAAGACAGTGCCTCTGTCTTTTGCAAGAAGGAAGTTTCTAACTCCTGAGTTATGCTAAAAATTTCCAAAGGGATTGATTGATACAATGCCTACAGTTTTATTAAATTCTCTGTAGGACTTTTTGCCCATAGGCACCCAAAGTTCCAGAGCAATTATAATTTTAAGTGATTTATTCATGCTGAGTTGAATAGATGAACAAGATTTTCTTTTCTGATTTGAATCTGGTAGTTGGTCTTGCACACAACAAAGTAGCCAAGGCTTTCTTTTGAACTCTTGATTCTTGGCATGTCTAGCGTACTTTGATCCTACAGAGGAATTAAATTGCTTCTACTTTGGAGTATTACTGACCACTTTGTTTCCAGTCTCCCCAGTAGAAAGGCAAGATTCTTGGGGACAGGAACTGGTCTGTATTTCCAATAACATAATACTGTAACGGATAGCACATAAGATGGCATGAACCATATTGAGGCAGAATTCTGAACAGGAGATACTTATCTACTTTTGCCCTTTCTAGGTTCTGGGATCATGTAGGTAATAGGCATGGTTTGCTGGATCAGGCGTCTGTATGTAACAGCACTTGAAATGGTCTCTTAACTTTGGATTTTATGAAGCCCAACAAAAAGATTTGTTGAAAATGACTAAGTCTACCCATTGCAATGAGGATCACACATAGTTTACTGATCATATTTAGAAACAAGGAACTGAAAATTCCCCTGATGGTGGTATTCACCATCAGTGTTTCTTACCTAAGGAACTGGTGGTAATGCTGAACTAGGACTGTAGTTAGAGAATTTGGGACCTGCAGTGCAGCAGACGTGAATTTGAATTTCAGCTCCACTACTAACTAGCTGTGACCAAGGGGTCAACTTGCTCAAGTCCTCTGAGCCTCTGTTTTGTCATCAGTAAAATGGGACAATAATAGTACCTATTTGATAGAGGCTGTTGTGAATATTAAAAGAGATGAGACATATTTTTGTTTTGTTTTGTGTTGTTTTGTTTTTGAGATAAGATCTTGCTCTGTCACCCAGGCTGGAGTGCAGTGGTGCGATCTCAGCCCACTATAGCCTCAACCTCCCAGGCTCAAGCAATCCTCCCACCTCAGCCTCTTAAGTAGCTGGAACTACGGTATATACCACGATGCTAATTTTTGGTTTTTATTTTTTTGTAGAGACAGGTTCTCACTATGTTGCCCAGGCTGGTCTCAAACTCCTGGGCTCAAGTGATCCTCCCGCCTCAGCCTCCCAAAGTGCAGGGAGTACAGGCATGAGCCACCACACCCAGCATGTGTGACATGTGTTAAAGTGCCCAGCCAGAGTGCCTGGCAGAGATGAAGTTAACAATGCCGGGTAGCGATTCTCCCCATTCCAGCCAATGGAATAGTGTTTGAGAAGGTCCAGCCTGCAGCCTATTTACTGTGCCCCTAATTGTCCTCATCTCAAGGGCTCTGTGCTGTGTCTTCCTTCCCTTCTTCTTGCTTTCTTAGTCATTACAGATTATCATTTTCTTTGTTTTTCAACTCTGGGAATGGCTACCTAATGAAGGTCCCTGTCTCTATCCTGAGTTAGGACTGGGTTGTCTCTAGCTACTGACTCTATGCAGGATCAGTGTGATTCTGTATGCCCCGGTGATCAGTGGAGGAGGATTTAAATCCCTCTGGGCCAGGAGTCCTTTTTTGCTGGGAATGCAAACTGAAAACAGATTCGCAGCCATCTCGAGCTCATGATGCATAACACCATTAAATAGCCAGCAACAGAGGCTCCAGACATTCTAGTTTAATCACTTCATGCCCAAAGCCATATGGCAGAAGGCAACTTACTGCTGGATACTGAAGCAGCTCCATTAAATAAATGCCTTTTGATTTACCAATCATTAGCATTACATAGATGCTGACTTCAAACATGGGCTTGAGGGAGAGGTAAAATCTAGAGTGATTTTTTTGGGAATGCTTTTTTCTGCTCTGTACTTTGGAGGTAGGCTTTTGTCTGAATTGACACCTCTTGAGGTACACAAAGCAAGTGTGTTTTTTGGAATTAAGGATCATTTACTTCATAAAAACAAAACAAAACAAAAACATTGGTTTCTTCCTACAGTATGTCAGAGCAAGAAGGTGACTATCAGACTCTCACTGTGGGTTCTGAGGTTTATGCTAGGCCTGGATAGTTTGGCCAGGAAGAATGTTAAGGAAAGGAATGTGAATTATTTCAGGTAAACCTGTGAAGGGTTGATATAGCTTTGCTGCCAGAAAAGTCTAATTCCCAATTGCATAGTCTTATCCTAGAACTGCTGTACCAGAGGAAAGCAAGGCTGTCTTTCTATGAATTTATATCTGTTCTTTGCTGAAGTCTTCCCTCAGCTTTCTCTCTTAGCACTATTGTTGTACTAAAGGCCTCTAAATTCAGGCCAAGGAATCATAGTTACAACTTGTCCACTAGGTCAGTGTTGCAAATGTGTCAGCCAATCAGAATCTCAAGCTGGGAGGAGTGAGGACAATTCCTGATAATTTGAATATAGTTCGAAAATATAATATAGTTTGTAATGTTGCCAGATGGTTTCTAAACAGTCCAGTTCTCATTAAACTGCAAGTTCCTTGAGAGTAGATTGCTTTCTGTGTTCATATTCATCACATCTGGCCAATGGTAGCCCCATAATACATGTTTGTTGAATGAATGAATAAACAAAGTATCTGTAATGAGCTAATGATGGTACTGTAGTATACATTGGATGGAAGAGGCAGTGTGGAAGGGACTGACATGGCTTGTCAGAAGGACAATGAGTACCAAAAAAGTAACGTGGAAACGTTAAGGGAGGTCAAGGAGAAGACAGAGAAGCCAACAATTAGAATAAGAGTTAGTAAAACAGAAAGGCACTGCTAAAGACTGAGAAACAGAGTTGCTTTGTGAACAAAAGGTAAAGCCTCTTCTTTTTGTTAAAGAAATCCTCCATCATCACTGATGCTTCTTTCTTGAGTTAAAATGTTTTGGTCTCTGTTTCAAAATAGCTCCTTTATTTCTATGCTATATTTTGAGCATATTTTTATCTTTCTGGGAAGGCAGTGGGTGAGAGAAATGTTCTTTCTGGAGAAAACTACTCACCTTTTCTCATTTGTTCATTAAAGGCAGGATTTTTAAAGTGACATATCCAGGCCATCCCATAATAGACTTCCCTGGAAGCAGGTATGCAAATGGAAGTTTGAGGTGAAGTCAGTTCTTGAGTCCCACAAGCTCTAATGTTCTTATAAATATTTCACTACACTCTAATAAAATCTCTCTGTTTTCCTAGGATGGATGATCATAAGTTTCCTCGTCACTTGCAGGAACTTCTCTGAGATCATAAAAGAAATTATGCCTTGATACATTGATGGCTGCTATTGAAGAGTTAGTTTCAAAACCATCAATTACCTTCAGATCCACCTTAGAAGTATTAAATGAAAGCCATCAGACAGATTTATAATTAGGGATTGAAAATGCTGACCAGGGAGCTCACAGGGCCTTTCAAAATGCTCTCAGGAACTTGCTCAATTTTACAAGGCTATTGGAAGAACATAATTAAAGTCAACGGGGGTGGGGGAGTGAACTTTAAGGATTTCAAGGTGTGAGAAGGGTAGCAGCTAGAAATCACTTTGATGAGAGGGTTGTCCCCAAAGCTCTCTTGTGAGATCTTCAAGGAAAACTGCTACAACGTCAGGCCAAATGACAGCAGTTTCCTTCTATATCAAACCTTATAGATGAGGAGTTAAGAATCTTAATTCCACTGTGTAGAAGAGCAGAAAACTGGTGCCTATATGGGAGTTATTTCCTGGTTTGAAGAATTAGAGAGCAGGGCCCAAGCACATGCTTATAAAGTTGTGGAAAATTTGCTGCAACTTAATGAGGTGGTGTGGCTTCCATTTCTGTCACCCCAAATAAAAGGCCTGTGATTTTTCTGCATATGAGGTCTGTAAAACACAACTGTGTGTAGAAGACCTACTCTGTGCCAGGCACCACAGTGGCATGGGGACACAAAGACTAGCTTTGCCCTGTGGAGCTCTGGGTCTAACGGAAGGAGGAAGACAAGTCCATGGGAAAGTGATTGAGATGAATGAAGGGTGTTTGGGTTCAGAGGAGGACAAGTATAGCAAGGTAAAGAGATGTTTCTGTTTGTGTGGAGTGGCTACATCCATGGTACACCAGAGTCAGTGCAGACTGGGTGAGGACTTCCTCCCCGGAATGGCAAAGCTGAGGAGAGGCAGCATGAAGGCACTGAGGAGGAAAATGGCTTCCCTTTAGTTTTACCTCCTTTCCTTTTCAGTGGCGCCCTCTAGTGGAAGTGGCAAAGAGCCAAGGAAGCTTAAATATGTAACTGACTTTTTTTTTTTTTTTTGAGACAGAGTTTCGCTCGTTACCCAGGCTGGAGTGCAGTGGTGCGATCTCGGCTCACCGCAACCTCCGCCTCCTGGGTTCAAGCAATTCTCCTGCCTCAGCCTCCTGAGTAGCTGGGACTACAGGCCGTGCCACCATGCCCAGCTAATTTTTGTAGTTTTAGTAGAGATGGGGTTTCACCATATTGACCAGGATGGTCTTGATCTCTTGACCTCGTGATCCACCCGCCTCGGCCTTCCAAAGTGCTGGGATTACAGGCGTGAGCCACCGCGCACAGCCGTAACTGACATCTAAAACATGCATTCACTGACAAAATGATGGTGAACAATTCGTTCTGTGTAAGTAAGATGTAGGCATCTCCATGTTTTAACACTGGAGGGGGGAAAAAACAAAGCCAACATAGAGCCCTTGATAACCCCTTGGTAGTCAGGACCTAGGGGTTTACAGTAAAGAGCAACAGGCAACAACATTAACCCTCTAAGAGCACACTATCAAAATGAACTTGAAATAATGCACTTAGTTCCATGTAGTCCTGAACCTCCCTGTGGGAAGCCTGCACATGACTTGCTTCCTAATTCTTACTCTGGAGCTCAGCGTCATGATTGGTAGTGCTGCATATAGTGTCGGGAAGAGCTGTAAGACTCAATGAAGGAAGTGTGTAGTAATCAATTAGTGATGCCTCCCAAAGGTATGGGAAGGGATGGGGGCAGCATATGTGCTATATATTTGCCAACCTTGAACCGGGGCATATTCTCAGTAAGCTATCTCTACCATGGAGCTCTAGTGTACAAAGCTACACTATACTATACTAATACTAAATACTGTATACTAACACACTACACTATACTAATACTAAATATTATATACTAATACACTACACTATACTAATACTAGTTACTACTACTGGTATTTACTTGTAATTTCTCTGGCATGAGATAATAGTGCCTTTGCTTGAAATACAGTAGGAATCTTCACAGACTTTACCAGTACTTTTCATAGATGGCAGACACACTTTGGCAGATATTAACAGTCTGGGGATTAGATATTAGCTTGGTGCAAAAGAAATTGCTGTTTTTGCCATTGATTTTAATGGCAAAAAGCACAATTACTTTTGCACGAAATAGATACACTCTGTTGTGGAAGAGAGACAGTTTGGATTGTTCATATCTGGAGGATATGTCTTTCAAGACCTTTAAATTCTCAATGTTCTGGCTTGATATTCACCAAAGACCCTTCTCATTGCTAATCTGATTCCTTGTTTCTGGGAAGGAAGAATCCTGGTTAATGAATACCAATATCATTGTTAACTGGGAAGCTATTCCATCAATGGGGATAATGATAGTATCTCCTTGGTAATAAGTTGACATTTTGGGTTACATGCCAGTTCTTTTTAACTGTAAATTGTAAAGAGATTGATTATTCTTGCAAGTTTAGTTAATTAAGTTTCTCAGTTTGTTTACCCACTAGGGAGCTCCCACCTCCAAGAATTCTCTCTCTTTTAGAGTCTTCGGCAATCATAGGAGTTGGCTTGCTTGCTTGTCGGGGTTGAAAGTTGATGTGTTCCAAACAGCGTTGATAGCAAAGTTGGTCACTGATGCTGTTAATGGTAGACATTCTCATAGTTGGTAGCAAAAATGATTCAATTACACTGTCAGTAATATATCTTATTTTTTTCATTCATTTTTAGTAGAGACAGGGTTTTGCCATGTTGCCCAGGCTGTTCACAAACTCCTAGCCTCAAGTAATCCACCAATCTCAGCCTCCCAAGTGCTGGAATTAAAGGGGTGAGCCATCTCACCCCTCGAATTTTTTTTTTAGTGCATAAACTTTCTAGGTTAAAGATATGATTCAGGTAGGGTCAGATTTGGAGCCCAGTCTAAATTTTGTTGTTGGTGAATTTTAATGGACTCTCAAAAACATTTACAATGAGTAAACCTTATGAATGTTAGAAGTTAATTACTGGCCAGGTGCAGTGGCTCATGCTTGTAATCCCAGCAATTTGGGAGGCCGAGGCAGGTGGATCACCTGAGGTCAGGAGTTCGAGACCAGCCCGGCCAACATGGTGAAACCCTGTCTCTACTAAAAATGCAACAATTAGCCGAGCATGGTGGCATGTGCCTATAATCCCAGCTACAAGTGGGCTGAGGCAGGAGGATTGCTTGAAACTGGGGGGCATAGATTGTGGTGGGCCAAGATCATACCACTGCACTCTAGCCTGGGCAACAGAGCAAGATTCCATTAAAAAAAAAAAGTTAATTATCTATTTGTGTTTAGCAGCATGGTAAGTGAAAAGAAGTATTTAAGACATAACTTCATAGTCTGAAGTGTGTAATTTAGTTGGGGACTTTCAAGATTTAAAATAATGATACAAGATAGCATATACTTTATTACTGTTATGGGCTGGAGTTCTCATACTGGCTTGCAAAGGCCAGTTGCTAAGTTTTCCAGTTTTGTGAGCTGGTTATTAAACACAGCCATTACTAGAAATTAAATTATATAAAGTTATAATTAAATAAAGTATACTATTAACAAAGGTAATAAATAGTCAAAACTCATCACTTTCTAGTTGTTTTACTACCTTTCACTGTTATCTCAGATCTTGAAGTTATTTCTGTCTATTATATGTGTTTGGTGGAAATACTACATAACAGTTTGTCACTGTGCATCCCTTCCCAACTGTGGTCAGTGACATCATGCTGGTGGCTTGAAATAGCCATGGTGGGAGTGTTTACACCACAGAAATTGAATCTACAAACTTGCCAAACCCAGACTCCCCCATGGCCGCCCCCAGAGCCAGGTGCTAAACATTTACCAGCACACCATTGCATATAAATATCAAATAGGAAGAACAGACTCTAAGAACCATCACTGGCCAGAGAAGAGTGCAATCACCTGAGGTTTGGGGGTCAGGGAGGGAGGCTTTGAAGCTGGCTCTGAAGCAGACTTGTTTTTATGTGGGTCAGGACCACCCTCGGGGATATTTAGAATCAGGACAAATCACAGAATGCCCACATGTCCCTCAACATTTTTATACAGGTGAAATCAGGTTAGCATGAGTATTAACAGCTTCTTCAAAGGTGAAACAAAGTAAATAATAAGGTAACAGTAAGCCTGAAAGGTGTGTGTGTCTGTGCATGTAGAGGATGTGGTGGGGTGATCTCACCCCCTCTGGCAAAGTGGTCATGAGATGATTGGATAACCTTAGTAATGTCCACAGGAAAGGGTTAAAGCCATTTCTATGCTTCTCTTCCAGTCAGTAGCTAAAGCCCCAGGGAGAAGGTGTTCCCTTTGATCTTGCTGTATATCTGTAATAGAATTTTAAAAGACTGGGGGGAAAATGTAGGCTGATAGAAAAGGTGGGTTTAGGAGGCTTCCTGTAAGCCAAGGAGAGGCAGTCTTTGAACTACCACACGGGATCACTGTTTTTTTCCTACCCTAACTCATTGCAGACCTCTAAAAGCCTCAGTGGGGCTGGAGGGGAATAATAACAACGTATCATGGTGTTTATAACATGCACGGAGGTAAAATATATGACAATAGCAGAAAAATTAAAAATATTTTGTTGTAATAAAAATGATTAAAATGGTAAATTTCATGTTATGTACATGGTACTAAAATTATAAAGGTATTAAAATAATAACATCTTTTTATTTTCTAAATACATAAAGTCCTCCTGAGTGAGAAGAGGGGCAGTTACTGTTTTTAATTGATACAGGAAAGATTCTCTTGATTTTTTTTTTTTTTAGATGGAGCCTCACTCTGTTGCGCCTAGGCTGGAATGCAGTGGTGCAATCTCGGCTCACTGCAACCTCTACCTCCCAGGTTCAAATGATTCTTCTCCCTCAGCTTCCCAAGTAGCTTGGATTACAGGTATGTGCCACCATGCACAGCTGATTTTTGTATTTTTAGTAGAGACAGGGTGTCACCATGTTGGCCAGGCTGGTCTTCAATTCCTGACCTCAGATGATCCACCCACCTTGACCTCTCAAAGTGCTGGATCACAGGTGTGAGCCACTGTGCCCAGCCTTGAGATTTTTTGTTTTTGGTTTTTTTTGGACAGGATCTTGCTCTGTTACCCAGGCTGGAGTGCAGTGTTGTGATCTTGGTTCACTGCAACCTCTACTTCCCAGATTCAAGCAATTCTCCTGCCTCAGCCCCACTAGTAGCTGGGATTATAGGCATGTGCCCCCATGCCTGGCTAATTTTTGTATTTTTAGTAGAGACAGGGTTTCACCACGTTGGCCAGGCTGGTCTCGAACTCCTGACCTCAAGTGATCCACCCGCCTGCACCTCCCAAAATACTGGGATTACAGGCATGAGTACCCAGCCTTCCTGTTTAAAAACAAAAGAAACTTTAAAAAAATAATAAATAAGCCAAGGGCAATAATAGTAGAAACAAAGTGACAATTGCAATCGTTGAGGAGCTTTGGAAAAAATAAAAAATAAACAAAAAAGGCTCGAACCTTAACGACTAACTGGTTACTGAGTAGCCCAGTGAGGGAAGTGGGAAACCAAGGAGGAGAAGACTCCTAGGACAGACAGGATCAGTTTCATTACTGGGGACTAGAGCCGGTGTCAGGTGAGGAGAGGCTGCTAGTTGCATGAGAAACTCATGTGAGACAGGCGGGTACCATATTTCATCAGTGCTGAGGTGCCCATTGTGTCACAGCTGAACAACTTAAATCAGGATGCATCTTACACTTGATGGTGTCAGTCACCATTATCAGAGTGGCAGTGGTTGCCGGGCATGCAGAAACTTGGGCATAGATGTTCATATTATGGTCCTGTGTTGTTTAAATAAATATGTATTTATATAAATTCAGCATAATAAAAAATGAAAATTTCTAATAAGGAAGCATGAAGTCATGGTTTAATTGGGTTTTTTCACTTCTTTATGAGAGATTAAATGATGGCGTCTCTTGTGATTGGTGGCACATTAGTGAAATACAGGTTAATTTGTCGTATTTGCATATAAATTAACTGTTCATAAATTTGTATCCCATTTACAAACTCTTTTGGGTCTTCTTATCTAGTAACTTTGTTGAACCAGAAACGTGTGAGTTAGATTGATCAAAATGCTTACTCAGAGGTGGCTATTCTGTGTTCGGAATGGGTCAATCATTTACTAAATGTCATTGTTAATTTCTAATAATGTGTGTCCAAAACAGGAACTATTTTGGCTTGATACTGTTGGATACTAAAGTTTATAATTACATATAGATAAGTGAGGTTCTGTGTTTTTTCCTTAGGATCAAAGAGCTGAGCTGCCTTCTCATCTGTCCTTTTTGCAGTAGTGAACTGTCAGTCAGGGTGTCAGACCAGTGCTCTCCTATATGCATGCCTGGGAGTAATTCCTTCATTAGATATCCATGCTAAAATGCCTCTGCAAGCAGAGTGAATGCCACGTGTAAAGGAGCAGTGACCAGACGGTGAAGACCGTGTTTGGGAGATCGTGGGTAGATCATGTGTCTGTAGTGGATTGGGTGTGTATGGGAAAGAGCCACAGGTAAAGTGATATGTTAGACTGGTACTGTGCTCATCTAGAGACAGGTCACAGTCAGTGCATAGTGTGCACACTGAGAGTCACATACAAGTCAGTGCATGGTGAATCTTCTGTTAAGTGGGATATGCAGGCTAACGAATAAATAGGAAGCTGTGATACAAAATTCTCGGCAACCTTCGTAAAGAATGACGCCTTCTATTCCAGGTGCACAGTTGTAGAGCGTAATCCATAAGCCATTTTACAGCTGGAGGCCTGTTTTAGTTTTCAGATGAAATTAGAGAGAGGGAGGTGGGAAACTTGTCCTCTGATGGCTTAGCAGAGGCAAGGGTGGAAGAAGGGGATCCAGGTCATTTGTTTTCCTTTCATTAGGCCCCTGAAAAAATGTAGACTAAGGATTTAATTGCACAATTTGCTTCTATCTCTGAAAAAGCTGAATTAGTAATTGCATTAACTTGTTACTATGGTTTGCTCTTAGGGATAATATAATTTTTCCTATTGCTTCCTAATTATAGGATTTTCATTGTTCTAAAAATCCCATTCAGCATGTGTTTCATTTTCACTTTTATGAAGGGCATTGTGAAAAAGAGCCCACATCTTTGAAAGATGCAAGCTGAGTTGAAGCTGTGACTTGCCCAAAGCCATTCCCCACTGTGACAAGCTGGGAGCTACTGTGAATTTTATCCTCCATTGATGAATAATGTGATTGGCAAAGACCATATGCTCTGTTGCTTGCTGGAGTGCAGAGGCACTGCACAACCGAGGGATAATCACATCAAGCTGATGATGGTTTTTATTGGCCGGTAGTAATGACAGAAATAATGACAGTCATTAAAATCATGCTTCAAATCACTTTGGGCCTTCAGGGCACAGCTAACTCAATGTGTCAAGGACATGTCACTCCCAATTGCCCACGGGCCCTCATTCTTTCAGAACTGCAGGGCTGGCAGAAGGCAGCGGTAGGCCTCAGGTCTTCACCATCTCTTGCATCTACACTGGTGCTTTTGGTGTTTCCAGATGATCTTCCTTAGGTGAGAATCCAAGTGGACTCATACAAAGCTGAGCTCATTCATAGAAAGGCAACAGAAAAATATCCTTGAGATGTTCCACTTCAATTCGACAAATACAAAATTTGTGATACCTGGGTACATACTCAGTGCTAAAAGCTCTAAGGCATTTGGAGAATAAGATAGTTACTCTTCTGTGGGACCTACTCTCTGGGGAGGGAGGAATCTATTCACAAGGAACTACAGTGCAAGGCAACATGTATATACGTGTTACAAGAGAACCTGATGGGTAAGGAGGGGGTTGTAAATTGGTTCAGACTAGGATGATTTGAAAAGATATACCTGGGGTACCAGGGGAAAATATACATAAGTTAAACTTTCTGCAAATTTCTTAAAGGTGACCTTGAACAAGTCATTTAATTCTTCCTCTGTCAGATTCACCATCTGCAAAAAAAGGAATATTGACCTTAAAGATTATTCACAGGGCGAAGGACCACTCAATCCATCTCACTGAAAATTTAAGATTATAACAAAACCCTGAATTCTAGGTATAATTGAAAAGGTAGAAATTAGAGGAATGGGAATTTCAGGTGGAGGGGATAGCACTAATAGGGATCTAGTGGCAAGAAAGTCCCTATCTGTCTTGAGGCATAAGGTTGTGTTGATTGTGTGTGTGTGTGTGTGTGTGTGTGTGTGTGTAGAGGTTATATGCAGAGATGCTTGTAGATAATATCCCACTACTCGATTCCTCTACAACAGTCTCTTCAAAATATGAAGAAACCCAAGATAGAGGCAAGTTCTTTCTTAGGTTACATCTTAAGAGATATTTATACAAAGAAAAGAAAGGAGACAGATAGATAATTTCTATATTTCTTAGATTTCTTGACTCATACAGACTCATGACTCAGATAATGACTCAGGGGCAAACTGAACATTTATAGCTGTTACCTTAACTAAGGGAAAACATTCTTTATAGCAGATAGTCTGAGTGCCAGAAAAAAAAACAAACAGATTTTTTATAGTCTGGTTTCAACCCACAGAATTCTACCTGCAGAAGAACAAATACTTGGAAAAGATTATAGGAAAATAAAAAGATTTAGTAGAAATATTAAACTAAATGAGATTTTAATAATATTTCCTTACCTTTCCTTAGTGCTTTATAGTTGACCTTTTTTTCATTATTTAATTTTATGCTCCCCATAGTCCTGAGAGTGAAGCATTTCTGATACTATTCTGCCCCTTTTTCTAGATGTAGAAACTGGGGTTCCAAGAGGTTATGTGACTTGCTGTGAATTTTACACTCAACGAGTTCTAGAATTAGAATTTGAACTTTGAACTCTTGCTGTAAGACTCATTCCAGCACATTGTGTTGTCTTGAGATCATGCAGACAGCCTACTCTCCTTATTTTTCTTGAGGAAACAGGTTCAGAGAGGTGAAGTGACTCACCCAAGATCACATAGTTGATGGCTGTGCTAGACCTTAAAGCAGGATGTCCTAACTTCCCGTTCTGTGCTCTTTTCATAATGCAAGGCTATACAGGATATAAATTTGAAATAAAATGTGTTAGTCCATTCACTGCTATAAAAAAATGCCTGAGACTGAGTAATTTATAAAAAAAAGGGGGTTAATTGACTCATGATTCTGCAGGTTATATGGGAAGCATAGTGGTTTCTGCTTCTGGGCAGGCCTCAGGAAGCTTCCAATTGTGGCAGAAGGTAAAGGGGGAGTGAGGCATCTCACGTGGCAGGAGCAGGAGCAAAAGTTGTGGGAGTGACACACAATTTTAAACAACAAGATCTCACAAGAACACACTGTGGCGAGCACAGTACCAAGGGGGAAAGCTGCCCCATGATCCAAACACCTCCCACCAGGCCCTACCTTTAACATTGGGGATTACATTTCCATATGTGATTTGGACAGGGACAACATCCAAACTATATCAAAAACCACTGTAGAATTCTCTCACATAGCATTATTCCCATAGGGCAATGTCACTGTAAATGTCACATAGTAAAATTCCTACAGGTAATTTCAAGAACATAAATAAGAAGTGACATACTATGCATTTTGTTCTTTACTTAATTAGAATTAACACATTCAGTCCTCCTAACTACCCTATGAGGTGACGATGATTATTATTTTTATTTTATCATTGAGGAAATTGAGTAACAGAGAGGTTATGTAATCTGGCTAAGTAAACATAGCCAGAAAATGGTAGGCCTGGATACAAAGCCAAGTAGTAAGGCCCTGAAACCTCTTAGTCACTCAGTTATCAAGCCAGAATATAAAAATATTTGGGATTCAGAATAGGTGCTGAAATAAAATCACATTTGCTTAGGAAACTCTTTTAATGAATTGAACAAATTAATAACACCAATAACCGTGTAGGGTAAATGTTCAGATTAATTAAGCATATACATAAATGTCTGTTATACATCATCTTATCTAGTCATTAGCCAAGTGTTATACTGCTTGGTTCCCAAGACCATAGCAGGTTTGGATATTATATGCTGTTGCATTTTTAAAAACACAGTCTATGTATTGCATAGACATTTAGATCAGCATTTTTCTTGTAAGTTTGACCCACTACAGTTTCCTTTACTTTATACACTTGCCTTTATTATCACATAGTAATGATACCTTGGAATTATGAAGAATTGCTTACACAGTGGAATACTAGACACCCTTTAAAATGAAAGAAATTCTACAACCCTCTGACAAAAACAAGCAATGGAGAAAGCATTCCCTATTTAATAAATGGTGTTGGGAAAACTGGCTAGCCATGTGCAGAAAGCTGAAACTGGATCCCTTCCTTACACCTTATACAAAAATTAACTCCAGATGGATTAAAGATTTAAACATAAGACCTAACACCATAAAAACCCTAGAAGAAAACCTAGGCAATACCATTCAGGACATAGGCATGGGCAAGGACTTCATGACTAAAACACCAAAAGCAATGGCAACAAAAGCCAAAATAGACAAATGGGATCTAATTAAACTTAAGAGCTTCTGCACAGCAAAATAAACTATCATTAGAGTGAACTGGCAACCAAAAGAATGAGAAAAAATTTTTACAATCTACCCATCTGACAAAGGCTAATATCCAAAATCTACAATGAGCTTAAACAAATTTACAAGAAATAAAACAACCCCATCAAAAAGTGGGTGAAGGATTTGAACAGGCACTTCTCAAAAGAAGACGTTTATGTAGCCAACAAATATATGACAAAAAGCTCATCATCACTAGTCATTAGAGAAATGCAAATTAAAACCACATTGAGATACCATCTCGCACCTGTTAGAATGGTGATCATTAAAAAAATCAGGAGACAACAGGTGCTGGAGAGGATGTGGAGAAATAGGAAGGCTTTTACACTGTTGGTGAGAGTGTAAATTAGTTCAACCATTATGGAAGACAGTGTGGTGATTCCTAGATCTAGCAATAGAAATACCATTTGACCCAGCAATCCCACTACTGGGTATATACCCAAAGGATTATAAATCATTCTATTATAAAGACACATGCACATATATGTTTGTGCATGTGCCACATATTGTGACACTGTTCACAGTAGCAAGGACTTGGGACCAACCCAAATGCCCATCAGTGATAGACTGGATAAAGAAAATGTGGCACATATACACCATGGAATACTATGCAGCCATAAAAAAGGATGAGTTTATGTCCTTTGCAGGGACATGGATAAAGCTGGAAACCATCATTCTCAGCAAACTGACACAAGAACAGAAAACCAAACACTGCATGTTCTCACTCATAAGTGGGTGTTGAACAATGAGAACACATGGACACAGGGAGGGGAACATCACACACCGCGGCCTGTCAGGGAGTAGGGGGCCAGGGGAGGGATAGCAAGAGGTGGGGGGATAAAGAAGGTATAGCATTAGGAGAAATACCTAATGTAGATAACAGGATAATGGATGCAGCAAACCACAATGGCACATGTATAGAACTTAAAGTATAATAATTAAAATAAATAAAAAGAAAAAGAAATTCTGTTATTTGCGACGTCATAGATAAACCTGGAGGACATTATGTTAAGTGAAATAAGCCAAGCACAGAGAGACAAATACTCCATGATTTCACTTACATGTGGAATCCAAAAGTGGAACCTACAGAAGGACAGAATAGAATGATGGTTACTCAAGGATGGGAGCACAGGGTGGGAATGGGGAAAGGGGAGATGTTGGTCAAAGGGTGCAAAGTTTGAGTTAGACAGGAAGAATAAATTTTAGTGCACAGCATGGTGACCATAGTTAATAATAACTTACTGTATATTTCAAAATTGCTAAGAGTAGATTTTAAATGTTCTCACTAGAAAAAAAAGATAAGTAGGTGAGGTGCTGGATACGTTAATTAGCTTGATTTTATCATCCCTCAGTGTATAAAAAATCACATTGTACCCCATAAATATACACAATTATTATTTGTTAATAATTTTCTTCTAAATAGTTTGGATTATTTTATTTATTTTAATGACATATCAAAACATGAAGAGTGCATGCACTTTTTGTCTATCTTTTAGAGATGGGAAAATCGGGTGAAGGAATTTCAGATTCCCTGGAGTGAAGAGGGCAAAACCAGGGTGGTCCCTCCTGCAGTCTTCAGAATGCTGCTGCAGGGTTCAGTGGAGAAAGCTGGGGGTGGAGGCATTGAATGAGCACTGCCTTTAGAGTCAAACAGGCAGCTGACCATGTTGCCTTCTATTCCTGAGAATAAGTCTCAGCTGCCTTCTGAAGATTCTGAAGTCAAACACTCAAGTGTACAAATACGCAAGAAATTCCTCTGGGCTTTGTATATTCAGAGACTGAAGAAATGTAGCTTTCTCTTATTAAAATTTTTACTGATTCAACTGAGAATATGCCGACTGAATGAACAGAGACTCCTGAGTCTCCAGAAGGTATTGTATTTCCATATGATACACCATCTCATGAAACCTCTCTGCATTTAAAAGAGCTATTTTCTTCCTGAAGATGTGCAGCTTATGCAGAGCGAATTACTGCCAAGTCCTTGGGGGAATTCAAATATGCAAACAACTAGCATCATAGCAAAGAAAAAGAGCCCTCAGTTGTTTTTTTCTTTTGTCCCCTCACTTTTTTTTCTCAATAAGTGCAAATTCTACTATAACCTTATTAACTTAGTAGTTCCCAAACTCCAGGAAAGCTGAAAGCCATTTACTTTGCTTATTACTTATGAAAAACAATAAAAATTTGAGAGAGATCAAAATTTCCTACTACATTTGTTTAGTCTTTCAAAATACTTAAAATGGATAATAATAATATCTTATTTAGTCCCTGCTGTGTGGCGGAGACTATAGAACCATTATGTCATTTACTCCTGACAACAACCACAGGAAGTAGAGCTCATTCTCTTGAGAACTGTGACAACTGCCATCAACATGACATCGCTATTTGGACTTAGAACTCAGACCGCCTGTGTCAATATGACTTAAGTTACTTTTTCTGAAAACTTTTCCTAGAATAGATAAGACTGTAAGCCTACAAATAACTTCTCTGTTTGTGTCAGGAAATTATGGCTCATCGGTTTATCTGAGACAACAATCTGCTCCCCCTAAGCAAATTGCTCACTCTCATCAAGCCATAGTTCACTCGATATTTGCTTTAAGATCCTCCCTTCATCCATCCTGGGCTAAGTTTACATCATGAACTTAGCCCAATTCCAGTCAGTTCCCTTCTTGAAAGACTCTTAAGGTTACTTGAACCCAGATCTCAAAACTATAAATATCCATTGCTGACTTCTGTTTCCTGAGGCACCACTAAGACTTTGTCAAGGTGTTGTTTTCCTTATTAAATTGTCTGGCAGTATTTGAAGGAGTTTAATAATTCTTGTTTTACAAGTGAGCAAAGAGAGGCCCAGAGTTTCACTAAGTTGTCCAAGTTCACTCCCTTAGTCAAGGATTGGAGCCAGCATTTCAATCCAGAACTGTCTGACTCCATCCCACGTTCCTGATCACTCTGCTATTGCCGCTTTCAGTTTGAATGAAAGTCCATTTTCTTTGGTTTTAACCACGGACATATTTGACTTTTGAGGAGTAAGAGAAAATCTAAGGAATGGCTGTCTTAGTCTGCTCTTGCTGCTCTAACAAACATCTTAGATTGAATAATACATTAACAACAGAATTTCTTTCTTACTGTTCTAGAGGCTGGGAAGTCTAAGAGCAATGAACGAGCAACTGAGTTTGGTGAAGGCCTGTGCCTCATGGGGGGCTTCTTGTGGTGTCCTCACATGGTGGAAAGGCAAAAAGGGCCAAATGGATTTTGCTATGCTCTTTTATTTACTTTATTTCATTTTCAGACAGGGTATTACTGTCACCCAGGCTGGAGTGCAGTGGCACAATCACAGTTCACTGCATCCTCAACCTCCCAGGCTCAAGTGATCCTCCCACTTCAGCCTCCAGAGTATCTGGGACTACAGGTGTGCACCACTACGCCTGGCTAATTTTTAAATTTTTTGTAGAGATGGGTCCTCTTATATTGCACAGGCTGTCAAGCCCTTCTATAAGAGCATTAATTTTATTCATGAGGGCGAAGTCTTCATAACCTAATTACCTCCTAAAAGTCTCTTAATACAACTGCACTGGGGATTCAATTCCAACGTGAAATTTGTAGGACACACAAACATTCAAACCATAGCAATGGTCTAGTTTACAGTCCTGTGAAAGGCAGTTGCCATGTGACCTTTTATGTTTAATTGTCTATGGGAATCCAATACCACTTCAGAATAAACTCTTACCAGCATTCTCTAAGTGAAAGACGTAGGTCAGGCCAGGGCCAGGAAAACCAAATCTATAATTGGTGTGACCTTTAAAGCATCAGTAAATTATTCAGCTGGTATATTAGTTTCCTAGAGCTGCTGTTAACAAATTACCTCAAAGTTGGTGGCTTAAACAACAGAAATTTCTTCTAAGTTCTGAAGGCCACAAATTCAAAATCAAGATCTTGCCAGGGCCATGTTCCCTCTGAAGCTTCTGAGGGAGATTCCGTCTCATGCCTCTCTCCTGGATTCTAGAGGCTCCCAGCAACCCTTGCCATTCTGTGTTTTGGGACTTTATAACTCCAACCTTTGTCTTGGTCTTCATATAGCTCTCTCTTTTTGTCTCGGTTTCTTCTTTGCTCTTTCTTGGAAGGACACTTCTCATTGGATTTAAGTCCCATTTCAATCCAGGATGATCTGTCTTAAGACCCCTATCTTAATGACATCTGCAAAGACCTGTAATCAAATAAGATCAGATTCTGAGGTTTTGGGTGGACATATCTTTTGGGAGCCACAATTTAACTCACTACAGCTAGTAAAGTTTATTATTGACCTTGTATTATCATCAACATTATTACATCTAAATAAAAATGCCAATGAAAAATAATATAAAGAATAATGTAGTAATAGCTCATTTTTAAAAATGTCTTTGAAAAATTTTTGATATAAAACCACTGTCAATGGGGTATTCCAGTGACTGTATGAAGTTTGATTATAGCAGTGCACACATGGAAATTTTAAATAGATTATTCATGTCATTGATTCTGATGTAGACACAATGGCTTTGTGAAAAGACCATTTTCCAGAAATGTATCAAACATTTATCTAGTGCATATGGGGTTGCAAGCACTGGGGAGATACCTACATGATGACGGAACTATCAATGCTCCTTTCCAGTTTGTAAAAAGAGAAAAGTGAGAAGGATGATGATGAAATGGTAGCTTGATGACCATCCGTGGAAGAATATATTAAGGCTCAAAATACATGATTCCCCTAGATGTTAGCAAGATTATTTATAATAACTCTATTGTGTTTTCTTCCTGTGTTACTCCCACACTGATAGTATATCAGTAATTTCTGAACTGCATATTTTAAGAACAGTTAACCAGAATTTTAAAAACTTTTTTGACCCTGTGGAAATACATTTTACACTTGACCCAGTATATGTATCACTGAAATGTTTTTCAAGTCAATATTTACTCTTAGAAGCATGATGAATCCTGATGTTTTTTATTTTGTTATATTTTATTAGTAATTTAAATTGATTTCAAAATTTACTGATGGATAACCACATTTATTAAGTAGCATCAATCATTCTTTACCTTATCCACCCCAACACATATATATTAACAGGATTTCATAATGAATAGCATTCTTGCATTTCATACAGTTAAATTTTAGACATAATCTCATTTATGCTACTGTTGTAGGAGCAACATTTCAGGGGCTTTAAAGATATAGTTCAAGGCCAGGCATGGTGGTTCATGCCTGTAATCCTAGTAATTTGTGGAGGCCAAGGGAGGAGGATCGCTTGAGGCCAGGAGTTCTAGACCAGTTTGAGAAACATAGTGAGACCTCCATGTCTATGAAAAATTAAAAAATTAGCCAGACATGGTGATGTGCACCTGTAGTCCTAACAACTGGAAGGCTATGGCAGGAGGATGGCTTGAGCCTAGGAGTTCAAGGCTGCAGTGAGCTGTGATAGCATCCCAGCCTGAGCTACAGAGTAAGATCCTGCCTCTTAAAAAAAGATACAGTTATTAGCCAGGCGTGTTGGCACATGACTGTAATCCCAGCTATGCGGGAGGCTGAGGCACGAGAATTGCTAGAACCTGGGAGGCAGAAGTTGCAGTGAGCCGAGATTGTGCCATTGCACTCTAGCCTGGGCAACAAGAGTGAAACTCCATCTCAGAAAAAAAAGACACAGTTGGGCTGAGTGTGGTGGCTCATGCCTGTAATCCCAGCACTTTGGGAGGCTGAGGCAGGTGGATCACCTGAGGTCAGGAGTTCAAGACCAGTTTGGCCAACATGGTAAAACCTGTTTCTACTAAAAATACAAAAATTAGCCGGGTGTGGTGGTGTGCACCTGTAACCTCAGCTACTCAGGAAGCTGAGGCAGGAGAATTGCTTAAACCCATGAGGTGGAGGTTGCAGTGAGCCGAGATCACACCATTGCACTCCAGCCTGGGTGACAAGAGTGACACTCCATTCCTCCCCCACCCCCCAAAAGATACAGTTTAATAACTGGGAAAACCACATTAGATGATTTTACATTTGATTGTGTATTGTTAGAACGCATTTTTGAGTATATTAATGCATTTAAAACATGAATGAATGATACTTTGCATGTGTTCCTTTTTCCCCACAGACCAATTTTTTCGACTGCTCTACAGTAGCTTCGGCTTGCTCGTGCCTTTGGGCTGCCGTGGCGCCAACCTTGGCTCTACCTCTGCATGATCTTATAGTTCTGCAGTTCTCCACTTGTTCAATCACTCTGCTTCTGTGATTCTGACTGGTTCAGCACGGTCAGCTGCTTGTGTCTGCCCTAGTCAACAGTGATCTGATTGATCGAGGTCCTGTAGCCTACATGGCTGCTTTCCATAGATTTTCTAAGGGGGTAGATATGCATCAGGGTCCCAGAAGTTAATAATACACTGAAATGGGGAAAACTGGAGAAAATTTTAATAAGAAGTGATTTATTAAGGTGTGGGCATAAGAAAACCACGAGGGATAGTAGTATAGTATCCCTGGGGATAACTGCAGGGCACCACTATTACTCCTGGGCCCAAAGAGGCAGTTACCAGAACTTGGGGAAAGAGAGAGCCAAGTGGAGGGGCCTGCTGGACAGGACCTGCAACCTTTAATGAAGGCGTTATCAGCAGTGAATCTGAGAGGTCTGCAACAAACTTGATCCTTGCCTCCTTGAGGAAAAAATTCAGCCAAGGGGCTTAAGGTAGTGAGAGGCAAGTTTCAGAGCAGAAGTAAAAGTTTATTAAAAAGTTTTAGCACAGGAAGGAAAGGAAGCAAAGTACACTTGGAAGAGGACCGAGTGGGTGACTTGAGAGATCCAAGTGCCCTGTTTGATCCTTGACTTGGGGTTTTATCCATTGTCACGGTTCCCAGTTTCTGTTTCTCCCCCCTTGATTCCTCCCTTGAGGTGGGCTATCCTCATGCACAGTGGCCTGCCTGCACTTGGGAAGGACCGCATGGACAGTGTGCTTACTGAAGTTATGCTCAAGTTCACTTGAGGCATTTTCCCTTTACAAGTTGAGGTTCCTAGAGGAAGGTCATAAACCAGTTAAACTCCACCATTTCACATCTTAATGCACATGCTTGAGCCTGCTCATCCAACTCCTGAGATCTTATCCGGAAGCTGCTAATCACCAGCTTCAGGTGTTTTCTGCCTATGGTTAGACTAGCTTTCCCTGGTGCCAGCTGAGGCCAATTATTATTTTAGTGAGCCAGTTTAACAACCTCCCAACCATCACCTGATGGTTGCCTGACATTTCTGGGGTAAGGGGTCCCCTCTCTCCTTCCCTGCTTATATCTGCCTGTCTACTTTAACAAAAGCCAGTGCTGGGTCTGGGGTGGTGGTGGCAGGGAGGGGAATTTGGAAGAGTGAATACAAAGTATCTCAAAGCACAAGAAGTGTAGATAAGAAGGGAATGATTGGCATCTCAATTGCAGAGGTAAATCCACAAAGCTTTCTGGAGGAAAGCTTTTCTTTGGTTTTATAATACTGCTAGAAAAGACTCAGGAATCCCCTAGATGCCAGGTACTGTTCTAAGTTTGTTATCTCTATTAATTCACTGAATACTAAAATAACCCCCTGAGGAGGATAGTAGAGGTGGAGGGGTGCTTTTCCTTGAAGTCTAACATACATAAAGTGCACACATAAATGACAGATCAATAATTTTCACAAAGGCAACACGCTCAGGCAATCAGCCTGCAGATCAAGAAAGAAAACATGACCAACCACCTGAGACTCCCTTTCCAGTCTCCACCACCTTCAATGGTGTTCATCTCCAATACCAATACTGAAATTGCCTTTGCAAAAATTGTATCAGTGAGAAAAATTATAACAGTGAGCTGAGCTTCCCTCCCAATCCCCATCTTGCCTTTCCCTGAATTATTCCTGGGCTTTGGGGCTGAGCTGACTTTGAGAGACATTTGTGTTAGTTGAAATGATAACAGGCCTTTGCTCAAACTCAATTGCTTTCTTAAAGCAAAGGGGTGGCCTCCAGGCTAGGATAAGGAGAAGAGCCTGATTCTTGGAAGGTATAGACAGGAAGGATTGTTAGTCCTTATTCCAGAGGTTACCTGAGATGCAGCTTCCCCAGTGATTCCTGCAGATAACATCACCATTGCAGGTTGGCTTTTCGAGATATTTTTTCAGGTTTTTTTGGCATGTCTGACACCCATGACTTCACCTTGACCTGATGGCTCTGCCTGGAATCCCCAACCCCACTCCTGTGGCCCTACCCAGAAGCAATTCCGTGCACAGGAGGACAGCTTTGACCCCCTATGATTTCATCTCTGCCCCAGCCAATCAGCAACAGGCCTAGCTACCCCCAACACTTCCCCCAAGCTGCCTTTGAAAAACTCCTAACCTAGGAGCTTTGGAGAAGAATGATTTCACTACTAATTTGTTCTCCCATGTGGCATGGCCATTCTTGTGTCTATAAACCCTTTCTTTACTGCAATGCCATGGTTTTTCTTTGTGTAGTGGGCTGGAAGAGCCCCTCGGGCAGTTACAACACTATCCTAATATCCAACACCAGTGAGGACTTCTGCCATTTTTGTACTCTATGTACTGAAGTCATACCACACTAACTATTTTGTCTATGACTTCTTGGCTCAATATTATGTTTGTAGCAACGAACTTACTTTGAAAATGGTGGTAAAATATATACAACACAAAATTTACCATTTTATCCAGTTTGAAGTCTACAGTTCAGTGCCATTAAATGCATTCACCAGTATCGACTGCCAGAACTTTCTCCACATCCCAAACAGAAACTCTGTACTCATCAAACAATAACTCCATTCTTCCCCTACTCCCCCCAGCCCCTGGTAACCTCTATCCCACTTTCCATCTATTCGAATTTGCCTGTTATAGGCACCTCATATAAGTGGAATCATGAGGTACTGGTCCTTTTGTGTTTGGCTTATTTCACTTAGCGTAATGCTTCCCATGTTCATTATCGTCCTCTTTTTATAGGTGAGGAAACTGAGGCATGGGAACATTAAGGAAGGAAGTGGTGAGCCCAGGATAGAAATCCAGGCAATCTGGCTCCAGTGCCTGAGTACTTAAGAGTGTCCTTAGGCTGTTTATCAAAGAGCCTTGTGTTCACAGAGTCAATGATGATAGTTATTCAAAGCATGGGCTGGCTGGAGCTCTGACTGCTTCTCAGAGCCTACTGACCCAGAATAAGACAACAGGAAATCCACAATTTCTTTCCTGTGCGACAAAAGGAAGAGTTTCCCTTTGTCTTCTTGTGTCTGGCTAAAAGGGCAAACTCTTTCCTCTAATTGCAGACTCTTACTTGAGTATTTCTGCAGTCCCTGCCATTCATCCATTTCTGTGATGACTCTGCTCCCACCCCAGAGACCAGCTTCCTGGCACTCACTTCAGAGCCACCATTTGGCTGTCTCAACACTCCCTACTGGGCAAAACTCATCATTCCACTGCACACAACTCTGTACAATTTGCTCAAAATATCAGTTTTGTGCAGAGCCACTTTTGACATGGGAGCCAGAACAATCCTTTCTGGAGCCAGTGATGCCAGTCTGGCGACTGTTAGGAATGGGGACCCTGGTTAGCACACACCAACCTGCCTCATCCAAAATGAATTCAGGGTCCAGTAGAGACCCAGTCCAAGCTCCTCCCTGACTTTGAGCAGTCAAGCCACAAAGGCCTGGTGCATATTTATCAACAGTCCGCACATATCTGACTTGTCTTTGCCAGAATCACTGAATTCCAGCATCTCAGAATGCTGGGTGCCAAGAAAACGCAGGTAGCCATAACTGTCTTGGATGGCATGACTCAGCATGACTCAGCAGCAATGGTGCTCTCTGGCAATGAGGGACTGACTTTTGAACACAGGAATGATGTGCCAACATTAAGCCACAAACAAATTTTTTATTTTGGCAATTCACAAACATAAGGCCCTTTTTGTACCTATCACACAATTAAACAAAATTTGCAATACTCTGCCAACAGATTCTCTTTCAGCAATACAATAAATTACATTATCTTTCTGGTCCCATTTGTCATCAAAGACAAGAAACAATTTAACCAAAATGCTGGCTCCTCCTCTACTAGAGCTTTAATTATTAGTGTTTTGCAGTTCAGTCCTATGTACATTTTCCTCTTGTGTGATCTTACTCATTTAAATGCAATTTGTACTTGTCAGAACCCACTTGGTTACAAGTAACGGAAACTAACTCAACTCTGAAGCAAAAATGGGAATTCATTGATTCACATAATTGTGATGGCCGCTCCAAGACTGACAGCCTCATAGGCCTCAGTGCTGCATCACCACATGGTCTCTCTCCCTCTGTTACTTGGATCTATTTTTCTGTCTTGTTGGCCTCATTCTCATTAGGCTATAGTCCTAAGGTGATTTTTTTAAAAAGGCCCTTGTAGCTCCAAGCTTGCTTGTACAAGTTTAGCAATTGTGCTGCAAAGAACAACTTTTCCTTCCTGATCATTCCACCAACAGTCCTTTGGCTAATTCTTTTTCAAATGATCTGGCTTATCTGCATAACCTGGAATAATCACTATCACTGGGTAAATGGCTCGTGCTGACTGTTCAGGACTGAGACTCCTCACTTCTTGGCCAGAGGAGAGTCTGGAACTTTGATTAACAGCCTGTCATGATTCCTAGCCAAGAAGGAGGGATATTTCTCCAAAAGAAAATCAGGGTCCAACTGGGCACGGTGGCTCACGCCTGTAATCCCAGCACTTTGGGAGGCCGAGGCAGGCAGATCACAAGGTCAAGAGTTCGAGATCAGTCTGGCCAATATGGTGAAACCCCATGTCCACTAAAAATACAAAAATTTAGTCGGGTGTGGTGGCATGCACCTGTAGTCCCAGCTACTTGGGAGGCTAAGGCAGAAGAATTGCTTGAACCTGGGAGGTGGAGGTTGCAGTGAGCCGAGATCACACCACTGCACTCCAGCTTGGGCAACAAAGCAAGACTCTGTCTCAAAAAAAAAAAAAAGAGAAAGAAAAGAAAAAGAAAACCAAGATCTTTTTAGCAAAAGATATGGGATATTTTCTCATAAAATGTATTTTTTTCTGATCCAGACCTCACCCCTGTGGTCAAACAGCTTCCTTGACTCATCCGATGTGCATCTTAATCTTACTGATATGGTTTGGCTCTATGTCCCAACCCAAATCTCATCTTGAATTATAATCCCATAATTCCCACATGTTGTGGGAGGGATCCATTGGGAGATAATGTGAATCATGGGGGTGGTTCCCTCATACTGTTCTCATGGTAGTGAATAAGTTTCACAAGATCTGATGGTTTTATCAGGAGTTTTCACTTCTGCATCTTCCTCATTTTTCTCTTGCTGCCACCATGTAAGAAGTGTCTTTCACCTCCCGCCATGATTCTGAGGCCTTCAGCCATGTAGAACTAAGTCCAGTGAAACTTCTTTTTCTTCCCAGCCTTGGGTATGTCTTTATCAGCAGCATGAAAATGTACCAATACACTTACCCTGTCCAAAATGTGCCTCTTGATTATGAGCGTCACACCCCACCCTATCCTCTCCCCAGCCTGTATTTTCTTTGTTTACAAGCAAGAAGAGCTGGCACGGGCTAACTTAGGCAGGCAGAATGTGCCGGAAGGCTTTGGGACTTGCAGAATTGATGGCAGGCTGGAGTCCTGGACTTGGAACTAGAAAGCACAGCAACTGCCTTGCAAAGGAAAAAACTTGTTAGGAGGCTGCACCTGGAGGGGCTGAATTTTGTCCTGCTTCAGATTCACATTCCAGGAAAGGATTAACTGATTGGACTGTCTCAGTCATGTATGGCCTCTTGGCTTGACGATAAGTCACAAGAAAGAGGTGTTCCCTAACAAGAAATGGGGGTGCTGTTAGGGAAATGGATGCTACACATTCAAATACCCAACACATATCCCCTCTACACCCTGTTCTTCCCCAGCTCACTCGATGTCTTCTCCATTCAACAAGTTGCTCACATCGAAAACCTGGCAGTGCACCTGGGTTCCTCACCTCCACATCCAAGGTGTCAGCAAACCCCTACAGCTCTGCTTCAAAAAGATATCCCAACAGTATCTATTTCTGTCTCTTTCACCTCCACCTCCCTCATCCACAACATGATTTTCTCTCAGCTGGAATCCCATAATGGCCCCCAACTGGTTTCTCTGCCTCCCCTTTTGCTCCATACAGCAGGTAGGGTGATCATCTCAAAATATAAAACAAGTCCTGTCACCCCTGCTTAAAGCCTTTCAATGATAGCTTGTTGATCTTAAAATAACATCTAATCACAAGATGGTCCTGTGACAAAGTGGTGATGGACCCAGACTCTGAAGCCAAATTGCCTGGGTTCAAATCTAAGTTCCACCCCTTACCAACTAGATCTCCTTGAAAACATTATGCAGCCTCTCTGGGCCTCACTGCTCTCACCTGCAAAGTGGGAATAATAATAATATTTAATTATAGGATTGTGTGATGATTAAATAACTAACACATAAAAATTACTTGGAATAGCATGTGCCACAGAGTAAGTGCTACATAAACATTAGCTGTGATGGTTACAAGGACCCATTTGATTGGTGCCGGCCCTCTCTCTGACTACATCTCCCTCTACTCTCCATTCTTTGTTTTCATGGTCCCACCAGACTGACACCCTGATTTTCTTAGAACATTCCAATTCTTTCTACCTTAACACCTTTACATTGGTCTTCTATATGCCCACGTGTTCTTCTACCAGATTTCACATGGGGAGCTTAAACGCCACATTTTCCAGACAGGCCTCGCGGTATCTAAAGTCGCTCTTCCACCTGCCTTTGTTACTCTGTCCCATCACCCTGTTCATATCCTTCAGTGTGCTTATAACATTGAAATGATCCAATTTATTGTGTTTCTATTGTCTGTCTTCTCTAGAATGTGAGTTTCATGAGAGGAGAAAGCTTGGCACTCTTGTTCACAGCTCTTAAAAGTATGATTGGCACCTAATAGGCACTCAGTAAATGCTTGTTGAAGGAATTAATGAATTTCAGATTCATTAATTAATTCATTAATTAACTGAAATTAATGAATACCAGATTCATTCATTCATTCATTAAACTGAAAGAATGAAAAGTTTGCTAAATCACCAGGATCAGCCTTGTCATTGGACAGGCACATTTTTACTGCAAGAGTTCCTAGCAACAGTGTGTTTCGAGCTATCACCGTTACAAGAATAACTGGGGTGGTAACTTCCAGACACAAATTCTTCCCTGGATGAATTGTTTTGGGTTTTGGGTTCTGCTTGTTTTGGGTTTCAGTGGGCTTCTATTTTTACCGTTCTGTGACTGAGGCAGCTGTAGGACTGGGGAAGTGCGAAAGACAGGGAGTCAGGAATCCTGGCTTCCCATGTGGGATCTGATATTCAGCAGCTGTGTAACTATGGGAAGTCGTCATTTCTGTGAGCCTCAGTTTCCTTGTCTGTAAGGTTGGGGATGAAATATAATGGCTTCCAAGGATATGAAGAAATTAGAACTCCTGTGCATTGCTGGTGAAAATGAAAAATGGTGCAGCTACTATGGAAGACATTAGGGAGGTTCCTAAAAATAATGTAAAAATAGAATTGGCATATAATCTAGCAGTTCCATCTCTAGGTATACACCCAAAAGAAAGGAGGTACTTGAACCAAAATTTGGACATCCATGTTCATAATAGCATTATTCACAATATCCAAAAGGATAACCCAAATGTTGATTAAAGAATTAATGGATAAACAAAATACATACACACACACACACACACACACACACTGGAATATATTCAACCTTAAAAAGGGAAAAAATTCTGACATAAGCTACAATGTAGGCAAACTTTAAAAACATGCCAAGTGAAATAGGCCAGACACAAAAGGACAAATATCATATGATTGCCCTTATCTGAGGTACCATTTGACTTCAGAGTAGCCAAATTCATAAAGAAAGAAAGAAAATGAGGGTTACCAGGGCCTGGGAGGAAAGGGGGAATGGGGAGTTATTGTTTGGTGGGTATGAGGCTTCAGTGGGGGATGATGGTGGCGTTTTAGAGATGGATGGCAGTGATGGTGGTACAACAAGCGGATGTACTGAACAACACTGAACGGTAAACTCAAAAGGGTTAAAATGTTTTGGATCTTTTACCACAATCAAAAAATAATAATGCCGTTTTCTCGAGGTAGTTTCAAACATTAAGTAAAATAATGTATGTCTTCACCTACCATAATTGGTATTCACAGTTAAATTGGTATGAAACTGCAAAAATGGACTGTAGGCAGTGGTAAATAAGGAAAATCTTTTAATCTTGAAATATTTATCAGCAGAAATGTTACATGCACATAAGATGTAGTCAAAAGCATCTGGGAAAAAAATCAATGATGGATTAAATGTGTGCCTGGCCACCTTTGCCAATATTTCATTCTACTTTAGCCTAACCCAGGGTAAGTGGAGGGAAGTCCTTCTCTGCAAACAACTGGATCGTTATCACTGTTTATTCCAAAGCAGGCTAGCATGTTGACAGATGGGATGAGAGAGGAGGCTTGCAATGTACTTGGGCAGTTGGACTTTGCTTGTGCTTCTGTATCCCTAGGAGATGTATATTTTCCCAGGTTGTCCCTGCCATTTCGTGCTGGGCCCAGAATGACGGAAGTTTAATCTCACTTCTAAAAAGAGTGTTAAATATGCCGTGGCTCCCTTTCCATTGTGTAGAGTTGTTGCTCAACCAGGGATGGAGTGAGATCCACCGAAGGAAGAAGACTATGGCTGGAACACGATCTGGGGGAAACAGCAGAAGCTCAATTTGGGATGAGTTTGAGATGCTTTTAGACACCCAAGTGGGGATGTTGGGTGAGCAGATGCTTCCATGATCTGGAGTACAAAGGTCTTGAATATAAAGCCCTCAGCCCAGGGATCAGAGCAGAGCGATGCTCCACGAATTGCAGTTCCCATATCCCTGACTCCCAAATTTTGTTCATGAAAACTCATAGAAGAGAAGACTCCCAAGTCAGTACTGATCTGTATTACTATGTTTCTTCTTCTTACCTGTAGCAGCCTGGAGCTGCTTTATAGAAATAAATGTCTTGATCCAAGGAACAAGTTGGTTTCCTTAACCTCAGCTTTATAAAGAAGATGACATAGGCTGGGTGTAATGGCTCACACCTGTAATCCCAGCACTTTGGGATGCCGAGGCTGGTGGATCTCCTGAAGTCAGGAGTTCAAGACCAGCCTGGCCAACATGGTGAAACCCCGTCTCTACTAAAGAAAATAAAAAATAAAAAAAAATTAGCCAGGTGTGGTGGCACACACCTGTAATCCCAGCTACTTTGGGAGGCTGGGAATTGCTTGAACCTGGGAGCTGGAGGTTGCAGTGAGCCAAGACGATGCCATTGTACTCCAGCCTGGGCAACAGAGTGAACTCTGTCTCACTAAAAAGAAAATGACATAATTGGGGATACAGTTCCTCTTTCCTCTTTCCAGAGGATTAGCAAGCAAAAAAATTCAGCACTTTTTTTCAGTGTTCTTCATATGTTTTTTCTCTTGCCCTTAAAACATGCACCTTATGCCAGGGGAATGGTTTCGTCTTTGGATCCCTCAAAACAGCTCCAATTAATACTTTTCTCATTGACGCCAATTAATATTTTTGTTTTTTTCTCTCCTGCTCTGCAACAATCTTCCTTTTTGTCCTTACTTTCTCCAGTTCTTCTATCTCCATTCCAATTGTCCCCAAACCTTGAATCTGGTCATCCACTAGAGACACCATTTTCACAGCTTTCTGGTATTTTGAGTCCTGGTTTCCTTGGACAAGGTGGTGAGAGATTGTTTTTGAAATTCTTCCGGAATTAGCTCCTGAAGGAATTGCTGCTGGAGAAGCCTCAGATGGTCTAATGACCTCTGGGCATTTGGGTGATCAAGATAGTTATAAGAGACCCTCTCGTGTTTCTGTTTCCAAGGGTAGTATCCACCCTTACCCTGTGGGTCCTTTTAGCTTGCAGATGGTAGCCATGAACCAAGAGGGGCCCATCACTCCACCCAGAGCAAGCATCTTGCCTGCATTTACATTGGGGTGAAAAGTTTTATCAGGGGGCCAGCTCCTGGAGTTTCAGGTTTTGAAACTAGTCCCTGAAGATTGGGAAAAATATACCTAGTGAAGAAGAGAAGGTGAGGGAACAGCTTCTGGAAGCAGCAATACCTTCTTATCTTCTGACTTCTCCTGTCTGTGCAACAGGGAGAGGAGCTGTACACGCTCCAGGGCCCTCAGCTGGTCTCCCCACTTTCATGTTTGGTGTTATCTCTGCAAAGTTTTTGTTTTCTAGGATTGGCTGTAAACAGGAGGCACACCATGTTTCCTGTATGGCTTGTTGGCTTTTATGTGACAGGTGTATCTCGTGGCAGGAACAACAGCTCAAGTGTGGCCGAGTCTCATCAAGAGGGCTTCTCCGCTCAGTTGTCCTTCTGTTTCGGCTGATTCTTGGCTCTGTGCTTGTGAGCATCTGGGAAACTGGGCATGGAAGTAATCCCACCCTTTGTTCGATAACTAGCAGACATGCAGGCGAGACAAGCCAGGAGCACAGCCAATTCCCTTAAGGAGTGTGGGCAGAGACCATGCCAGTGGGCGGACAGGAGGCAGGGGCCGTAAGCGCTGCCATCAGTGCACTAAGCCAAGCTGGCATGCTCAGCCTCTGGCACGGGCTCCAGGTCTCTGACCCCCTCTTCTTCCATCCTTCCTGAAGATTCATTAGTGCCTAGGGGAATACAGAAGGCTTTTTATAGGCATCCTCGTTCAGCCTTGGTAGGGTTGCTGAAAACAAAAAAATATTTCTGGAGTGGAAAGATCTTCAGAAATGTTCTTGCCAAAAATGTTTTATTTAGTTCTTTATCGCAGGTCATATTTCTGCAGGGAGGATTTTCCTAACACCTTCAGAGCTCAGAGGGGTGCCATATGCATGAGATATCTGTGTGTCAAGATGGGAGGAGCACAGTAGGGGTATAAGAAGGTTGGCTTCAGCTTTAAAGTTATGGAGGTTTCCGGAATCACGAAGCCAATAGCACCAATCACCCAAACCCCAAAAGTACTGAGGTCCTGTAGGGATCCTTAGTCACAATCATTGTTTCCATGGAAACAATAGAACTTTCTGATATAAAATAGAACAGAACCCATAGACATCACCCTTACAAAACTAGAGATCTGGTTTTCATCTCTGCTTCTTGGGCTGGGGCCAGCTTTTCCTGTTGTCTCTTTTATGGAATTTGAAATAAGGAGCTAAAGGAAAACTCCTCAATGGGAAAAAAGACCTCATTCCCTGAGTCTAAGGAAGGAGTCAGTGAACTGGTTTCAAATTAGCAAGTTTTGACTAGCAGCTTCCCTGCACGAGCTGAAGACCCCACACTGAGCTTGTTTTTAAGTGAGCCCCTGAGTTCTTCTTCTTGTTTTCCAGTGTCGGGACTTCTAAATTACAGGGGGAACAGCCCAGGAACGGAAAAACTGCTCTCATCTGCTTTCTGGCCTGTCTCCAGACTAGAGCAGCTGTGAATATCTTGAGGTTTCCATGTGGCCTGTCAGAGACTGCTGGTTCGAATAATCCTGATGAGATTTGGAGACAGAGCACAGGCACATGAACATTTATAGGCAGAGCAGAATATTTATCCCTTTCAGGTTCATCGGAATGTCACTGTCACCACGGATAAATCAATGATGTCACCTTTTCCATTACCTCAGCACCTCACATAGAGAGCATGATGTAATGGAAGGAGCCCTATTGCAGGGCTCAGAATCCCAGGTTCTGGTCCTGATTCTGCCTCCATGAACTGTGTGACCTTGGATAAGTCGCTTACCTTCTCTGAGCTTTACTTTAGTCATCTGTAAAGGGTGAGGGGGAGACACGAGATGATCTTTATGTTTTTGTTTCTCTTTATTATAAAGACACAAAAAACTTACCATCTTAACCATTTTTAAGTGTACATTTCAGTAGTACTAAGTATATTCACGTCGTTATAAAATAGATTTCCAGAACAACTTCATTTTGCAAATCTGAAACTCTATAGCCATGAAACAACTCCCCTTATTCTCTTTCTCGAAGCCTCTAGCAGCCACCATTACACTTTCTGTGTCTACGCCTCTTCTACGACCTCATATAAGGGACACCAGACAGTGTCCTTCTGCTTGCGACTGACTTATTTCACCTAGCACAAAGTCCTCAATATTCGTTCATATTGTGGCAGGTGTCAGGATCTCCTTCCTTTTTAAGGCTGAATGATATTCCATTGCGTGTATATACCACATTTTGTTTATCCATTCATCCACTGATGGACATTTGGGTTGTTTCCAGCTCTTGGCTATTGTGAGTAGTGCCGCTATAACCATGAGTATTCAAATATCTGTTCAAGACCCTGCTCTTGATCCTTTGCATATATACCCACAAGTAGGATGGCTGGATCACATTCTAGTTCTAGTTTTAATTTTTTGAGGAATAACCATACTGTTTTCACAATGGCTGTACCAATATACCTTCCTTCTAAGAGCAAACAAGTGTGGCAATTTCTCCGCATTCTTATCGACGCTTGTCATTATCTGCTGTTTTTCATAGTAACCATCCTAATGGGCATGAGGTGATATATCTTTGTGGTTTGGATTTCATTTGCATTTCTCTGATGATTATTGACAGTTCATCTTTAACATTTATATCTCTAGTTTCTTTCTGTCTTCAACCAACGTTTTAAGCACTCTTTTCTTTCTTTACAGGGACAGACAATAGTTAATTACCAAAAAATTGAACCTATCAATGACTCTGTAGGGTTTGGTTTTTGTGGGTTTATTTATTTATTTATTTATTTTTGCGTGCTGGGCTTTTGCAGTGTGTAAATGATGGGAAATGAGGATGTGTTCTTCAGGACTTAATATAATTGAATGTCTGTCACTTGAAGGAAAGTGTGGAGTGGCATCTTGTTCCCTCCAAAACTAAAGCTTCTTCACAACTGACTATATGTTGATCATTTTTCTAAGTGCATTACATATATTAACATATTTAATCTTTACAGCAATAGCAATCTTATGAGGTAAGTGTTAGTATTATCCTTATTTCACAATGATGAAACTGAGGCACAGGGAGGGCAAGTAACTTGCCTGAGGTCACACAGCTAGACAGTTAAGGCCAGAGGTCTCTCTGCCTCCTGTCTCTCTCATTCTCAGCCATTGCCTTCGAGAAAAGCCTCTTTAATCTTTATCCTATTACACAGGGAGGCTTTTTGTCTTCCTCCCCTTTCTCCTTTCCTTCCACGTCATTCAACTCTGCCCTCTGGAACTGTATTCTATATGCTTAACATTTCTTCTAAATATTTCATCTGTCTTCTGCTATCAGCTGAACTCTAATCTCTCTTAAAGTTTCTGTTTCCCTTTTATCCTTCTCAAGTAGTGAGGGCTCATACTCACCTGCCCTCTGCCCCTCTGGTCTGGGAGTTAGGAATTAATATCTCTTTAGCTCTTCAAAGCTATTGCCAGGTCACTATTTCTTCTCTCTTATGTAAAATTCCCATTGATTTTGTGGTTCACACCTCATCCTACGTCATCCCTATTGTGTGTTAATCTGCCCTTTAATCTCCAACATTCACATGAAAGTTTGGGCTGGGTGTGGTGCCTCACTCCTGTAATCCCAGCACTTTGGGAAGCTGAAGTGGGTGGATCACCTGAGGTCAGGAGTTTGAGACCAGCCTGGCCAACATGGTGAAACCCAGTTGCTAGTAAAAATACAAAAATTAGCCAGGTGTGGTGGTGCGCACCTGTAGTCCCAGCTACTCTGGAGGCTGAGGTATAAGAATCTCTTGTACCTAGGAGGTGGAGGTTGCAGTGAGCTGAGATCCCACCATTGCACTCCAGTCTGGGTGACAAGATTGAAGCTCTGTCTGTCTCAAAAAAAAAAAAAAAAAAAAAAAGATTTTGGCAGCAGGCTTATGACTTTTCTCTCTCTCATGTTCTGCCAGCTGCCAGCTTGGTGACTCCAGTGTCCAGGAGGATAGTCCTTCTGATGCACTAACTCTTCTGATCTTTAGTTTCAGCCTTGATGTTTTCACGTAGCCTCTACTTTGCCATGTGGGATTTCAACAGCCCTACCTTGCTGCGTCATGGCTCAGGATTCCCTCATCCCCAAATCTCAAACTCCTGTGTCCTCACAGCTCACTCATTCCCTTTCCCCCCTACCCCATCAGTTAGCTCATGAAGGTGTCCAGGTCCTAGACTCTTCCTTATCCGCCCAGTCTACATTCCCTCCCGGCTTATTCTCCATGCTCATGGTCATCTGGACTGTTTTCTCATTCACATCCTTAGCGGTATTTATGCCCATATCCACCTTTTTTTTTCCTCCTATTTTGGAGAATGAAGCATCTCTCCTTCCTTCAAAATCAATACTTCAACCTGTGCATTCCATGCCTGCTCTCCCTTGTCAAGGTTCTTCCTTCTCTGCCAATCATTCCCTCTCTGCCCTATGTGTTCACCTTCCTCCATGTCCCTGTGGCCAGGCTCAATTCTTTCCCTCTGTCTCCCTCTAGAAGGTGAATAAGCTCAACTCTCTCCATCCTCCCTCTTGCCCTTGACCCTACTGCCCTCCCTCCGCTGCTGTGCAACCTTGCTCCTTCTCCAAATTTCTGGAGAGAGTCTATACGTACTCATCTCCTTTCCACCCTTTGCTCCACTGAAATTTGGCTTCTGTCCACAAAGTATTTAGGTTCATGTGAGGCTGGGTTAGAAGTTTGAGGGTGGTGAGTGAATGAAGGATACCTGCCACTGACTCAGTGGAGGTGAAGGCTGAGTGGTCTTCTAGGAATTCAGGGCCAGGGGATGAGTGAGCTTGAGGAGCATGGCAACGTGTGCAATGTGCATGAGTGGGAAAGAAGGTGTAAAAAGATGGAGTGCCACTTTGCACATCTCAACTGAAGTTCAATTTGCGTATTAACTGGAACATAAAAGTGAAAGTGTTTCTCCCTCCTTTGCCCCTGATCTTTGGAGCTGAGGTTTCTTCTTTGTACAGCATGGGGTGGGACCAAACGGTCATCTGATCCCTTCCAGCTCTCCTTGTCTTCCTGTAACAGAATTTCTCCTAGCAATGTCTTGAGTTTGTAGCTGCCTAGGAGACAAGCGTTTCAAAAATTCCTTACAAAAAGGCCTGTGTTCTTTCCACAGGGTGTTTTAAACAAATATCAACAACAACAAAAAAAGTTTTAAAAAGATACTGAAACTCATTTTGTAATAGCCTGTAACCTCATTGTGCCTCTTGTTGAGTAAGTGAAACCCATGTGTGTGCGGTGTTGATGGTGTTATGAGAATTAAAGCCATGATGTGGTTTCCAACCAAGTTCGAGTATGTGCATTTCAAAGGGATTTTCAGACACAACTTGAAGGAATGACTACGATTTGGTTAAATTTTTGGTCAAAGAAAAGCTGATCGTTTTTAGACAGATTGGGGCTTTTGTGGATGGAGCTGGACAAAAAGAATATGAAAAGAATGAAGAATTCAATCAGGCAGTAAAGAGATTAGTTGAATCCAGCCTAGGCTAGGGGTTACTGAATTCCATCTGCCCAAATTAAGCTGCTCTAAAAGGGCCAGTATGTTTGCTATTGCAGGAGAATCCAACATGTTCTGACCCTAAAAGGTCATCTTTAAATAACAACAATATAAAATCTGTAACATTTTAATCTTGGGATTTTAAAGGCGAAAGATTATAGAGATAATTTGTAAATAGAACTGGAATGTTTAAGATAATTCAATTTATATTTTTAAGTTTATTTGATTAGAGTTGCAACAAGAGATCTTTAAATGCTAGAGAGGTTTTTGCTTGTAATGGTTATAACTTCATCCTGTCGAGAATTTGAAGCACATAAAAATAAATCTGAATATATTACACTTATAAATGCAGTTTAAAATCAAGATTATTTAATTGATTAAATTTGTGCATGAGATTGATTCTTTGAGCAGTTTAGTCTGTCAGTTGGAGTTTCTGGAAACTTGTCAGAGAAATTTTGAAGGCGATTTTCTTGTTTTACTAGTCTTGTAAATAGAGTCATAGTTTGAACTGAAAGTAATGAAAACCATGTTTTAAAATTTGGTAACGTGAATATGAATTTAAAAGTGAATTAACTGAAAAGACATTCTATGGAAAAGGCCCATGATGTGGGGTACAGGAAGAGGATGAGCAAAAAGAGGAAGAATGTAAATATCCAGAGGGTAGGAGGAAGCTAAGGTGTCTGGTGCTGCTGGAAGGTGAGTACCCCACGAATAGTATTGCTGTGTACTGAGGACTGTGACCTGAACTATTTTCCCTTACATATTTATAACATGAATATTTTTGAGAGTGCCCAAGTTTTTAATCTTCATCTTTGCATTTCCTTATTTTAGAGGTAACAGACCAGGATTAAACTAGAACAAGGTAACACCCAATACTGCAAGACGCGTTAGCTAGACGGGGAATATTGATTGGTTCCTCAGCAGTGGAAGAGCAGTGTTATATAACTGCCAATCGATTATCTTATTTTGACTCTTCCAGAAACTGGGAACCAAAAAGAGGTAAAGAAGAAATAAGCAAAAGTGCTTAAATAACCAGCAGATTAAACCAAACCCATGTTCACCTGTGGCTCTCTCAATTGACTTGGACTAAATGGTGAAGTTGCAGAAGCAATTGTCTTGGAGATGTCTCAGATTTCCCCTGCTTTCTCCCCCACTTAATTATTATGCCTTTGTCTACTCTACGCATCAGATTCCATTCTCAGGGAGGAGCTGGTCTACACTCTGATGCGAATTTAATTTCGTGGGGTAATTTCTCTCTAAGTCTTGTGTTCAGTTGTGGATTGGAAGTAATGGCACAGGGCTATCCCTACACACCTTCACTGAGAATGCCATGAGGGGAGGCGAGGTACACATAGGAAACCACATCATTTATATGCCCTCAGAGAGATTTTTGTAAGAGAAAGAGTTGCTAGTAACACTTGCTCTGGGACTGTCCCAGCAGATGGGATAGACGGTAGTCCTATTTGTAGGTCAGCAGTTCTTAAACCCGGCTAGTCATCATAATCATTGGAAGAGATGTTTTAGACAAATTCTATGGCTGACATTTCCCATTCATATTCTGATTTAGTTGCTTTGGGATACAGTTCACATTCAGCCCTGCTGGAAGAACAACAATTGGAATCCCAGGGATTAGTTCACTATCTGGCAAGGATTACTTAAAGAAGCAGGTGTACAGTGCACCCTGCACTCCATTTACTTCTTGTTCTTATAACAACAGCACAGTCAGGATGCAGAGGCACAGCAGACTTCTTCCACTTTACTTACTTGGAAGGCAAAGTCCCAAGTATTACAGTTCTAATGATAGGCTCTAAACTTCATCTTGTCCTCTATCTCTTCCTCTCTTCGCATTCACCTGTCCCTTTTGTGTTTTTCTTCTCCCCTTCATGTTTTTCTAGAACACTCTCACAGGCTGCCTCTGGCTCCTTTTACTGGCTATTTAACCATATTGTTTTTCTATTCTTCAGAATAAGTAAAACTGAACACACCCGTTAGTTTTGAGAACAAAGTACTAATAATCTATCTTCTTTGCCTGGATGAAGTGACAAGGAGTTTGACATATAAAATACTACTTCATTTCTTCCTCAGTACAAACCTGGAAGCAGGAGCTGGACTCCCCAAAAGGTTCTTGCTTGGAATGGGCTCATTTTAGTTTTCATCATCATGAGCACACATTGATTGAGTGTCTAGCACAGGCAGGGCACTGAGGCCAGCTTATGCTGTCCTGAGCTTGCTAATTAGATCACACTGCTCTTTCCTTGGTACACCCTGTCTTGTGGTATTGATTAAAACCAGCACATTAAAAATAAATCTTGAAAACTTTAGTTCTTTGTCTTGCTTTTCAAAAATAATTGTATTCTCTCCAATCCCACAAGTGCTGCAACTTCAAAAATACAGAAAAGCACACAAAGAAGCTAAAGATCACCATAATTCTACTAACCGGAGAAAATTACTGTTCACTTTTTCATGTATATCCAACCCTGTTTTTGCTGAATACACGTGTACACACATTTGTAGCACCCTTATACTTTATATGCATAAATTTGACCATTGCAAGTTACTGTATCATTTTTTATTTTTCCACAGTGTTTACAGTATGTACAATGGTTGAAGGGACCAAGGTTCCATTATTTAACTGACCATTATTTATTTATATTACCAATCTTTTTTGATTTCTTGAATTGTTTCCATTCCCACTTTTAAAAACAAGCCTGTGTTATCTAGCCCAGTTAACCTTCAAATATCAAGGCTGTAGGCAAATAGTTGTAAACATGGAAAGTGAATACATATAATCTGATTCCATCCTGAGAAATCTGCTAGACAATAAATGTATCCCACCAGGAAATGATGAGACATCAGCAAAGCCTTGATGGCAAGCGCTGATTACATTTAATTGTACCTCTAAGACTTAAACAAAGATGAGAACAGAGGTGAAAGAATCATATGTAAATATTATACATCCTGATAAATTAGAGATAGTACAACCGAAAACACTGGAGAAGAGAAAGGAAAAGGAGGAAGTAAAATAAGACCATTGATTGATATGTAGGTAATAAGTGACAGTCTGAAGATACCATTTAAAGGTACAAACCAATTGTAGAAGTCCATGTAAGAAAAACGGATTATGGCCATTACAAAATTAAGTATTAGTAAAAAGGTAACCAGTATATTAAAAATATAAATCTTTTTAAATACCAATATATATATAACAATAATAAAAAGGAGAAATGTTTGATTATATTTGTAAGCATAAACATATCAAGAAAAATCTATAAATTGATAAAGCTAGACACTGAAAAGGGTTGGGGACAATAAGAGAATATAAAGGATAGGAATAGGGTTATGATTTTTTTAGAATTTGCTTTCTTGTAGTTTTGACTTTTGAGCCATGTAAAAATTATACATATTCAAAAAATAAATAAGGGCAACACCAAAATTGAATATAAAGAGAAACAAATAAACCTAATTATATATCAAATTGTACAGCAAGTATTCCTACATAGGAAGCAGAATTAATTCAAATACATATATATATACATATAGTTTTTAGACAGAGTCTCACTCCTTCACCAGGCGCCAGGCTGGAGTGCAGTGGCGCGACCTCGGCTCACTGCAACCTCCACCTCCCAGCTTCAAGCAATTCTCCTGCCTCAGCCTCCCAAGTAGCTGGGACTACAGGTGCGCGCCACCACACCCAGCTAATTTTTTTGTATTTTTAGTAGAGACGGGGTTTCACCATGTTGGCCAGGATGGTCTCGATCTCTTGACCTTGTGATCCGCCTGCCTCAGCCTCCCAAAATGCTGGGATTAGAGGTGTGAGCCACTGTGCCCAGCCACATTTTTTTTTTTTTTATTTTGAGACAGAGTCTCACTCATGCCCAGCCTCAAATAAATCTTTAATACACCTTAAGAAGATATATTTTATGAAGAGAAAGAACTTCAAAGAAATATTTAATTTTATTTGTTTTTGTAGTGTTATAATACTAAGAATAATTACTAAGTAATACTAAGAATATTTTGTGCATATTGAAGCATATAGCAAACAAAAAATAACTTAAATGTTTTGGAAATGAGGGTTCTCACTGTGGGAGAAGATAAAATATAAAAAGGGAGAACAGAGGAAGATTTTTCTATGATATAGGATTTGAATAAGAGGTATCAGTATCAACTCACGTTTCTTGAAAGATATATTTCTCAGTTCTGTGCATTGACAGTATCCAGAAACAATGCTATTCCACTAGCAATGAGCACATGTAGCAGCCAAATCTTGGTTTCTAAACAGCATTCTTCATTGACAAGAACCAGAGAAGCTTGGAGAAACTGCTGATTCTAGGTGTGAGACAGGGAAAGTGCAAGGTGAGCCTAGAATCGTGTGCCAGAAAGTAAGGAAATGCTCAAAGACCAATGGAACTGGGTCAAAATGATGCCATAACCAGATTATGGTTGCTTCCATTGGACAAATCTGAGTCAATTTGAGCATCTAAAAATTAATGATGGCAATGGGAGAAAAGGGAAAGTTTTTCTTTACAAAAGAATGCCAACTAACAAATGTAGAAAGAAGATGGAAGTAGAAAATTACTGGACAGGATGTCACTGTAGTACATGTACCTTTGAAGGATTCTGAATTTTAAAATTATATATTAGATCATATGGTGACAATTGGCAATTTAAAAAATCTGTATTAAATAATATGATCAATGCTAAATGTATTGAGGGTGGAACTATGGTTATGAGGAGCATGTTGTCGTTATTAGGAGACACAAGCTGAAATATTTAAAGTTTGTCATAGTATCTATGAACTAATTTGGATGAAACAGCAAAAAATAAGTACATATAATGAGAGTGATAAAGCAAATGTGGCAAAATGTTAAAAATTGGTGAATCTAGGCAAAGGTTACAGGTGTTTATTATTTGGTAACGTTGACATTTTTTAAAAAAACAAAAAGCTGAGGTTCAAAAGCTGCTTCATTATAAAAGAAAGAGCCAATGTAACAATAAGGTATTATAACATTACAACATCAACACTTTAAAATTGCTAATAAGATAATGGATCTAGGCAATGAACATTAATACCTGCTAAAACCATTAGGTGAAAAATTGATGAAAAAGTATATAATGAGGGGATTACGCTGAGAGCACTTGAATCTGTTAATTGATGTACACACCACTAAAAATGGGTTGGACAGCCTTATGTGGCTAATGACGTGATGTAATATGAAGTACACATAGCCACCTATAAAGTATTCTTACCTGAAAAAGAAAGAAACAGAACCTGGATTCAATTGAGCCTCAGGCTCTAATTACCAGTTTACAGGGGATAAAAAAACAGATTAAATGATACAAGAAGGAGACAATTGGCCAAATCCAGAATATGAGAAATTCTGCAGGACAAAATGACCTTATTTTTTCAACATATAAATGGCATAATAAAAAAATGGAAACATTGTCATAGATTACAGAGATTTAAGAGAAATACCAACTAAATCCAACCTATGAAACTTTTTGGATACAGATTTAAACAAATCGTAAAAAGACATTTTTGACATTCTGAAATTGCACATGAATGTGTATTAGAGGATATTCAGAAATTATTGCTAACTTGAATGGTGAAAGAAAGATATCAGGCTAATATTAATTTCGAAAAAAATTTTATTTTTAAAATGTTACAACTAAAGTATTTAAGAGACTAATGCCAGATGGCTGGGATTGCAATTAAAACATTCCAGCAAAAACAACAATGCAAAAGAATAGTGGAGAATAAATAAAACAGGAGCTGGGCAAAATGTAGATAATCAATAAAGCTGGTTGGTACATACACAGTGGCTCATTATATTATCCTCTTTACTTTTGTGTATGTTTGAAATTTGCATTATAAAAATTTTTTACGAAGCCATAATGGAGCTTCACATACAGACATTTCTGTGCAACTTTCAGATTATTTACTAGGAATAAATTTCTGGAAGTGGAGGTATAAGGTCAAAGGGTATACATATTTTGAAAAATTTTTATACCTATTGCCCAGTTGCAATAACAAGTAAATACTTAAACTTTTTACTACATACATATACTTTAATTTCTGGGGTACATGTGCAGATCTTGCAGGATTGTTACATAAGTATACACTTGCCATGGTGGTTTGCTGCCTCCATCCCCCTGTCCCCTACATCAGGTATTTCTCCCAATGTTATCCCTCCCCAATCTCCCCACCCCGCTATCCCTCCCCTAGTCCACCACCCCCCAACAGACCCCAGTGTGTGATGCTCCCCTCCCTATGTCCATGTGTTATTCTTCAACACCCGCCTATGAGTGAGAACATGCAGTGTTTGGTTTTCTGTTCTTGTGTCAGTTTGCTGAGAATGATGTTTTCCAGATTCATTCATGTCCCTGGAAAGGACATCAACTCATCCCTTTTTATGACTGCATAGTATTCCATGGTGTATATATGCTACATTTTCTTTATCCAGTCTATCATTGATGGGCATTTGGGTTAGTTCCAGGTCTTTGCTATTGTAAACAGTGCCACGGTGAACATACATGTGCATGTGTCTTTATAATAAAGGATTTATAATCCTTTGGATATATACCCAGTAATGGGATTGCTGGGTCAAATGGAATTTCTATTTCTAGATCCTCAAGGAATCGCCACACTGTCTTCCACAATGGTTGAACTAATTGACACTCCCACCAACAGTGTAAAAGTGTTCCTATTTCTCCACATCCTCTCCAGCATCTGTTGTCTCCAGATATTTTAATGATTGCCATTCTAACTGGTGTGAGATGGTATCCCAATGTGGTTTTGATTTGTATTTCTCTAATGACCAGTGACAATGAGCATTTCTTCATATATTTGTTGGCAGCATAAATGTCTTCTTTTAAAAAGTGTCTGTTCATATCATTTGCCCCCTTTTTGATGGGGTTGTTTGTTTTTTCTTGTAAATTTTTTTTAGTTCTTTGTAGATTCTGAATTTTAGCCCTTTGTCAGACGGGTAGGTTGCAAAAATTTTTTCCCATTCTGTTGGTTGCCACTTCACTCTAATGATAGTTTATTTTGCTGTGCAGAAGCTCTTAAGTTTAATTAGATCCCATTTGTCTATTTTGGTTTTTGTTGCCATTGCTTTTGGTGCTTTATAGTCATAAAGTCCTTGCCTATGCCTATGTCCTGAATGGTATTGACTAGGTTTTCTTCTAGGGTTTTTATGGTGTTAGGTCTTATGTTTAAATATTTAATCCATCTGGAGTTAATTTTTGTTTAAGGTGTAGGAAGGGGTCCAGTTTCAGCTTTCTGCACATGGCTAGCCAGTTTTCCCAACACCATTTATTAAACAGGGAGCCCTTTCCCCATTGCTTGTTTTTGTCAGGTTTGTCGAGATCCAATGGTTGTAGATGTGTGGCATTACTTCCGAGGCCTCTGTTCTGTTCTATTGGTCTATATCTCTGTTTTGGTACCAGTACCATGCTGTTTTGATTACTGTAGCCTTGTAGTATAGTTTGAAGTCAGGCAGTGTGATGCCTCCAGCTGTTTTCTTTTTGCTTAGGATTGTCTTGGCTATGTGGGCTCTTTTTTTGGTTCCATATGAAGTTTAAGGTGTTTTTTTCCACTTCTGTGAAGAAGGTCAGTGGTAGCTTGATGGGGATAGCATTGAATCCATAAATTACTTCGGGCAGTATGGCCATTTTCATGATACTGATTCTTTCTAACCATGAGCATGGAATGTTTTTCCAACTGTTTGCGTCCTTTCTTATTTCCTTGAGCAGTGGTTTGTAGTTTTCCTTGAAAAGGTCCTTCACATCCTTTGTTAGTTGTATTCCTAGGTATTTTATTCTCTTTGTAGCAATTGTGACTGGGAATTGACTCACGATTTGGCTCTGTTTGTTTGTTATTGGTATACAGGAATGCTTATGATTTTTGCACATTGATTTTGTATCCTGAGACTTTGCTGACGTTGCTTATCATCTTAAGGAGATTTTGGGCTGAGATGATGGGGTCTTCTAAATATACAATCATGTCATCTGCAAATAGAGACAATTTGACTTCCTGTTTTCCTAATTGAATACCCTTTATTTCTTTTTCTTGTCTGTTGCATTTGGTTTGCCAGGTAAATACCTAAACTTTTAACCAAAATTACATATGGCTTCACCAGAAATATTTAATTCATGTTAAAGAAATTTCAAGCATCAGTGAGCAAATGGGAGTGATTTTTGTTCATTTATTTGACAAGGGAAGATTTCGGTGTCTTTTCTGATGACAGTCCCTATCCTTATAGAGTATTGATTATTAAAGTTATTCTTCATTACTGTCTGTGGATGCTGAACTGGTCATAAATCTGAGGAGGTGCTTTCACCAAATAGCACTTCTCTTCAGATTCAGAGCAACAGGTTGAGTTGGTTTCCCTGGTTCTACTTTTTTAATTAAGAGAATTCAGGGTTTTGCATCTTTAAGCTATACAATGGGTCAGAGAGATTTCATTCTACAACATGAGGACCTTGATGAAACGTGATTCCTTTTCTAAGGGAACTTGAGAAGACAGCACAGGTGGTAGTTATGCCTGGGAAAAACAAATGGATCAAAAGCAGGAAGAGCTGATGAAAAGGACTGTGGCAGGGGCCTCCAAATGTCCTGGGCAAAGTATGATCATCAGAGCTCTAAGGAATAGGAATGAAGGGGGAAAGGACTGGTTCTTTCTTATCTCTCTTGTATTAGTGATTTGCCATTTTTAGCCAACATAAGAGATATCCTAATTGCAGGAGAAAAAAACATGGAATTCTCAATGATTTCCTTCCCTACTCCTGGACTATTCATTTCTACCTACCCCTTACAGTCAGGGATGCCTTTCTAGCCAAGATTGAAATGGGTTTTGGAAAAGCATTGGCTGGATTTGTTCACAGACTGTTTAAGTATGTCAGAGTGACGGGCTACATGCTCTGCTTAACAGCATGGGGCACAGATTAAGAAAAACACAGGCATATTGGGAAATGGTTTTGACACAAAACTGAAGTACAAAGATTCATGTGACTGACTACTCACTGATAAATGTGATTTCAAAAGACGATTTCTACCTTACAGGAGTGTTGCCTTATGTGGACCCAAATGTTGTACGGAGAAACACTTTGTAGCATAATGGAGTTGTAGATACCTCCAAGTATTCCCGTCTGTTATTTGGGCCGGCCTTGCTTCATTGCACTAGACGTTAGTTCCTACCCACCTCAAAATTTCTACTGTTGGAGACGGGATCTTCGTAGTAAGGAGACCTGTGATCTGGCAGTGGAGCCTTCATAAGAGCTTTGATGCCCCTGCAGGTTAGAGTTTGGAGTAGTAAGAAAATCAGCTTGCAGTAGCACCAGTCTCAAACCTTCCAAAATATCTGGTAACATGCAAAGGTCTAAATGCTCTATAGTCACTGGGGTCTCCAAAAGCCTGGCTTTTCTTGGAATTCTAAGAGCATGAGTTCTTTGCATCAGTAGCCTCAACAGCAAACTCAGGAACAATTTTATTTGGATTCAAGCTTCTGATTGAGATGAACTAAAACCAACTAAAGCCAACTTCAGTAAAATCTAAAAGAAAAAAAGAAGGAAGGGAAGGAAAGAGGAAGAATTTTACAAAGACAGAGGGATTCATCTTAGAGACCAAAGGCATACTTATACATGAGCCTCAGGAAGGGATGGGGACCCCAGAGACAGAAAGCTCAGTCTTTGCCTGTCATCTGCCTCATTCTTTTTCAGTAGATCATGGCTCTTAGCTCAGATGTTATAATTATAGCCACCTTAAAAGATTGTCTTAATATCTTAGTGCCAGTCTTATGGACCCAGCTTGAATCAGATGTTAATTTCTGACCCAGTCAATGATGGCCAGAGAGGAGGGTGCATAATGCAAATATAGCCTCCATGATCCTTGTCCAGAGAAAGAAGAATAGTAGTAAACAAAGCAGAAGTACTAACAGTTACCTTCTACGCATCATCTGGATGTGCTTACCCACCATTCCACACCATCCTTTTACATTTACTAACTATTCATTAAGCACCTGTGAGGAGCATGGTTTTGATCTAGGTACCACGAACACACAAAAAAGAGTCAGACACATTCTACCAATTTGGAAAAATAGGGCATTAATGCATTAGAAATTAAATGGTACCCCAAAGTGTTCAGCAGAAATGACCATAGTGAAAAAAAGTGAGAAAGGAATACAAGTCAGTTTGCAGAAGATGTGGTTGAAGGATCACAGCATATTTTAGGAGTCGTCTGCACAAGGCTCCTTTTCAATAGAGGACTCCCTTCTACAACATTGGTGACAGACACAGGGTCTGCCAGCCTCTGCTCAAATGCATTCAGAATGTTTTGTGAGGTGGAGAGCCTTTACCGTTGTTGACCAAGTTAATTATTAGTCTGTTCTCCTTTATAGTAAAAAAAAAAAAAAGAGCTGCCCCATAATTTCTTATCATTGATCCTACCTCTGAGTGTCCTTTACATGTAATAGCCTAGTCAATATTTAAAGGGTGATGATGGCTTTCTCTCACCCCTACCCATAAGAGTTGACTGCCCTCAACCGTAAATCTTCCCATATGCACCATATGATTCCCATCGAACCACATGATTCTTCAGTGGTTACTTAGATGACCTGTTATATCTCTGTTGGAGCTCGTTTCCCTCATCTGAAAGTTTTATCTATAACCTTCTTAAATTAGAGAGCAAGATCTAGACACTATGTAGAGTCTGACCTGTGCAGACTACAGAGGGACCAGGATGAAATGTTTCTGCGGTGATACTTAAGACACGACGGCTTTTGTAGATAGTGAGTCTGGGACTTCCAGAAAATTACAGTTTTTGCTTTGGTTTTTGTTTTAAATCAGACTTCTGTTCAAGTAATAGCCAATCTTATTCTCTTAAAATGTGGTTCATAGACCACCTGTATCCAAATTAACTGAAATTATTTGTTAAAAATGAAGACTGAGGGCTCCTCTCCTAGACTATTGAATCAGAATCTCTGGGTGTGGAGTTGAGATTCTGCGTTTGTACTAAACTTGCTAATGTTTCTTACATACACTGAAACTTCAGACCTATCAATAATGGTGGTTAAGAACACAGAATTTCTCAGCTTCTAGCTGTGTGACAATGGGCAATTTACTTGACTTCTGTGAGTTTCACTTTTCTCATCTACAAAAGGAAGATAATAATTCCTCAGAGGATATTTGTTGAAACAATAATGTATGTGTAGTGGATACTGTTATCTACCCAGCTGCCAATTCCCAGCTCACCCTCCCCTTCTTTGCCAGTGGGGCTCAGTTTTGTTTGGGTGGGGTAGGCACCATTCCATGTGTTCAAGGAAGGTGAACCAGAGGTGAATCATGATTGATCTAAGATAACATTGGCAGTCCTATTTACTTTGTCATTGATTGGTTACGGTATGGTAACGTGATTTAATCCTGGACAATGAAATGTCAGGAGAAATTAGGGAGTTTTGGGGTACAGTTGTCCTAACCAATAGAAAGATATATGTGGGAGGTGTGCTTTGGTAGATGTTGAAATATCTGTGTGGCAGCTGGAATCATTGCAGCCTTTGTGCAGCCACAAAGGGAGATGTTACCCACACATGGAGAATAGCAGAGTTGGAGGATGGATTCTCCGTGGTGTCATGCTGCTCAGTCAGCCAACCCTGGGACCAATCACTCATCAGCCAGCGTGAGACAGGATACTACAAAGCCCCTTATAGTTAGGTACTCTTACTTGCAGCTAAAAGCATTCTAACAGATACAGCATGTAAATCCCTTAGCAGAATGCCTAACTCAATATGTGCACAACAAATGACAGCTATTATATTATTATTAATGATAGAAATATTGGACTTATTTTCCATTACATGTAGGTCAGGGATTGTAGGGCCAATTCTATTGTAAGATATATCTGCTCCAAAATATCTGCTGAGGGTTCGTACTAATTTTTCTTAGTCTCCACACTTTGTTCTAGCCTAATGAAATCATGGTGGATCTATTATACAATGCGTATCAGTTCTCTTTCCCAGCCTTGAGTTTGCTACAGATTTGACAAATTTTGCAGCCTTTTAAGTTTTCACTTACATTTCACCTCGCTTGAAAGTGGTTATGATTTTAATAGGAAGAAAAGAAGGCTTTTATGTTTGAGGCAGAAACATACTGTGATTGAGAATTATTCAGAGAAAAAGCCTAGTTTTATGATTTGTCATGGGTGGTCCCAAGTTAAGCATTGTAAAGGCATTTTGGAGGGCAGCTGGTGGAGAGTAAAGAGTTGGAAATTTATCTGGCAAATCTCTGGAGGGCTGGTGAGGCAGTTAGATGAAGTTAAGTGCCTGCCGAAGGTCATTCAATGATGGCATGGCCAAAGAGGGATTAGAATTCACAGTCACAGTGCCTGGAATTCCTGTGCGTGACTGGACTTTGCTACGTGATGTTACTTGGGGGCAACACTGAATATTGTGGCAACAAAATCTCCAGAGAACAAGGGGAGGGATAATGGCGGAGTCATTGACTCAAAGAGTGGTACAACTGGGAAAGATCTTGGGATTATCTGGTCCCACATTCTCATTTTACAGAGAAGGAAATTGACATCCATAGAGGTCAAGTGATATATCCAAGGTCATATAGCCAATAAGTGGCAGAGCAGGGATGAGGACACTCGTCTTATGACGCTTGATTTAGTGCTTTTCCTTTGATGAATTTATTACAAAATTCTCCTAGAATTTTATGACATGAGAGCTCCAAATATTTGGCAAAATTATAAAGTAGACTGCATTCTCTTACATCTCTTATTAGAGCAACTGCTTAATTTTCATTTATTCTGCTGTCTAGTTTTAACAGCACTTCCTGTGAGTTAGCCTGTTCTCATGCTGCTAACAAAGACATAGCCAAGACTGGGTAATGTATAAAGGAAAGAGGTTTAATGGACTCACAGTTCCACATGGCTGAGGAGGCCTCATAATCGTGGCGGAAAGCAAAGGAGAAGCAAAGTCACAGCTTACATGGTGGCAGGCAAGAGAGTGTGTGTAGGGGAGCTCCCCTTTATAAAACCATCAGATTCATAAGACTTATTCAATATCATGAGAACGCAAGGGAAAGACCCACCCCCATGATTCAATTACCTCCCACCACGTCCCTCCCATGACACATGGGAATTATGGGAGCTACAATTCAAGACGCTATTTGAATTCCCAGCAAATGTGCTAGGCCAGTACTTACTTTCCTGGTTGGTCTATCTAGACATATTTGTGACATATATCTATAATGGAAAAAAACTGACTTTTGTGGTTCTGGAAGCCAGTGTTATTACTTTTTATTTAAATAGCATATATGAAAACTGGGTAAATATTCCTCATGGCTGAACTATCATTATGGGGCACCATGTGTTAGGAATTGATCTTGACACAACACACTGGATATTTAATTTTTATTATTATTTTTAAAAAACTGAGAAAATCCGTGTTATTGTGTCAGTGTTACAAATAAGGATATTGGGGCTCAAGGTGATACAGCTAAAAGCTATATAGCTGGAATTAGAAGCCTGGTTCGTTTGAATCCAGAGCCCTTAATGGGTTTCAAAAAAGAAGAATGAGAATTCTGATACATTTAGGAGTATAGAAAATGAATTTGGGGCCTACGGCACAGACCGCAGAGGGCGGTACCGGGATTAGAGCATCTGTGTCATCCGAAGACGTAGTGAGGGCACTAAATTCCAGAAAAGCAATAATCAGAAACCAAGAGCTTTATCTTTTTCACAATGTTGCCTGGAGCTGATTCCGCTTCTGAAAACCTACCAAAAATATGTTTGGTTTGGAAGGAAACATGGTACCATCTACCAGCCAATTGAAGGTGCCAACTAGGGGTTGAGGTTTTCAGACTGATGCTTCATTCACAAAGGGAAGTGGAGTCTTGAATTTTGTGTCATGAGGGGGAGGTAGCCTCATTCAGCTTTGACAGATGGTGTAGAGTAGGGGTTTAGAGCATGGGCTATGAATTTAGATTTGGTCTGTCAAGTCCCAAGATGCTAGTTACCAACTATGTGACCAGTGTCTTTCAACACTAAATTCTCATCTGTAAAATGAGGTAATAATAGGACTTATCTAATGGCCTTGTTGCAAGGGTTTAGTGAGATGGGATGTGTAAAACATGAAGCACAGAGAGAGGCACTCAGTAAATAAATGTTTACAGCCTTGCTCGTCATTGGAGTCATTGTTTCAGTGGCTCTGTGTGAGGAATTGGAAGAGCAGGGCTCTACCTTTACACCGCCTCTACAGATCTGCATTCCTACTTTCTTCGGGAGGTCACACAATTTTTCAGAACCTCAGTGTTGCTATAGAAAGTCAACACAGGAATGTGTATGGCCATGCAACCTTAGGTCCCCTGTGAAGTAGGAAGACATGTGGAGAGAATGCCTGGCTCCCATCCTGCACAAGATGTGTTACAGTCACTGATGAGGCTTTGAGGAAAGTAGTTTGTCTCTGAGCAAGATTTGAAGCCAAGCTGCCATGTTTCTAAAAATGGCTACAAAACACCATTTTCTCAATTTGCGTTGGTGGGATTTTAATTTATGGAGGTATTGACCGAGTGACAACAAAGAGAGGCCAATGCTATTGAAAGTAAAATTTATTACTTGCTTCCTGAGAGGAGGAGGGACGCCACATCATGCAGGTTCTGTCAGGAGGGAGAAAGGAGCCAGGAGATCACTTAGGCTAGAGCCTTGTTTCTGCAGGAAAGGTGAGGCAAGGCCGAGTAAACATCTTAGCATTGGGTAATTTGAGTAATTCTAGCAGGCTCTGCGTGATCTAGGTGGACTGTGGTTGTCTCATACCTGGCCTTGAGATAATTTAGCACAGGGAAAATATTGGCCAGTATGTGAGAGATAGATAAGGAGGTGATTAGTGAATATGGGCTTGAGTTTGATTGGTTTGTGTATAAAAGTCATGCTTATAGGCAAGTTATTATCTTTAGGAATTAGCTAGTCCTGGGAGAGCTGGTCTCTGCTGGGATCTGTAAATTTCCCAAAATGTTGAAATACCAAAAGATTATAAAATTAAAAACATGATTGACATACTCATTCATAGGCCCCACCTTCCTTCCCTAGTCCCCTAACCCTCATGTCTCCCTGAAAACAGATAAAGTCATAGGTATCAAGGTCAAGGGTACATATCCAGCAGTTTGGGGTAGTAGAAAAGCAAGAGCAGCCTGGTGCTGATAACTCACGCCTGTCATCCCAGAGCTTTGGGAGGCTGGGGCTGGAGGATCACTTGAGTCTGCCTGGGCACCATAGCAAGACCTTGTCTCAAAAGAAGAAAGGAAGAAAGGAAGGGAGGGAGGAAGGGAGGGATGGAGGGAGGGATGGAGGAAGGGAGGGAGGGAGGGAGGGGCAGGAAGGGAAGAAGGGAGGAAGGAAAGAGAACTTGTAGGCTATGGTGGAGGATACCAAAAGTAGCTTTGTATTTTTTCTCAGATTCTGGGGTGTCCCACACTTTACAATCTGTGTACAGCTTGCACACAGAAAAGAAGAAAACCAACGACAAAGAAAAAAGTTGTGAGGAAGCCTCCTGCCACACATTCTATCTTTTAGTAGCACTACTAAGTAACCTGTAAATTCACATCAGGCCTGCAGCTGCCTGTTGTCAGTTTAGAATCCTGTTTGCCATTCTAGAAAGAAGTCTATGTTATAACTGCAGATTTCACCTCATAAAAACAAACACCACCTAACTCCTGCCCACACAAGAGCATTCATGTTATGAATTATTCACAGCATCTAATTTTCTTTTATGTCAGATATTTTTGTAACAGGTATAAAATATTTAACAGTCTGAATCAACTCTCATGCAGTGTTTTACAGCTACTTTGACTTAATAACCTGTATACACATTCCTGAGCCTTGAGCGTATCATACAATGATGGTTCATGCCCACTTTCCATGCCACTTGCAGCCAAATAAACTGCAAACTCAGGCGTGTGAGTTACTTCAGTTTTATTGCCACAGTTGCAAGGCACTGTTCACACTGCAGCTTACCTTCTATGTGTTCATGGACGTCTTGCTGATAAAGTCATCTGCATTAGATACAGTGGTACAAATCTTGAGACCACAGAGTTGGAAGAACTGCATTTATTCTCAACACCGGACAAAGGTGTTTTCCTTCCTTCTCTCTCCTCCCCTCCCCACCTCACCCCTCCCCTCCCCTTCCCTGCCCTTCCTCCTTCCTTCCTTCCTCCTTCCCTCCTCTCCCACACCTTCCCTCCCTCCCACTCCTTCCCTCCCTCCCTCCCTCCCTCCCTCCCTTCCTTCCTTCCTTCTTTTTGACAGAGTTTTACCATGTTCCACAGGCTGGTCTCGAACTATGGAGCTAAAGCGATCCACCCGCCTCAGCCTCCCAAAGCGCTAGGATTACCGACATGAGTCACCACACCTGGCACTGTTTTCATTCTTTCTAATGATACATTAGAAATCATATACATTGCTTTGATCTCTAAAATTTCATCTATCTAAATATTTATTGAGTACTTACTCATTTATAAGCTCCTCAAGGGCCTGTCCATATTTTTATATCCCTTTCATAAGCAGTGAACTGTATCAGGCACATACTGGGAGCTAAAATGAATACTTGATCAAGTAATTGTTTTATGGCAGCGTTTCCCAAAGTATATGCCATGGTCCACTGAAGGTTGATAGGATCCATGTGGTGGGCACTAAATGAATAAATTGAAAATACAATCCCTTCTATTCCAGAGTTCCTTGATTTTCACTGTTACATACTATAGCCCACTTACTAGTAGATAGGTGAGTTTACTAAAGGTTCTAAAATTAGATATAAAGATTTGGCTGAGTTGTTGAGTATTCCACTGAAATAGTTTATTCGCATGCAATACTTGTCAACATGGCAAAACTCTCACTGTGTGTGCATATACACAGACTTTTCATTACATTTGGGAAGCGTCTTTGTTATCAAAGCTTCACAGGTTTTTGCCTTGAGTTGCTCATGCTTTTCAATTCGTATTATCTTTGATCTAACTAATAGTTCCAAAAGTTTCCTTTTGAGGTTATTGAGGTCTTTATTTTAATTGGAAAGTGGAATAGGATGGAACGTATGATTACATGATTTTTGCCTTGTGTGAGTTGTCCCTAATCAAAATTTTAAAGAGCTACAGCTTTTGGCAGGATGATTTTGGGGGCCCATGAGGGCACATAGAGAGAGACATGTAACCCCAATTTATGGGGAAGCTTTTAAGAGAAAAGTTATATCTAAGTTGAGATGCAAAGAATGAAAAGCAAGCTGACTTACAATGTGATCTGTAGAGTACAAGTTTAGAAAAAAAAATCAATGTTTTTGTATTTTTTTTTTCAGGAGTTGGTATGTTTTATTAGGGAAAGTTTTTTTAACAAAATGTGGCTTTTATTTACAGAATTTAATGCCTATGGGGACTGTTCAACCCAGGAAGGATAATCGTTAAGCCTGCTAATGTATTTTCTTATTTTCAGTCTACATACAAATATTTTGTTTGCTGCTCATTCATAAAAACCCCAATATCGTAAATGACAAATAAATCCTCCCATCCCTTAATTAAATATACAAACAGCTTGAAAAACACAATTTAAATTGGCTTAATCTTGAAGTGTAATACAATGAAACTGAAAACTAAACATTTAAAGTCTTATACCAAATAGTAAAATAGTCGAAGACCTTCAGGATCCTTTGATTGATTTACATCAATAAGAGAACTTATTTTTGACATGTAAAAGATATGTGCTCATCTCCCATTACAATTTTGAGCTCTTATTGGTCAACCCTATTGGGGGAAGCCACAAAGCATCACCTTCTTTTGTAATTTCACTGTCATCAATAATTCTCTTCAGTTGTTCCATTACACTCTTGTGCACATAAGCCTCTTTTCTGATTATTACATTGTTTTTGTAATTGCTGTTGTTGGCACATCTAAGCTTTCTGTCCATCCAAAACCCGAACTCCAGAAACTCGTGCCCAAACTTGCCTTTGTGCTCCATGTAGTAGTGCAGGTAGAAATCGCTGGTCATCATTTTTGCTCCCGGTAAGCCCCAGATCAAGATTATTTTTTAAATATCTTTAAAAGTTTTAAATTTAATTTGCCATGTTGTCTTGTAAGCTACATTTCTATTTTTTCCCTTATAAGAGCTTTGGGATCTTTAAATGGATAATCTTTATCACTGACATAATTGTAAATGCTTTTGAGTTCCACACCCCATTTCCAGCTAAAGCAAAATGGCGCCATTGATTGTACTTGCCAGAAAATTAATTTTAAGATTTGCCATGACATGTTTCTCCCTGTGGGAACGTGCCCTTGTGTGGGAACAGTGCTATCTTGTCTGTAACAATGAGGAAAAGATTGAGATATATTCACTGTATACTATACATTGAACGCTTACTATGTACAACGCAGTGTTCTGTGTGCTGGAGACAAAGCAGTCCCTAAGTACAAAGCAACGCATTTGCCCTCCTAGTACTTACAGTCTATTGGGGACAACAGACAAAAATAAGTTACCATATAAAATGCCAGGTAGGAATGAGTATTATAAGAAAAGGAGAGAGAGAGTGATGGGGCTGGAGGAGGCTATTTTAGATACAGTGGTTGGAAAAGCCCCTATAATGAGGTGACAACTGAACAGAGACTTGAATGAGGTGGAGGAGTGAGCCATATAGCTCTCTGGGGAAAGAGTATTCCAGGTCAAGGGAACAGGAAGTACAAAGGTCCTGGGGTGAGAATATGTTTTATTTTATTTTAAAATTTTCTTTCACAAGGAGGCAAATACATCTTTTCTTTTTTTTTCTTTTGAGAGACAATCTTGCTCAGCCACCCAAGCTGGAGTGCAGTGGTGCAATCTCGGCTCAATGCAACCTCCGCCTCCTGGGTTCAAGCAATTCTCCTGCCTCAGCCTCCTGAGTAGCTGGGATTACAGGCTCCTGCCACCATGCCCAGCTGATTTTTGTATTTTAAGTAGAGACAGGGTTTCACCATATTGGCTAGGTGGGTTTCGAACTCCTGAACTCAGGTGATTCACCCGTCTTGGCCTCCCAAAGTACTGGGATTACAGGTATGAGCCACTGCCCCCATCCAAATACATCATATTTTAAATTGACTGCCTGCAGAATAAGTAGAAAGTAACATACTGGTATGGAGAGTAATATGTAAACTTGGCATTTAAGGAGGAGAGAAAAAGATAAACAAGTAATTTTTCAACTTTCAGCTGTCAGGCAGCTTCACAATTGTACTTTATAAAAATAAGAGTTCTGGCCAGGTGTGGTGGCTCATGCTTGTAATCCCAGCACTTTGGGAGGCCGAAGTGGGTGGATCATGAGGTCAGGAGTTCAAGACCAGCCTGGCCAACACGGCAAAACTCCATCTCTACTAAATATACAAAAATTAGCTGGGCATGGTGGCACACCTGTAATCCCAGCTACTTGGGAGGCTGAGGCAGGAGAGTCGCTTGAACCTGGGAACTGGAGGTTGCTGTGAGCTGACACCACACAAAAAAAAAAAAAAAAAAGAAAAAGAGTGAGACTCTGTCTCAAAAAAAAAAAAAAAAAAAGAACAGTTCTGTCAAAGGATAGATCATTGGCTCATAGGCCCCAGGGCATTTTTATTTCTCTTTCTCGTATCTATATATGTCAGAATGGTCTTCTGTCTTCGCCTTCCTCTGCTTGTTTGGACAGGTGTCAGAAAATAGGATAGGCATTTTTCCTATAATCACAGCTTTTCTCCTTATGTTATATGCACATATGCTTAATCCTGTTCAAGTCTTTGGTCTAGCTGGTGTTTATATTTTTTAAAAAATAGGCAGAATTGAGTGATTAGTGAAGCTGATTCTACTTACTTTGAAATATCACATGAGGCAGTGATCTATGCCTAAACGCTGGTTTCCAAAACAAAATATTTCTATGGATTTTTCTTTCTATTACCCTTAGCCCACTGGTCCGTTGCATCTGTGAGCAAGGTGATCATCATGAGGCTCTGATTAATGTACCATCAGGATAAGTAGCTCCTCCATGTAAGAGTTGAAGCAAGTTAATGATGGGAATAAATAAATCCATAGTATAGCAGGTATCAATACTGACCACTGTTGCTCATCAGAGAGCGTGTCTGCCCAACAAAGAAAGCACTTCAGCTGACCCCCTGATATTTTCTCATCCGTGCGGCCAACAATGTAGTCAGTTTTAAGACAAAATATCACACAGGGGCTTTCTTAGAGCTATAGGAAAAGAGAACCTATCTTCTGCTTGGAGATGCTGAGAGGGTAAGAAGTAATTTAAGAGCCAACAGGCATCATCTTGTTATCATAAACAGAAATGCTAACTAAAAATGGTGCCAACCCAAGAAAAGCAGAGCTGGGACGTTGTTTGAAAACCTGGAGCCACCCATACCTGAAGCGAGGATACCACTCTCTGTTTCAGTTTTATGAGATGATTAATTCTGAGCAGAATGTAAATGTTTTCTGCATTTTTGTCTTCGATTAAGAAAATGAGTTGGATTACTGTATGATATGGTTTGGATTTGTGTCCCTGCCCAAATCTCATGTTGAAATGTAATTCCCAGTGCTGGAGGCGGGGCCTGCTGGAAGGTGATTGCATCATGGGGGTGGTTTCTCATGGTTTAACACCATCCCGCTTCGTGTTGTCATCCCAATAGTGCGTTTTCATGAGATTTGGTTATTTAAACATGTCTGACATACCTCCGTCTCCCTCTCTTCTCTCTCTCCTCTCCCTATCTCTCTCTCTCACACACACACACTCACTCCTTCCATGTAAGATGTCTGCTCCTGCTTTGCTTTCCACCATGAATTAAAGCTCCCTCAGGTCTCCCCAGAAGCAGATGCATCCATGCTCCCTGTACAGCCTGAGGAGACATGAGCCAATTAAAACTCTTTTCTTTATAAATTACTCAGTCTCAGGAATTTCTTTATAGAAATGTGAGGACAGACTAATACACTGTGACCTGCAAGTCAAAGGTAATTTTCATCTGACTCCTTGCTGGTACCTCCCAGCAGGATACTAGAGCATCCAATAGACAGGAGAAGAGGTGATTAGACCTGTATTCCTCAATTGCCAGGAGGAAAAATTTCAATGCTGGACATACAATGGAATCATCCAACATATGTGAATCGGTTAGGGTAGTTTTGTGAGTTATGAAACCTAAGCCTTTATTCTTTTTGCTCTGCTGTAAATTGAATAGAATAAAAATCCACCACAACCACATGCAATCTGAGCCTTGCCCTTCAAAAATTTTAGCCAATCAAAGCCTACATTGAAAAGATATCTTCTGCCGGGCATGGTGGCTCACACCTGTAATCCCAGCACTTTGGGAGGCCAAGGCGGGCAGATCACTTGAGATCAGGAGTTCGAGACCAGTCTGGCCAACATGGTGAAAACCCATCTCTAATAAAAATACAAAAATTAGCTGGGTGTGGAGGTGCCCAGTAGCCAGGGCCCAGTAGCTGGGATTGCAGCTACGTGGTGGCCCAGTACCTATAATCCCAGCTACTTGTGAGGCTGAGGCAATGGAACCCGGGAGGCAGAGTTTGCAGTGAGCTGAGGTCATGCCACTGCACTCCAGCCTGGGAGACAGAGTGAGACTCTGTCTCAAAAATAAAAGAAAATATATCTTCTAGAAAAAAATGCATAGATTGGACTCCACTAAAATTGAAGACTTCTGTGCATCAAAAGGCATTGTCAACAGAGTAGGAAGGCCATCCGCAGAATAGGAAAAAATATTTGCAAATTATATATATTACAGGAGATTAATACCCTAAATATATAAAGAACTCTTACACCTCAGCTACAACAAAACAAATAACCTAATTTAAAAATGGGCAAAAGAACTAAACAAACATTTCTCCAAAGAAGATATGCAAATGGCCAATAAGCACATTTAAACATGCTCAACATCACTAATGACTGGGAAATGCAAATCAAAGCGATTAGGAAATACCACTTTACACCCATTATGATGACTATTATTATTTTTTTAAAGGTCAGATCTGGTAGCTCACACCTATAATCTCAGCACTCTGGGAGGCAGAGGCAGGGGGCTCACTTGAGCCCAGAGGTTCTGGGCAACATAGCAAGACCCTGTCTCTAGAAAAAAAAAATTTGTAATTAGCTAAGTGTGGCGGTGCACACTTGTAGTCCCAGCTACTTGGGAGGCTGAGGTGGGAAAATTGCTTGAGCCCAGAAGGCTGAGGGTGCAGTAAGCAACAATTGTGCCACTGCGCTTCAGCCTGGGTAACAGAGTAAGACCCTGTCTTCAAATAAAATAAAATAAAATAGAAACAGTAAATATGTGTTAGTGATAGAGACAGGTGGCAGCCAAAGATCTCCTGTTGAAACTCCACCCTTAAACCTAAAGCAGCCTGAAGGTTGAAAAACCGGACCACTGGTCCCAGATGAGGCCTGCCATTTCACAACTGATTCTTTCTGAATAATGCCCACCTGCACACTGCGGGGACGGTGTGGAGCCTCAGGAAGTTCATGGCGTTTGCCACGAGGAGGAGCCTGGCCTCTCCTGGTGCTGTGTGGTGACCTGGGATTCAATCTGTGAGGCGGTAAATCTTCTAGCAGGACTCTTTCTCTTTGCTAAGAGTTATTTTGCCTTTTTCCTTTTTGCCCAATAAATTCTGTTTTCCTCGCCCTTCTACGTGCCCGCAAGCCTAATCTTTCCTGGTCATGTGACAAGAGCCTGGTTTTAGCTGAACTAAGGAGAAAGTTCTGCATCATTAGTGAGGATGGTGAGAAATTGGAACCTTTGTACATTGCTGTGGAAATGCTGCAGCTGCTATGGAAAATAGTACGGTGTGTTCTCAAAAACTAAAAAATATGATCCAGCAATCCCACATCTGGGTATATACCCAAAGGAGTTGAAAATGAGGGCTAGAACAGATATTTGCACAGCCGTGTTCAGAATACTATTCATATTAGCCAAGGGGTGGAACCATGCCAAGTGTCCATTGACAGATGAATGGATAAGTGAAATGTGGGATGTACACATAATATGGAATATTACTCGGTCTTAAAAAAGGAAGGAAATTCTGATACATGCTATGACATGCATGAACCTTGATGACATTGTGCTAAGTGAAATAAGGCAGTCACAAAAGAACAAATACCATACAATTCCACTCATGTGAGGTACTTACAATAGGCAAAGTCACAGAAGCGGAAAGTAGAATGGTGGTTGTCAGGGGCTGGGGAAAAGGAAAATGGGACATTTTGTTTAATAGATATGGGGTTTCTTTTCAGAATGTTGACAAATTTCTGAAGATAGATAGTGATGATGGTTGTACAACAGTGTGAATGTACATAATGCCGCTGAATGGTTAAAAGGTAAATTTTAGGCAATATATGTTTTATCACAATAAAAATAAAATATAGCTTCCAGAGGAATTGTGCTTCATTTAACAAAAAGAAGATACTCCCAGTCTTAATCAGTTGGTGTTAGACAGGAAAATGGGAAGGGAAGGTGATTGGCTATGATGTTTCCGATTCATCAGCCAAACTAGGGTTTTTACATTCAACTAAATATGATAATTAGGTCATTGGCAAGAATGGACCCTGATTGCATGAGCTTTCATCTTTCAACGATAATAACAGAAGGAGGAAAAACAGACACTGGTTATATCTAATGCCCCTTACCTTTATTGCATCTTCAGTAGTTGTAGCAAGAAAGAAAAGCTTGTCTTTATTTTTAACATAGCAATAGCTCTGCCAGTCTTGTTTGGTTTAACTGTCTAGATTCTTCACTTCCCTCTAATGTTCTTCATGTAGTCAATATGAATTCACTCAAGTTTGGGTAGACGTAATGGTCAGTGGTTTTGTGCAGGTTGTTCTGTTTGTTCTCGATAGGTTCATTGTCAGCCCTTCTCTGTTTTATCCTCTGCTTCAGGAGGAGATCATTATGGGCTGCATCACCTGGGCTCCATCATTCTCTGGCTTCCAGCACAGTTTGGCCATCAAGAGGTAGCAACAGGAGATTTTTTAATTTTTTTTTTTTTTTTTTTTTTTAAAGACGGGGTTTCACCATGTTGGTGAGACCTGGTGATCCACCCGCCTCGAGCAACAGGAGATGAAGCAAGAAGGAGGAGAGTGGTCTAAGCATTCTCTGGATGCTCCCTGCCTCACCATGGTTTTGGCGTGGCTGGAATCCTCTCTCTCCCACTACTGCATCTGTAGGGCAGCTCCCCTCCCTTGACTATAGATCTCACTTCACCTTGGAAACACATTTCTCTTTCTTGTCCATTCAAGCTTAGGGGAGGTAACAGCCCCAATTGTTGCTAGTCCCTAGGTATTGCTTGATGCCTATTGGTTTCCTTAACCATGCCCAGATCCTTGACACAGTACTTTCATTTCATGCTCCTCAATTAACCCTTTGAGCATGTCATTCAGTTCTTTCCAAGACGTTGACTAACACAGACGTTCGTATGCCACCAACACTGATTCTTCTGATGGCCCTACTTCCCTAATAAATGCTGATACGCCGAGAGAGAGGAGTTTAAAAGCTCAGGTTGTCATTGATGTCTTGATGTCCACATCTCCTAAATTCACTAACTATATGTAAAGCATTTATCACAGTGCCTGGCCCACAGCAAGGGTTCAATAAGAATTACTGTTGTTGTATCATCATGTTCGTAACCAGAGAATGGCAACCATTGTCTTTTTTTATTCACTGAAGAGATGAACTTCATTTAACTGCTGATATTTTATTTCATTGTTATTGGGGGCTTAATACATGCCAGGCCACTTAGTGGCTTTACTGATTTAATCATAGCTCAGATCAGTGCTACGAGGTAGGTACTACAAAATTATTATTTTTGTCTGGCAGATGAGGATACCAAAGCTTAGAGAAGATGTGTGATTTGCCGAAGATCACACTAAGGGTAAGTGGTGAAGATGAAGTTTGAACACAGGCTACTGGCTCTAGAACCTATGTTCTTCTCAAGTCATCCACAGCCTGCCAAGATGAGACAGGCATGGTCCCTTTCTTCTTGGAGCTAGAGAGGAAAACAAGCCTTAAACGAGTAATTACAAATATGATGCATCTTACTAGGCAAACGTAATCTCGTCCAGAGAAAGTGACATTTAAGCTGGGAACTGAGGGAATGACGCAGACACAAGAGATGGTCTGTCTGCCTTTCACCTGCAGATTTGGGAGCAAGTTGGGGCAGGGTTGTCAATGTCTCTTCTTGGATTGTCACAGCAGCAGTTAGCATCTTGCTCTGAACCAAGTGTACCATCAGCAAATGTTTCTTGACTCTATTGAAATGAAGATACTTAATTTCTCCCCCACAAATGACTACTTCTGGTAGAAATCTTCCTTAATAATTGCTTGTAAATCAAAGTCTTCACAGTGCCTTGTAAGGTCCCAGAACCAAATTTGCCTCCCAGTTACCTGTGACACCTATTAATTTCAATAGAAACAACATGTGTTTACTTGAAGGGAGAATTTGATTGACAGGATATTGCACAGCACTTAATGACAATTCCATCCCTTTCAAATGCACAGTTAGTATCCGTAATCATTGTTTAAGAAGATTACATGTCACATGAATTAGAGGTTGTGGAGTCGGAGCCACCACCACCGTTTGATTGTTGTATATTATCCTCTTTTCCAGTTACTTTCCTTCTCAGATTGACATGTTATTCTTATTTTCTGGCACCTGGTTTTCCAGATTTAAAAGAGAAGAACTATAGCATAAGATATCTATATTTTTTAAGATTGAAATTATTTTAGAATTAGATCGTAGGGAGAAAATTGTTGCCAAACATTGCTCCCTGAAGATCTTTCCACATTGGAAGCATTGTCAGCCCAGAAGAGTTCACTTGGGGTCTGTCTGCTACGAACCCCAGAGACCCATTCTGGCCTCATGCACCTGTTCTCTATTTTCCTAGCACCATGCTCAGGAAGGAAATGTTGTCTCCTGTTTAGCCTGCGGTTTGGGATCTGTGAATCATCTGGATATCCCTCTGAATGTGAAAAAGTATTTCAAGCAAAGAATAAACATGCAAATGTTTGGTGGCTGGGTGCTGCAGGCTCTAGGCCGAGACGTATCAAAACAAAAGCATTTATAAAACTTTCTAATAATGCTGTTATCTACACCAACATCATTTGCCTTTTTCCCCTTCTTTTCCTGTCTTCTCTATCTCCTCCACTCAGACTGTATGATAGAAAAAATACTAAATGAAGGGTTTGGAAACTCAATTACTAGATTCAGTTCTGCTACTGACCTTAGTACCAGACACAAGTCACTGAATTTCTCTTGGGCCTGATTCCTTCTTTTGTTCAAAAAATATCATAAACACTACTTTACCTGGGATTCAGAAGTGAAGAAAACATACATAGTTTCTGCTGTTATAGGTTCCTTGCTGACAGTCCGGTAGGAAAATGAGACATGACCGCAAAGAGACAGAAACTCAACCTCGTGATGAGAAGTCAGATATTTGTCTATAAGTCTGTGGCTTCCTTGTCTATAAAATGGGTACAGCTGGGTGCCGTGGCTCACATCTGTAATCCCCGCACTTTGGGAGGCCAAGGCAGGCAAGTCACCTGAGATCAGGAGTTCGAGACCAGCCTAGCCTAACATGGTGAAACCCCATCTCTAGTAAAAATACAAAAATTAGCCAGGCATGGTGGTGTACACCTATAATCCCAGTTACTTTAGAAGCTAAGGCAGGAGAATTGCTTGAACCCAGGAGACAGAGGCTGCAGTGAGCCAAATTATGCCACTGCACTCCAGCCTGAGCTACAGAGAGAGACTTTGTCTCAAAAAATAAAGTGAAATAAAATGGATATACCATTATATATGCTATATTTCCCAGACATTAAAGCATTATTTAAAATGCAGCATCTGCAAAGGGAACTAGAATAGCCAAAATAATTTTTAAAAAGAAGGACAAAGTTAAAGAAGTTATACTATCTGATTTTAGGACTTCTAGAAAAGCTACAGTAATCAGGACAGTGTGGCAGTGGCATAAGGACAGGTATGTGGATTAATACAGCAGAGTTAAGATCCAGAAATAGACCCACACTTACATAGTCAATTGAATTTTGATAAAGTGCCAAGGTACAAAAAGAACAACCATTAATAAATTAGACTAGAATAACTGGATCTCTATATTAAGAAAGGTACCTTGACCTTTTCCTCACAGCATACACAAAATTACACTCAAAACGGATTGTAGACCTAAATCTGAGAGCTAACACTATAAACCTTGTGAATAACATATAGTAGAAAATCTTTGTAACCTTGGGTTAGGTCAAGTTTCTTATGTAATAGATTACAAAAAGCATGAACTGTAAAAGAGAAATGGATAAACTGGGCTTCATAAAGAATTAAAACATTAGCTTGTCAAAAGACTCAATTCAGAAAATGAGAAGCCGAGGCATTAATTAGGAGAAAATATTTGCAAGGTAAATAGCTAACAAAGGATTTGTATTCAGATAACGTTAATTTCTCTTACAACTTAATAAGAAAACAATCCAATAATAAAATGAGAAAAATATTTGAACAGACAATGCACAAAAGAAAATATATGAACTGTCAAAAATCACATGAAAAAATGCTTAGCATCATTGGTAATTAGAGAAATGTAACTTAAAACTGTAATGGGCTACCACTACACCCTCGCGAGAATAGTGAAGGTTAAAAATACTGGCAATAATAAGTGTTGGTGAGGCTATAGAGCAACTAGAAATCTTATTTGCTGCTGATGGCAATGGAAAACAATACAGCTGTTTCAAAGAAAGAAGCTTCTTTAAATGTTACACATACACTTACCACCCAGCAATCCCGCCTCTTGGCATTACCCAAGAGAAATGAGAAAACAGCCCACTGAATGACTTACATGAATGTTCATAGTATTCCTTAATAATACAAAACTGGAAACAATCCAAATGGCCATCAACTGATATATAGATAAAAAGAAAATGGTGATATACAGTTAAATATTAACAACTAAAAGGAAAGGAGTTGATGAGGGTATGGGGTACACTACCCCCAAAATATGATTGTGGGAGACCAGAATATACCACCTCGTAATATGCCTTTTTGGCATAAGGATTTCTTTGAGCTGATTATTCTGGGAAACAGCAGACATAGGAGAAGCTCTGAAAATGAGAGTAGAGGAAACTTCATTTGTAACTTCGTGTACCTCTCTGAACCAAGAAGAAAGGATGGTAGATCACCAGACACTCAACCAATGGAGAAGGCACAGGCTTAAATCTATACAATAAATCTAACCCTCGTTTATGGGGCTTTTCCTGGCCAGCTCCCCATAATGAGGCATTTCCCACAGCCTTCTTTCTTTATTTCAGGGGTCATGGTACATGACTGTAGTCTCAGGTCTAAGAAAGATTTTGAGATCTACTATGGCGGCTTTATTCACTTTTCCCTGAGTGTCTTCCACGTATATGTAAAGTTACATGTGATTAATCTTGCTTGTTTTTTTCTTATTAATCTGTTTTTTGTTACAAGGATCTGTCCCAATTAAGAACTCATGAAGGGTAGAGGAAAAATTATTTTTCCTCCCCTACAGAGTGCTGATACAACAATGTGGATGAATTTTAAAGGCACCAGGCTAAGTGAAAGAAGCCAAAAACAAAATACCACATAGTCCTGTATGATTCCATTTACCTGAAATCGTAGGACTTTCTCCTTAGTTCAGCTAAGAGCCAGGTCCTTGTCACACAGCTATGAAATATTAAGCTCACACATTGAAGGGTGAGAAAAATTGAATTTATTGGGTGAAAAGGTAAAAAAGGGGCAACAGGTCCCTCAGCAGAGTGAGAGTCCTGCTAGTATAGGCTTCCCACTTCACAGATTGAATTCCTGCTTCTGCCCAGCAAAAGGAGAGGCCAGGCTCCTCTCACTGCAAATGGCAGGAACTTTCCAAGGCTCCACCCCAGGGCGCAGGCTGGTTGGAGTCTCTCTGGGACCCCTTCCCACCTGCCTGTCTCAAAATATTTAATGAAAATCCTAAAAAGACAAAACGAAAGGGACAATAAATAGATTGTCTATGTTTCCTGGGGCTGGAGGTACGGACGGGAGCTGACTGCAAAGGGGCCTGAGGACAATTTTGGGGTTATGGCAGAGTTCCAAAATGTGATCGTGGTGGTGGTGGCATGACTGTTGTCATTTACCAAAAACCATTCACACTTTAAGCTGGTGAAGTTTATTCTTCAATAAAGCTGTAAATAATGTTAATTCAAAATAAATACACACTTGGAGCTTATAGAAAGCAATTCTATAAAACAATACTTTGGCAGTTTCAGAGGACAAAGAAGTTAGTAAGCAATACAGTAGGAGGATTGCTGAGGTTCGTCCTGGAAAAGCTGCCATTCATAATGGAACCCCAGAAATCCTAAGCCACATAGCACTTGAGTTGGGACACCCAGTCTGGAAATACAGGCAGAAATGTCAGGCACAGAAATAGGTTTCTTATCACTCACATAGAAATCTCAGCCAAAGGCCACAGGCCGTGGCTTCAGTGCTTTATCTGGCTAGATAAATCCTTATGGGTTTCTCCTCATCTGCTCCCTGGAGGTGAGAGGGGGGAAGTGTGGAGCAGCCCAGCCTCCCTGGCTGGGTTTGACTCACTGACATGGAGGGCGTTCTCTCAGCAGTGGGATTTCTGCAGCCCTCTGGTTGCTCATACTGCTGCTGCTGCTGGAACGTCATGCTTTCCATTTCTGAGTCCTGTCCAGGACTTTAGCATCTCCTGTGGCACTGGTTTCTCAAGGGCATCAGCATCCCACACAGTAGAAAGCCAGGTTTACTTCTCTTAGGAGACCTCCAGGCCTGAGCTGGGCTTTCCTTCCCAAACCCTCAATTCCAGGCTCTGGTCTCCCAGTTTTCTTCCCTTTCAGCACTCATCTGCTGCCTCTCCTATGAAGTGTTGGTGAGGAACATGATTTTTCCTTAAAACTCTCCCTATCTAAATAGGCGTGTTAGACTCCTACTCATAGCCTCCTTCC